>NC_133457.1:13615833-13972500 GCF_048565385.1 Saimiri boliviensis | reverse complement strand
ATATTCCATGCTCACAGACTGAAATAATTAGTATTGTTAAAATGCCTATACTATATTATCCAAAGCAATTAACAGATTCTGCAATCCCTATAAAAATACCAATGGCATTCTTCACAGAAATAGAAAAATAAATTCTAAAATTTATAAGGAACCACCAAAGACCCTGTGCCAAAGAAATCATGAGCAAAAAGAACAAAGCTGGGGACCTAACACTACCTGACTTCAAAATGCATTATGAGGCTGTAGTAACCAAAACAGCACGACATTGGTATAAAAACAAACACACAGACCAGTGGACTGGAATAAAGAACCCAGATATAAATACATGCATTTCCAGACAACTCATCTTCAAGAAAGGCATTGGGAACATACAATTCGGAAAGCACAGTTTCTTCAGTAATAGTGTGAGGACAGCTGGATAACTATACTCAAAAGAACGAAACTAGATCCCTATCCCTCATCACACGCAAAAATCAAAATGTATTAAAGAATTAAATCTGAGACATGAAACTGAAACTGCTAGAAGAAAACATTGGGGATGCAGTCTAGGACATTGGTCTGGACAAAGATTTTCAGATTAAGATCTCAAAAGCACAGATAACAAAAGCAAAAATAGACAACTACGATTAATCCGCTAAAAAGCCTCTGTATGGCGAAGGAAACAACAAAGTGAAGAGACAAACCACAGAATTGAAGAAAACATTTGCAAACTACCCATTTTACAAAGGATTAATAAAAAGGATATACAGTATAGAGAGTGCAAAATAAATACAATTATAAAAAACAATCTGATTTTTTGTCAAAAGATCTGAACAAACATTCATCAAAAGATGACAAACCTTTCTCAGAAGATGACAAACAAATGACCTATATAGGTATATGCAAAAATGTTCAACAACTAATCATTAAGGAAATGCAAATAAAAACCATTTTAAATGAGATATCAACCCACTCCAGTTAAAATGGCTACTATCAAAAAGACAGTTAATAACACATGCTGATGAGAATGTGGAGAAACCGGAATGCTTGTACACTGCTGGTGGGAAAATAATTAGTACAGACACTATGGAGAACATCGTGGAGAGTCTTTAAAAAACTGAACATAGAACTACAATTTGATACAATTCCACTACTAGGTACATATGCAAAATAAAGGAAACCAATATATTAAAGAGATATCTATACTCACATGTTTATTGCAGCACTATTCACAACAGCCCAAAGATGGAATCAACCTAAGTGCCCATCAACAGGTAAATGGATAAAGAAAATGTGATCACACACATACACACACACACACACACACACACACACATGCCAGTATTATTCAGCCACCAAAAAGAATGAAATCCTGTCATTTACAGCAACCTAGATGGAACTGGAGTCCAGTATGTTAAATGAAATAAGCCAAGTACAGAAAGAAAAATATCACATGTTCTCACTCTTACGTGGGGCTAAACAAATTTCATTTCATGAAGACATAGTAGATGTGGTTGCCAGAGGCCAGGAAGGGGAAGGGGAGTAGAAAAGAAATAGGAAAAATATATATAAATGTATTTATTACCACTGAACTTACTTAAAAATAAATTATATATGTATATTTTACCTCAATAATAAATAAACACATAACATATGAAAACAAATGGGGTGTTGCTAAAACAATTCTTAGAAACTGATAACTGCAAATGAACAACAATCTCAAGTCAAAAATTTAATTTTCCACCTTAAAATACTTGAAAAAATAAGAGAACTAAATCTAAAGCAAGCAGAAAGAAGGAAATAAAAATTAGAATAGAAATTGATAAAACAGAGAATAAAAAGTAAAGAAAATCAACAAAACCAAACCTTGGCTCCTTGTAAAAAATCAAAATTAACAAATATTTATCTGGTCAGACCAAATGAAAGAGAAGACTCAAATTAATAAAAGCAAGAACTTAAGAGGGGATGGGACCCTGTTAGCAACCCTACAAAAATGAAAAGCCCAGGCCAAGAAGGCCTAACTGGTTGCATTTTACTGAATGTTCAAAGAAGAATTAGCACAAATCTTCCACAAAATCTTATCAAAAAAAGCAGAAGGGGAACCCTTCCAAACTCATTCTACGAGGCCAGTATTACAATGACACCAAACTAGGTAAAAACATCAAAGAAAAAGAAAACTACAGACCCATATTTGTGAATATAGAAATTAAAATCCTAAAAAAAATTTTTGAAAATTGAACTCAACCAAATATATTTTTTAAATTATACATCATTACCATGTTGGATTTATTCCAGGAATGCAGTGTTAGTATGTCAACAAAAATTAATTAGTGTGATATACTATATCAACAGAATAATGGGGGGAAATTACAAAATCATCTTAATAGACAAAGAAAAAAAGCGTTTAGAAAATTCAACATTCCTTCATGATAAAAAATATTCAACAATAATAGAAGGGAATTTTTTCAGCTTAATAAAGGACATTTACAAAAAACCCATAGCTAACACTATAATGATGAAAGACTGGATGCTTTCCCCTTCATATCAAGGGCAAGGCAAGGATGTCTGCTCCATACTTCTTTCAAAACTGTACTGGTAGTTTCACCAGAGCATTTGGGAGAAAAATAAATAAAATAAAAGTCATCCAGATTAGAAAACAAGGACTAAACTTAGCTATTTGTAAATAACATAATCTTACATCAAGAAATCCTAAAGAATTCACTAAAAAACAACTATAAGTAATCAACAAATTCAGCAAGGTTGCAGGATTAAAGATCATATTAAAAATAACTGAATCTCTAAATATTTGCAATGAGAAATCAAAAAATGAAATTGGGAAAGCAATACCATTTACAATAGTATCAAAGAGGATAAAATACCTAGGAATAAATTTAGCAAAAGAAGTACAAGGCCTGCCTGCCGACTACAAGTTACAAGACTTTGTTTAAAAAAAAAAAAAAAAAAAAAAAAAAAAAAAAAAAAGACCTAAATAAATAGAAAGCTATTTTCATAGGTCAGAAGATTTAATATTGTTAAGACAGCCATGCTCCCTAAATTAATTTTGATACAGTCTATACGAAAATCCAGCTGGATTTTTATTTTTGCAGAAACTGACAATGTGATGTTAGAACTCAACTGAATATTCAAAGGGTCTGAAAAATAGCCAAAATAGTCTGAAAAAAGATGAAAAAGTTGGAAGACTCACATTTCAAATTTTAAAAATCACTACATACCTATAGTAATCAAGACAGTATGGTACTGGCATACAGACAGACATATAGATAATGAAGTAGAATACAGATTCCAGAAAAACCTTCATATTTATGGTCAACTGACTTTTTTATAAGGGTATCATGACAATTCAATGGGAAAAGAATAGTTTTTTTTCAACCAGTGGTGCTAGGACAACTGGATGTTCACATGCAAAAGAATTAAGTTGGACCTCACCTCACACCATATATAAAATTTAACTCAAAGGGCCGGGCGCGGTGGCTCAAGCCTGTAATCCCAGCACTTTGGGAGGCCGAGGCGGGTGGATCACGAGGTCGAGAGATCGAGACCATCCTGGTCAACATGGTGAAACCCCATCTCTACTAAAAATACAAAAAATTAGCTGGGCGTGGTGGCACGTGCCTGTAATCCCGGCTACTCAGGAGGCCGAAGCAGGAGAATTGCCTGAACCCAGGAGGTAGAGGTTGCGGTGAGCCGAGATCGCGCCATTGCACTCCAGCCTGGGTAACAAGAGTGAAACTCCGCCTCAAAAAAAAAAAAAAAAAATTTAACTCAAAATAAATTAAAGATCTAAATATAAGAACTAAGATGATAAAATCCTTGGAGAAAAAGGCATAGATTTTCAAGAGTTTGGATTAAGCACTTGTTTCTTAAATATAACATAAAAAACATAGTAAGAGAAATAATAAATTGGACTTAATCAAAATTAAAAACTTGTTCTTCAAAGAACAAAAAATATCAAAGAATGAAAAGACAACCCAGAAAATAGGAAAATGTATCTGTAAATCATATATCTGATGGGGCACTTGTATCTAGAATATATAAAGAAACTTACAAATACATAATAAAAACTCATATAAACCAATTTAAAAATAAGCAAAGGATCTAAATAGACTTTGCTTCAAAGAAGATATACAAATGGCTAATAAGTACACGTGAAGATGTTCAGTATCACTAATCTTTAGGAAAATGCAAATCAAAACCACAATGACATACCACTTCACAACCTCCAGGACGTCATCAAAAAAGACAGATTAAAAGCAAGTCCTGACAAACACATGGAGAAACTGTAACCCTCAAATACTGCTGGTGCAGCCACTTTGAAAACTAATCTGGCAGTTCCTTAAAAGATTAACTATAAAGTTACCATATGACCCAGCAATTGCACTCTTAAGTATACACTCAAGAAAAACGAAAACAGATGTCCACACATAACACTTGTACATTTGCAGCAGCATTATCCATAATAGCCAAAAGTAGAAACAACCCAAATGTCCATCAACTGATGAAAATATAAACAAAATGGGATATATCCACACAATGAACTGTTATTCAGTCATCAAAAGAAACAAAGTACTGAATGAAACTTGATGGCAGCCTAAGTGAAAAAAGCTGGAAACCAAAGTCCATATATTATATGATTTTATTTATATGAAATGTCAAAATAGGCAAATCTAGAAACAGGTAGTAAATTAATGACTGCCTAGGCCTGGGTGGGGAGGGGTTAGGAAAAATGAGGAATCACACTACTAATGAGTATGGGGAGTTTCTCTTGTGGGTGATGAAGATATCCTAAAACTGTGGTAACAGTCACCTAACTGTGAAAATATTAAGAGCAAATGAAATGTACACTAAAATCAGTGAATTGCATATGAATTATATCTTCATAAAGCTGTTGTTCAAAAACAAGAGAGTGGCAGCCATGTTGGCTCACACCTGTAATCCCAGCACCTTGGGAGGCCAAGGCGGGCAGATCGCTTGAGTTCATTAGTATTAGAACACCTGGGTAACATGGCAAAACCCCATCTCTACAAAAAATACAAAAATTAGCTGGCTGTGGTGGTGCACGCCTACAGTCCCAGCTACTCTGGAGGCTAACGTGGGAGGATTGATTGAGCCCGGCATGGGAGGCTGCAGTGAGCCAAAGGCACACTGTACTTAAGGTTGGCAGACAGAGTGAGACCCTCCCTCTCAAAAAAACAAAACAAAACAAAACAAAACAGGAGAGTATAGTGCTGGTCAATTAACAAGACGGCTTTTGAGGTTATATCTTAAATACTCCTGTTTTTACCATTAATATTGATGGCTATTATAACAAACATAGTATCTGTTTAATATATACATCACCAAAATATCTAGAAAGAAGTTTCATGAATGTGTTGAAAGGATTAGCCCCTTTGCACAAGCTCCAGTCTACTGTAACCAGTGGTAAGTGCTACTTCTGCAGACAGCCAGAAAAGACATTTTTATCTTATGGAGATGCTTGTTTTTATTTATTTATTTATATTTCTTAGATCACACTGGTTAAGGAGAAATACATTTCAAATGCCTAATTTTTCTTCTCTTGGTTTTGGAATTTTGGTTGTCCCATCTAAATTCAATGTATCTTATTAAACATGCACTATATCTTTCTTTATATCATCAGAATAAGATTAACGTGATTCCAAATAAAATTTCATTTATATATACATTAATAAATATCTTCTCCCAAAGTTTACTACTTCAAATTAATTTGCAGACACAGATAGTTTGCTAGTGATCTTGCCATTAAAAGAAAAAAGGAGGGAAGGGTGGCAACAAATCTTAGTATCCAGAACAAAGCTAGGAAATAAGATGAATAAATTCTTTTTTTATTTGGATTGATATGGAGAGATTTAAACTAAGGGAAATCATAAAAGATGCAATTGACATTCTTTTTAAATTTAGTTCTTAACAATAGCGTAATTGGTAAACATCTAATGATTGCAACCTTCAGTTTTCTTTTACTTAACAGTAGTGATTTGTCAGGATTTTGATTTTATGATATTCCAGCTCTCTGAAGAAAAGGTCATCTGGTTGTGCCTCTCATTTGGTACACACAGATAACATTTGTTCACTCGATGGATATGATATCTTGACATTTTAGAAAACAAAACGAAATGTGCGCTCTGGAGTCAATGCCTTTTAATTGATATGTTATTGTCTTAGTGTGTTTGTATTGCTATAAATGAATACCTGAGGCTGGGTAATTTGTAAAGAGGTTTATTTGGCTCATAGTTCTGTAAGCCATAAAAGAAAGCAAACAAACAAAAAATGCATGGCACCAGCATCTGTTTCTGATGTCCTGCTTCCACTCATGCATGGTGGAAGGTGAAGGGGAGCCCGTGTGAGAAGAGATTACATGATGAGAGAAGAGAGTTCCCAGACTCTTGAACAACCAGCTCTCAGAAGAACTGAGTGAGAATTCATTCATTATGGCAGAGGTCACCAAGCCATTCATGAGGGATCCACTTCCATGACCCAAACATCCTCCCACTGGACCTGACCTCCAACACTAGGGATCAAATTTCAACATAAGGATCAAATATCCAAACTACAGTAATTACATTCATACTAATACTACAACGTCATTATCTTTCTAAAATATACATATATATCCAACAAAATACTGCATTTCAGCTACAGGCAACAAAATCATTTCTCTAAAAATAAGAGTTCTAAGTGGATTGTGCTTACAGTGATAACACATGTCCTCTACAATTGCCACATAATCAGTACAACCCAGTAAGGAATATTTATGCATAATTCAAATTCTATAAAATTAGACAAATCCTGTAAAAATATAAAGAGGCTAAATGTAATAACTACAGAATTCTTTTTTTTTTTTTTTTTTTTTTTTGAGACGGGGTTTCGCTCTTGTTACCCAGGCTGGAGTGCAATGGCGCGATCTCGGCTCACCGCAACCTCCGCCCCCTGGGTTCAAGCAATTCTCCTGCCTCAGCCTCCCTAGTAGCTGGGACTACAGGTGTGCGCCACCATGCCCAGCTAATTTTTGTATCTTTAGTAGAGACGAGGTTTCACCATGTTGACCAGGATGGTCTCAATCTCTTGACCTCGTGATCCACCCGCCTCGGCCTCCCAAAGTGCTGGGATTACAGGCTTGAGCCACCGCGCCCGGCCTAACTACAGAATTCTTAATAAAAGCTTTGATAGCCAGAGTTTAGAAACAAACACAAAAAGTAAATCCATGAAAACTTAACAGGCATCAGAGAAATCCTCCTTCAGTATTTTAAACAAAGTAGGCCAGGTGCAGTGGCTCATGCCTGTAATCCCAGTACTTTGGGAGACCGAGGCAGGCAGATCAGTTGAGGTCAGGAGTTCAAGACCAGCCTAGCCAACATGAGGAAACCCCATATCTACTAAAAATACAAAAATTGCCAGACATGGTGGCATGTGCCTATAATCCCAACTTAGGAAGCTGAGGCACAACAGTTGTTTGAACCCAGGAGGCACAGGTTGCAGTGAGCTGAGACTGCACCACTGCACTCCAGCCTGGGTGACAGAGCAAGGTTCCGTCTTAAAAAAAAAAAAAAAAGTATCAAGACTAAGAGGAATTCTTTGGTAATGAAACAAAAACCAAACTGTTTTCTAAAACATAACAAACACAACCGCAACAAAAAAATACCCTCACTCATTCATTAATTACCACAGCACTTGTCATTTGCAATTTGTCATTATAACTCAGTTTATGGTTGAATGCAAACTGGTTAATTAAAGGTGACACAATTTGGTTATCAATCTGATTAAAGGATCATAATGACGGAAATGGTAAGATCTTAACTAGAGGAATTATTTCAGTATTCAGAATTCAAAGAGAATGGCAACTGGCAAGAGCGGATAGCACAGGCAAACTAAAGTGGGGACAAAAATTACAATACCTTAATAAGAGTACTGTCATTGCTATTAGTTATTCTGTTAATTTCAAAAGTGATGATTACTCGTTCATTTATTTCATGAAACAGGGAAAATATCAAATGTAAAGAATTATTTTATTACTTATCACTTACAGAAGAAGGGGGATATTACTAAACTCACCAAAGTGGCTAGACATTCTTTTATACCAGCAGTATATAAAAATACCTGGTTTCATATCCTTGCCAGTTGTGGATATTGTTAGACTCATATTTTTACTAATTTGATGAATGTAAATACAAGAAGACATATTTAAAAGATGTTCACTAAAAAAGAAAGTGAAAAAATTGGCATCTACCAGCCAAAGAACAAAAAAATAAATTCTGGCATAGTCATAAGATGTCATATGCAATGGTTAAAATGAATTAGAAATACGTAATAACAAAAATTTCAAATATAGTGTTACATGAAAAAAGCAAGCTTTAAAAACTTGCTTTTTAAAAATTTGCTTTTTAGCAAAAAAATTTAAATGGAAGTACAACGTCTATAGATGTATATATGGCAGAAGATATATATATGTTTTATAACATAAATGGGAAAGATACACCTAAGTTTCAGGATAATGATCATCCACAAGGGGCAAAGTAAGGGAACACAACAATATGGTATGATAAAAAGGATGTTTCAGTGGTATCTGCAATATTTTGTTTCCTCTTTTAAAAAAATAGTAAAATATTAACCTATAGGTAGCAGACATACAGTATGCTCTGTTATTCTCACACTCTTGTCTATGTTTGAAATATTTCAATTTTTAAAAAGTGAAAGCAATATAAATGCCCAATCACACAAAGGATTGGTTACATTATGGTGTAATTCAAGTATTATAAATTGTATAATTTGGAATGATGATATGAATGTATAGATTTTTATTTGAAAAGATATCTATAACAGTTATTATACTGTTGGGGTGCAACAGACAGTTGTACCCAAATGTCTACCACTATAATCTTTAACTGTAGAATTATGTGTGATTTTCATATTCTTTTTTAACTTTATTGATATTTAATATTTTACATATTTATGGGATACATGTGATAATTTGTTTCATGCATAAAATATGTAATGATCAAGTCAGGATAATTCACCAATCTATCACCTTGAGTATTTATCATTTCTATCTGTTGAGAACATTTCAAGTTCTCTCTTCTAGCTACTTTAAAATATACTTCGTACATCATTGCTAACTATAGTCACTCTATTCTGTTATCAAACATTAGAACCTCCTATCTAACTGTACGTTTGTACCCTCTTCCAACTTCTCTTCATCTCCCCCTCTCAACCACACCCTTTTCCCACCCTCTGGAATCTATCGTTCTACTCTCAACCTCCATAAGATCAACTTTTTTAGCTTCCACAAATGAGTGAGAACACTGGATATTTGTTCTTTCTCTGCCTGTATAATTCCACTTAGCATAATAATCTCTAGTTCCACTAATGTTGTGACAGATGACATGATTTCATTCTTTATATAGCCAAATAGAACTATATTTCATATATATACATTTTTTTAATCCATTCATCTATTGGTGAACAGTTTCCACATCTTGGCTATTGTGAAGTGATGTAATAAATGTGCAAGTGCAGGTATTCCTTTGATATATTTCTTTTCCTTTGGATAAATACCCAGTAGTGGGACTGCTGGATCTTATGGTAGTGCTATTTTTAGTTTCCTGACCCCTGCCATTTTCAGTTTATTTTGGAAATCTCCATATCATTTTCCACAGTAGCTGTACTAATTTACCTTCCCACTAACCGTGTAGGAGTTCTCTTTTCTTTGAATCCTTGCCAACATCTGTAACATTTTGTCCTTTTAATAACAGCCATCCTAACTGGATTAAGATGCTATCTCACTGTGGATTTGATTTACATTTCCCTGACAATTAGTGATGTTGAACACTTTTTTCATATGCCCATTGACCATTTGTATGTCTTCTTTGAGACACATCTGTTTATATCATTTGCCCTTTTTTACATCAGATTTTTTGTTTTGCTGTTGAGATGTTCAAATTCCTTACATACTCTAGATATTAGTCACTTGTCAGATGGATAGTTTGCAAATATCTTCTCCCATTCAACAGGTTATCTCTTCCCTCCGTTGATTCCTTTGCTATTTAGTTCAATATAGTCTCATTTGTCTATTTTTGTTTTTGTTGTCTGTACTTTTGAGGTCTTAGTCATAAAATCTTTGCCTAGATCAATGCCCTAAAGTGTTTTCCCTATGTTTTCTTCCAGTAGTTTGACAGCTTTGGGGCTTACGTTTAATTCTTTAATCCATCTTGAATTGATTTCTGTCTATGGTGAGAGATGGCGGTTCAGTTTCATTCTTCTGCATGTGGATATCCAATTTTCCCAGTACCCTTTATTGAAGAGACTGTCCTTTCCCCAATGTATGTTCGTGGTACCCTTGTCAAAAATCATTTGGCTATAAATATGTGAATTTATTTCTGGATCCTCTACTCTGTAGCATTGGTCTGTGTGTCTGTTTTTATATCAATACCACACTGTTTTGGTTCTGGTAGCCTTGTTTTATATACACATGTGTGTAATATGTATATCTGTGTATAGATACGTATAAATATACCTGTATGTGTGTATATATGTATAAATACATTATATATATATACACACACACATATATATATTTTTTCTTTCTTTTCTTTCTCTCTCTCTCTCTCCCTCTCTCTCTCTCTCTCTCTTTCCTTTCTTTCTTTCTTCCTTTTAGATGGAGTCTCTCTCTGTTGCCCAGGCTGGGGTGCAGCGGCACAACCTCGGCTCACTGCAACCTGTGCCTCCCAAATTCACGCAATTCTCCTGCCTCAGCCTCCTGAGTAGCTGAGACTACAGGTGCCCATCACCATGCCCAGCTAATTTTTGTATTTTTAGTACAGACGGGTTTTCACCATGTTGGCCAAGCTAATCTCAAACTCCTGACCCCAAATGATCCACCCACTTCAGGATCCCAAAGTGCTGGGATTACAAGTGTGAGCCACCACACCTGGCCACCTTGTAATATATTTTGGTGTCAGGTAGTTAGACATCTCCAGCTTTTTCTTTTTGTTTAGGATTTCTTTGGCTATTCGTGGTCTTTTCTGGATCCACATAAATTTTAGGATCATTTTTTCTATTTCTATGAAAAATGACATTGATATTTGATAGAGAAATTGTACTGAATCTGTAGACTGCTTTGGGCAGTATGGTCATTTTAATCATAACAATTCTCCTACTCCAAGAGTCATATTATTTTTCATATCTATATATCATCTTAATTTTAATGGTGAGCATATAACACTCTTCTAATGAGAAAAACAGTTTTTCATGAGCAGAATAAAAAATTAGTCTTTTGCCATATTGAACTGAGAAAGCCAGTAAGAAAACCTAATAAAAACTACTAAGTGAACAACAAAGATGCCCAGTAATGCAATGAGAAAATGGAGTGTGTTGATTTATGAAATCAAAAACCTGAGCCTCCTTTGACTTTGTGTGTGTGTGTGTGTATCTGTGTGTGTGTGTGTGTGTCTCTGTGTCTGTGTGTGTCTTTACCTCCCCTCTTCTCTGATTATTTGCCATGAGGAAATAATTTATTATTTTCTACATCAAATGAATGCTACATTCCCTGCTTCATTTAATAAATGAACAAGCAACAATTACTTTTTGAAATTAAGAGGAAAGGGTTTATTTTAGAAGTTCAAAATTCACTACAAAAGTATTCCTTTTATAGCATCTAACTAAGCTCGAAATTTACTACAAAAGTATTCTTTTTATACCATCTAACTATGTGCATTTGAAAACGTCCTTAGATCTTAGAATTCCTATTTCATATATAGCCAGATGGTTTTACTCTTTATTTTGACAATGCTATTTCATTATTTATCCTTTGAAAAAGGAACTTTGACCTTTGTTTAAGTCTACAGACTGAGGGTGATACTGTAACAGTTCTAAGAGTGAGGAAGTCCAGCACATTGGGCCTTCACCAAGGCTTCTTCACATCACAAAACTGTAAGTGTTCTGAGAGGAATAATATACTAAGCAGCACTGAACTTCTTTCCTGCAAAGAAAGCAGGCAAAGGAAGTACCACAAATAAGACAGCCAAACAACCACATTTCCTTGCAGTATTTCCATTTTCCTTCACTAGGGAAAAAAAAACCCTCTTCTAATCTCAAGACTTTATATTAAACAATATCATTTCTTGTAATAAGAATCTTGAAATAGGCTGAGCATGGTGGCTCACTCCTGTAATTCCAGCACTTTGGGAGGCTGAGGCAGGCAGATCACAAGGTCAGGAGTTCGAGACCAGCCTGGCCAACATGGTGAAACCCTGTCTCTACTAAAAACACAAAAAATTAACCAGGTATGGTGGCATGCACCTGCAATACCAGCTACTCTGGAGGCTGAGGCAGGAGAATTGCTTGAACTCAGGAGGCAGAGGGTGTATTGAGTGGAGATCACACCACTGCACTCCAGCCTAGGTGACAGAGAAAGACTCTATCTCAAAAAAAAAAAAAAGTGTCTTAAAATTAACTGGTAAAATAACTTTCAAAGAACAAGCCTAGTTTGTGGAAAATTAACTGGTGATGATACAGGGCACTAATTTAATGAATAATGATGAGGAGAAATAAATTATACATTGTATTAAGAAAAATCCCTTATTTGCAACTTTGTTCTGGATAGGACAAATCTGAATCCCGTGATCTTCATCGCCTCTATTTTCTTCCTCTTCAACATAACTACCAGATTACAAAAACACGGAATATGCGGATTGTAGGAGATCAGTCAGGGTTGTAGGAAAAATTATAAGAAAGATGCAAACCTCTTGGAAGGCTGAGAGTTTCTGCAAAGCTTCGGGAAGGAATGAGCCAAAGGCGCTGTCCTTATACAGAGGCAATTAGGTGAGGAGTAGATACAATGGAATGTAAGGGAGTGTATCTAAATAGCTTGCTTACTCATGTCGTCCTAAGACTGACCTTGGATCTTCTGTGTCTAGAACTACTCTCTACTGGAGCGGGAGGGTGGGTGTTGGGGGCTGCAATGTTAATTACTCAATAATGGTGTTTACTGGATACCTTTGTCATTAAAGCTGTTCAACATAAATGTGGAGTGTCTCCAGCTTACGGGGGCTTCACAGCCAGACTCCCTCTTTGGGATCTATGAGCTGTGGGGTCCCCTCGCCTCACTCACGCAGGCAAAACATCTGTATCTGTGAACTCCTGTCATGTGTCACTCAGACAGAGTCTGTCAGTCAGACTCGGCAGTGGAACACGGTAAATCTAGTCCAAAAGATGTGTTGCTGAAAATGAGATTTGCCATTGATAATTACAACAAGTAATCTGACACTTGGCTTACTTGACAAAACTTCCTTATCAGCAATAAATCTTGTTTTCAATTTTTAGACAATCATTATCTCCTTCACCTATCAAGGTACTTGCTAAAAATACAGAAACAAGAAATCTGGAAAAGCTTGATTCTCTTGAGACTGGCCCTCAATGTGTAACCAAATTATTCCAATTATACTGATAATAAAAAGCGTATCAAGAGGCCTTGCTAGCATTACAAATCTACATGTAAAGTCTTGACTACTGCCTTGGTCTATTTTGTGTTTCTGTAACAGGACACCTGAGGAAGGTTATTTATTTATTTATTTATTATTTATTTATTTGTTGACTGATTGATTGAGACAGTTTTACTCTTGTTGCCCAGGCAGGAGAGCAGTGGCATGATCTCAGCTCACTGTAACTTCCACATTCCAGTTTCAAGCAATTCTCCTGCCTCAGCTTCCCAAGTAGCTCTACCACCATGTCCCACTAATTTTTGTATTTTTAGTGGAGACAGGGTTTCACCATGTTGGCCAGGCTGGTCTTGAACTCCTGACCTCATGTTCTGCCCCCCCTCAACCTTCCAAAGTGCTGGGATTACAAGCATGAGCCACCACACCTGGCAAAGGCAGGTTATTTACAAAGGAAGGAGGTTTATTTAGCTCATGGTTCTTCAGGCTATTTAAGAAGAATGGCACTGGCACCTGCTCAGCTTCTGGTGAGGGCTAAATCAAAACGTGATGGAGAAGGCCAAAGGAGAAGTGGGCATATGTGAAGAGGGACCAAACCTAAGGGGTGTCCTAGCTTTATAACAACCCATTCTTGAGGGAACTAATCCCTTCCATTAGAACTATTTCCATCTTGCCAGAGACAGAATTATCAAGCCATTCAGGAGGGATCTGCCTCTATGACCCACTAGGCCCCACCTCCAAACATTCCCATACTGGGGACCAAATTTCAACATGCAATTCGGTGGGGACAAAAAAACCATATCCAAACCAAAGCAACTACTCAATATTGATTCTTTAATATTTGGTTATCCATCTGAAAAAAGTAAAAATAGAGTCATATTTACATTATACAATAAAATAATTCTGGGCCTCCTAAAGATGGAGTGGGGGCAGAGGAAAAGGGAAAGGTAATCTTTACCAATTTTTTTGAGGACATAGGAAAGTGTATTTATACTGCTAAGTAACATTATTTATCTTTTCAAAGACAAAATGTGTTTTCCAAAAAGAGCAGTTTTATGATTCTGAATATTGTTGAAATGAATTGTACACTAATTACTAATGGTACTCAAAGATTATAAAGTCTAAAAAGGTTGTCGGGAAAAGGTAACTTCCTAAACAGTGAATTAAAATATAAAACTACAAACACTGGAGAACTTACCTAGATAAAAAAACAAAATCTTTCTTTTAAAACTTCTGGCCGGGCGCGGTGGCTCAAGCCTGTAATCCCAGCACTCTGGGAGGCCGAGGCGGGTGGATCACGAGGTCGAGAGATCGAGACCATCCCGGTCAACATGGTGAAACCCCGTCTCTACTAAAAATACAAAAAACTAGCTGGGCGTGGTGGCGCGTGCCTGTAATCCCAGCTACTCAGGAGGCCGAGGCAGGAGAACTGCCTGAACCCAGGAGGCGGAGGTTGCGGTAAGCCGAGATCGTGCCATTGCACTCCAGCCTGGGTAACAAGAGCGAAACTCCGTCTCAAAAAAAAAAAAAAAAAAAAAAAAACTTCTACAACACTGATGTGCCATATTTCAATCTATGCAAAGACTTACATTTTTGTATTAAAGCTCAAATAGTTCAAAATTCTTTGGCTTTCTCATTTTCTTACACTTGAAGAGTCTTTTTTAAAATACAGGAGAGGACAGAAAAAGGATTTAAGTACAATTAACCTAATACTGGGGCATATATAAATAGAATACAAATGCAGAATTTCAACTGATATACTATTAATATCTGACATCTTATAAATGATTCTGATGGAATCCAGGGATTTATAAAAGCTACAAAATATAGAACATAAATAAGACCAACAAAAACTATCTAACCTAAACTCTCTGGGCAGTTTAAAAGTAAGATATTTTGGCCAGGTGCAGTAGCTCACACCTATAATCCCATCACTTTAGGAGACCAAAGCAGGAGGATTGCTTGAAGCCAGGTGTTCACAACCAGTCTGGGAAACACAGAAAGATTCCTTTTCTAAAAAAATTTAAAAATTAGCTGGGCACAGTGGTACAATCCCGTAGTCCTAGCTACACAGGAGACTGAGGTGGGAGGATTGCTTGAGCCCAGCAGTTGGTGGTTTCAGTGAGCTATGATCATCCCTCTGCACTCCAGGCCAGGCAATGGAGCAAGACTCTGCTTCAGAAAAAAAAAAAAGTATTTTTCAGCTAAGTCTCTTAATAACTACATTGTATTTTTAAATTAACTTATATTTTTAACAGATTTATTTAACTTGTTTTACAGACATTACACTATAGTGAGCAACCTCACTTCATTATTATCAAGTCCTTGTAAACAAATGTAAATCTTTGTATGGCTGGCATTTTAAATTCCGATTCTGGGCAATGGCAAAACTAGTTATGCAACTATAAAAGCTACCCATAATAATCCAATAATTTTGTTAGAATATTTCACTTCTCTTCTTGCCCTATATTGTCACAGTCCAAAAAGGAGACAGATACCTAGCACCATTTTTTTGGGGGGGTGGGGTCAAGCAGTGAATAAATAAATTTGACAAAATATCTTTTAAGTGTAAACCAAATTTATAGTAACATAGTAATTGAGGAGCACCAGTAAGATTATGCTTATCAAGAATTAATGGAGCTCTTTAAAATAAGCTTATTCAGCAGAAAGGTTCTTCAGTGAGAAAGGAAAGTCTGACTCCTTACGGCAGAATGAAAGAAAGGTTGCCAGCTCATCATTAGTAATCAGAGAAATGCAAATTAAAACAAGATAATACTTTTGCCCATCAGATTGGCAAGAGTTTAAAAGACTGATAATATCCAGTGTTGGCAAGGGTATATCGAAATACGTATTCTCCTACAGTGTTAATGCAAATAAATTAGCACAGCCTTTGCAAAGGTAATCTGGCAGTATCTATAAAACTTTTAGATGTATATACCGATTGATTTCATCAATTCTACTTCCATATCTCTATCCTAGAGAAATAACAACTTTGGAAAAAAACAAAACAAAATATTTGTTAAGAGGAAATTACTAAAAACTACAATCATTCATATGACAGAATACCATGCAGAGCTTAATAGGAACATGCTAGATTTATAGATGCCGCTGTGGAAAGAGCTCTAAAACAGAAGAAATAGGGGAATCAAACTACAGAGTAATTATTTATTTATTTTTATTTTTGAGACAGGGTCTCACACTGTCACCCAGGCTAGAGTGCAACAGCATGATCTCAGCTCACTACCACCTTACCTTCCTGGGTTCAAGCGTTTTCCCACCTCAGCCTCCCAAGTAGCTGGGACCACAGACTTGGACCACTGCCTGGCTAATTTTTGCGTTTTTTGGTAGAGACACAGTTTTACCATGTTGCTCAAGCTGGTCTCTTGACCTCAAGTGATCTACCTATCTTGGCCTCCCAAAGTGCTGGGACTGCCGGCATGAGCCACCACACCCAGCACAGCCTTGCAGAGTAGTTACTACAGTAGACATCTGTCAATCATGGTGCTCTAAATTTTCTGAATCTAGTATGAATTCCACCTTTTCAAAGTAGCTTAAAACAACAAACAACAACAAACCTATACTGTATTTCCCAGACTTCCTCATATCTGGGTATTTCACCAAAATATGTAGCCAGTAACCATATGGCCAAGAGTCTGTCAATCAGAAAAATTCAAGTGTTGGATTTGAAAGCAGACATGTAAAAAAAAAAAAAAAAAAAAAAAAAAAAAAAAAAAAACAGTCTGAAAAAGGGTATCTCTTTGATTGACTTGGGTGGCAGAAGAGATAGAAATGTTGTGAGGTAAAGCCACAGAGACTTCCTGATGAGAGAAAAAATAATGTGATTTGAGGGTCCATTGGCTGCTGCACTCATCTATAAAATCAGTCTTGCAACGGAGTTCTGGGTTTTATTCCTGAAACAGTTTAGAAACTGCTTGTCCAGATTGTGATACTGTGAACCTCTTTATCCCTTTATAAATCCCATTCTGGGTAGTGGATTCCATTATAAGAATTAAAAAACTTTTTATATATACAAATGATAACCATTTACAAATATACACGTTCATAAATTTATGAACAAAAAAGAACTGAAAAGCATCACATGTTCAGAAAAGGATCTGAAGGCCTGTAAAATCACTGCTAATACTTAACTCTGAAGAGGGAAGTGTGATTGGCTTTTATTCTTTCCTTATCTATATAAAGAAATATAGATTTCCTTATCTATATAAAGGAAATATCTATACTTCCTTTATACTTCCTATATAAAGGAAATATCTACATAAGGCAATCTATATTTCCTTATATAGATAAGGAAAGAATAAAAGAAGGTGCTTCCTTTTTCTTATGTATGTTTCTTTTTGGTTGAAATACTTTTACAAGAAATAGTCATACAATGCTGTGAATTATTTAAAAATAACTTAAAAGCTGAATGCCCCTCCCAGAGGTGTCTGCCATCCTAATTAAGACTAATGGGCTTGTGGTATCTTACTAAGAAATTCTGGTCAGGCACAGTGGCTCATGCCTGAAATCCTAGTACTTTGGGAGGCTGAGGTGGGCAGATCACTTGAGCTCAGGAGTTCAAGACCAGCTTGGGCAATATGGCAAAACCCCATCTTTACAAGAAATACAAAAACTAGCCAAGCATGGTGGTGCACGCTTAGTATCAGCTACTCAGGAAGCTGAGGTGAGAGGATCACTTGAGCCCAGAAGGTGGAGGTTGCAGTGAGCCGAGATTACACCACTGCAGCCTGGGCAACAGAGTGAAACCCTACCTCAAAAAAAAAAAAAAAAAAAAAAAGAGGAATTTTAAGAAAATTAGTATAAACTGAAAACATTCTGTGATATATATCTATCTACACAATTTCATGTATTCATATAACAAAAATCTCATATTATCTTGGAATGAGAGAGGACTTTCTAACCCCCAGAGGTAGAAGGAAAAGGTAAGAATTTTTAGCTACATAACAAAACTTTTGAAACCTTAAACAAAATTAAAAGACAAAGGAAAAACTGGGAAGGGATAATCTGAAGCATATATGGCAAACAATAAATTGATACTTCCAATATATAAAGAAATCTTACAAATCACAAAGACACTTTTAATTTCAAAATGGCCAAAGAGCATTAATAGTCCATTCTCTCTCTGTCTCTCTCTCTCTCTCTCACACACACACAATATGTTTAAGTTTATTAGATTTTTAAAATCAAATTAGCAAAAGCTCAATAATATGTAATACTTAAGAAGGTATGGGGAAAAGGACAGTCTCAGACAACTATTGATAAAATTTGAAATTGTTCCAAACTTTTTGCAGGAAAAACTGTAAATATAGGACAAAATTTTAAACATTCATGCCATAAAGCAATTCTACATTTGGAAATGTATCTATCCTATGGCGATAAATGGATGAATACACAAAGACAAAGACACTACAGCACTGTAATAGTAAAAACTTGACAACCTAAATATCCACTATGAAAAACTAAACAAATGTTCAAAATCCATACTATTTCATGATATTGCAAAACCATGAAGCTGTTAACAAATAATAAATCCTTACCTATCAGCATGAAAAAAAATGATCAAGACATACAATTAAGAGAAAAAGGTAGGTAACCAAATAGTATGTTTCTATTAGTGTTAAATATAGATTCACTGTATATGAAAGCATTTACTTATATATGTAAATGTATAATACATTTACATCTACATACATCTACAAACACACACATACATCTACACATACATCTACAAACACACACATAGCACATATCCTAAAAAAAGCTCTGAAATATGATATACCAAAATATTAACCACAGCTATTTCAGAATAATGCAATCCTAGGTAATTTTCACCTTCTTTCTGAAACCTATTGAATAATCTGACCCTTTACAAATGATTATATATGGGTTTTATAATAATAAATAGTAAGAAATGTTTTCATTCTTTAAATAATAAACAATAAAAATCACCTTATTAAATACCCTGTGTCATTACAATGTATTACCAATTGTCTTACCTTTAAACCTTCAGCTGGAAGTCTATAACCAAATCTTGCAGGGAGGTCATCAAATGTCTGAGATGCATTTTCAAAGTTATACTAAAAATAAAATTAAAAATACTCAAGTTAAGACCAATTTATACATGACATTAAAAACAAAGATTTATCCAGCCTGGCCAACATGGTGAAAACCCATCTCTAGTAAATAAATAAATAAATAAATAAATAAATAAAAAGAATTAGCTGGACATGGACGCCTGTAGTTCCAGGTACTCAGGAGGCTGAAGCAGGAGAATTGCTTCAACCCAGGAGGTGGAAGTTGCAGTAAGCTGAGATCACACCACTGCACTCCAGCCTGGGTGACAGAGTGAGACTCTGTTGCACAAAAAAAAAAAAAAAAAAAGAGAGATTTATTAAATTATGCATATTACTTTGACAATTCCGATTACTATCACAGCTTATCAAAATAAAATCAAACTTGTAAACATACATCCACTAAAGTAGAAGGAATATGTACAATTTACAACATATACAACTGCCTAAATTGGATTCTCATTTCAAATATTATTATTGAGCAGCAACACTAATTCAGCCTACTGTTTTCTGAGTTTTTCCCACAGACAATTTCCTAGCAAGGAATTTTCCAGACAGATCATCTTCCAGGAAGAGTGTTCAATTTTATTTTCTCAATATTATAAGGGTCTGATTTACTAGAAGAAATTTATAGGATTTCTGGCTCTAGCTATGAAAAATGACTTGCTTTTTGGAAAGAAGCAGCATCATATATTTTTAAAGCACATCAATTTTGTATAAGCTGGACATTTTTATCCAGGGTTGAACACTGAAAAGACCAAATTCAATTAAATACATATACCAAAAAAGTTGAAGGTATTCAAACTCTTTAACAACTTTCCCCCTTACACATATATATAGATTCCAATGCTACAATATTTATCAGTCCTCTACCAAAACATCACAAAGGTTCTTTGTGCTTTTAGTGGATAACAGTAATGATAATAATTGTGAGATGAATTTGCTGTATCATTTAATAATGTTCAATTTGCTATACAGAGAGCAAGAGAAACAAGATATGGATGAAACTCAACATAGATTGTAAACAAGTAACTCTGGAAACACTGAAAATTTTGATGTACTAGAAATTAAGGTAGTTGTTCATAATCTGTAAGACATAAATAGAAAAAAACAGAACATATTTGTTTTGCATATAGATACAAAGGATGGTTGTGAAGGAAAAAACAAGAGTGTTACATATAGATAAGAAAGGATGGAAGGATCAAGTAAATCTTAAGTACTCACCAGGCATGGATTAGGTCACACATCCAGATTGCTAGCTATGTCATTCCTGAATCAAATACTCATTGGTGAGCCCTATTCTAGCCTCTGGTATCATCTGCCAGAGGCATGCAGATAAGCAACTCCACAGTTTAACAGCAAATTATAGCTGTGGCCAGCTGCCTTGCATCTCCCCAGTAGAGCAAGCAAGTGTTGGATCTAGACACCTTCCACCTGTCAAGTCCCCTTGGGTCACCATCAACTCAGGTCCTGGTAACCGAACTGCACTGTCAGCAAGGAAAGTTGAGGCAGCGTACAGGAAGACAGGACAAACTACAACAGGTAACCCAGGATTCAGCTAGTGTGGTTCTTGTATCCCAGTGGAACCCTATCTTGGGTGTCTTACCACGTACATCTTATATCTTTGCTTCTCACTGTATGTTTGTAATTAGCTCAGGGAACTGTGTGATTCAAGCATCTAAATGCAGTCACTAAACCTATTCATTCTGTTACTGCTGGGATAATCATCCTAGTAGTGTATTTGGAGGCCACCAAGTATACGTGGTAATTGCTTCAGCGTGATTTCTCACTGTAACAATAATTCATATTTGCAGAGTACTCCACAGTTTACAAAGTACTTTAGAGTCACAAAATGCTTTTAAACCCATTATCGCAACCTATCATTTAATCTCTTAATTAAAACATCTTTGTTTAATTGATTTAATTCATCTATGATCAGGTTAATGTTGAACTTGAGAAAAACATTTAATTTCTCCCAGCCAAAGATGCCATTGTAAAATAACTTTTCTAGATCAATGGAAGTAGACCAAGGACAAATACAAATGTGAGTAGGCAATATTTTTTTTTTTTGAGATGGAGTCTCACTCTGTCACCCAGGCTGGCGTGCAATAGTGCAATCTTGACTCACTGCAACCTCTGCCTCCTGGGCTCAAGCAATTCTCCTGCCTCAGGCTCCCAAGTAGCTGGAACTACAGGTGCGTGCCACCATGCCTGGCTAATTTTTTGTATTTTTAGTACAGACAGGGTTTCACCATGTTAGCTAGGATGGTTTTGATCTCCTGATCTCATGATCCACCTGCCTTGGCCTCCCAAAGTGCTGGGATTACAGGTGTGAGACATGACACCCAGCCGTAAGCAGTACTTTTTAATGTACTTTTGAAATTAGGAAATGGAAAATCTACAACTATAGTATTCTTTTATCTCTTTCTATTACTGAGGAGTTTCACTATTATGGCTAAAATTATAGAAATAAAATACGTAGTTTGAACTACAGTAATTATAACATTGAGATATAGAATAAGTTTTGTTACTGAGTGAAACCCTTTTTGAAACTGCTTTGACTTTCTTTAAAGCAAAATATTGTCTCATATTGCCTCTTAAAACCATACTGTTTAAAACAAAAATGTTCCTACAGTGAACAAGACTAACAAAGGTGCTTTACGTTTCTGATACAAGGAGGGAGGGGCGTGATGCTTACCAAATTAAAGCATGTTTACTGTTTAAAAATCTGAAGTAGTAGGCTGGGTCTACAATTCCTTCACTAGAGGACATCAACATACATTCCACAATACCTGCGTAAAGCACAGGGAACACTGCTGGCAAAAAGGATTGACTATTCTTCCATACTTAACATTTTGTTTTGTCTCTACATTTAAAAATAAAGCTCACTAGCAATCATGTTCACTTTAAAAAAAATACAGCTCAGATAGTTTTGTATCTTCTCAAGGGGCTGAGTGAAGTATAATCAGAATAATTATAATGAAGATTAAAACCATATATAAAACACTTGCTATGTGTCAGATACTATTCTAAGCAGTTTATCTTATTTAATCATTCCCACAACACTCCAGTTTATATAAAGAAATAAAGAAACTGTGGCACTTATAGCAGCTGAATAATTTGATCAAGGTCATATATCTCCGTAAGTTCCCAGAGGACAACACTGAAAATCATTTAACCCATCAGGCGGCTGGATCATAAAATAGCAATCCACCTCAGGCATAAAAGAAAGAAAGAAGGCAAAAGGATGGGCAGGCATTAAAAACAAGAGAGGGGAAAAGGAGAGACACAAAATAGAAGAAATCAAAGGAGAGAAAGGAGACAAGAAGAACTTCATTCCCTGATCAGTCCATAAATCCTCTAACTCATTTCAAAAGTCATGCCAAGAATATTCTGAGAACTTTATGACCAATTTAGAAGAGAGATTTGAATAGCAATGGACTCAGTCTTTAAAGGTTCTATTTCCACTCTACCTCAAAAAGAGCAAGACTATTCCCAAAAACAACCTAATCTACGAGTTCCCTACTACAGAGGACAACAGGGGGTGAGAAACCTCATATGGATTACTAAAATCGTTTGCCTTCAAAAGCTATAGTATGGAAACCAACCTGGCTCTCCCAAGTTCTACAATGATCTCAGAATCTTCCAGAATTGCTGCAACGTGCAGAAACACAGAGAGGGACCACATCAAGCTTTGGTCAGCAACAATTCTGGCTCTTTTATTTCTCACCTGATATCATTAAGCAAATCAGTGGCACCCAGAAAGTAAAACCAAATCCTTAACACAGACCTAGAGTATAAGCATGTATATTTTTTTTCTACCTTCACAGAAAAAGAGAAATAAAAAATATGTATAGATGCTCCTCAACTTACAATGGGGCTACATCTGGATAAACCCATCGAAATTAAAAATATCTGTTAACATGTTTCATAAGTCAAATTCTACTTATGATATTTTCAATTTATGATGGGGTTGTTGGACCATAATCTCATCATAAGGAGCATAATGAATGCATATCACTTTTAGATCATCATAAAGTCAAAAAGTCACTAGTCAACCCGTCTTAAGCTGGAGACCATCTGCATACTCCCCACTGTGGAGGACAGTAACACAGTAGCCAAGAGAGGCTAACTAAGGTTTTGAGCAGCAATCTTCTTCTCTAAAAACTTTTCTATCCATCATCAAAGGCAGGACCACTGTGCTTCTCTTCTGACTCATTAGTGATAATCTTGGATTGAAATTTCCCATGGGCATCTTGTAGAATTTCTTAACTACTAAGATACTACTGAGATCTTGTAGTCATTAAGACATATACTAGGTACCAAGAAAAACAGTAAAACTCTTCCTAAGTACACAGCAGGCAGGTATGTGTGCACAAGTATCCACGTGTGCACACATACCCTCATGAGCAACATCATTTATCAGGTACTGATTATTCATGAGATCTTACATTAGATATGAAGCAATAAAAAATGAACAAGGGGGTGAATGCCGGGAAGATGGGCGCCTAAGAACAGCTCAGGACTTCGGCTCCCAGTGAAAGTGCAGAGGGTGAGTGGATGCCACATTTCCAGACAAATTTTTATTGCCCACAGACCAGGAGACACCCAGGCAGAGGGGTCACCAGCGCCACTGTTCTGGCTGGTGCGGCTGTTTTGGCCCCTGCGGGGCTGATTTGGCCCACATGGCTGCTTTGACCACGCCCTGTTGCGGCGGTTCTCCGTACAAAAGCAACTGGTCTGGGAGCCCTATTAGCTGGCGATTGGAGCCCTGAGACGGCAGAGTTGCCCATTCATCTGAAATAGCGAGCCAGGCCAGGAGATTCCTAGGGAAAAAAAACCACCAGGAGCCGGTGCCGCTGTTTGAGCTGACTCAGTGAGTCACAGCACGGGAGATCCCGGCGCCTTTTCAGCAAGCGACTGGAACCTGGGTCGTTCAACTTAAAAAATAATAAAGTCTCTGAGTCAGGGAGCCAGGTGATCAGGCTCGGCTGGTCCCATCACCCACCCCCAACAACAAGGAAAACAAAAACAGTGATTGAAAACGCTCTGGCTTGAGCCTTTCACAGCAAGCACAGCTGAACCCGGGATGGTCCAGCTCAGTGGGGGAGGGGCGTCTGCCATTACTGAGACTCTCCACCACTATGGAGGCAGGCTGCCGTTGCCGATGCAACACCTGCCACAACAGAGAGAGTCCGCCATAACAGAGGCGGGGCCACTGTTGCCAAGGCAGTTCTAACTATGCCCATATAAACAGGACTGCAGGGAAGACCACAGGGCAGCTGGGCGGAGCCCATAGCAGCTCAGCAAAGCCTCTGCAGGCAGACAGTGGCCAGGTGGGCTGATAGCTGGGGCAGACCTGAAAGAAAAAACAAGGGCAGCAGCACAACGGAAATTCATGAAGCCCTAACTCCCCGGGACAGAGCACCTGGGAATAAAAAGTGGTTTATGAGTTCAGCTGCAGCAGACCTAAACGTACCTGCCCAGCAGCTCTGAATGAACAATGGAGCTCACAGCTCAGGACTTAAGCCCCAATAAAAGATAGACTGTCTCCTCAAGTAGCTCCCTGACCCCCATAGATCCAAAGACTCACCTCATAAAGAAGAGAATGGACTGACAGTTGGCGAGCATCCTTCTGGGACAAAGATAGCGGAAGAGGAAACTGATAGCAACCCTTACTGTTCTGCAGCTGCTGCAGGTGATCCCCAGGCAAGCAGGACCTGGAGAGGACCTCAGCAGTCCTACAGCAGAGGGGCCAGACTGTTAGAAGGAAAGCTTAAAAAAAAAAGAACTAACTTCAGCATCCACGAACTAGAAGCTCACTCAGAGACCCAATCTGAAAGACACTAACTACAAAGACAACAGCTGGATAAACCCACAAAAATGGGAAGAAACCAGCGCAAAAAGGATGAAAACTCCCAAAAACAGAACACCTCTCCTCCTAAAAGGGATCACAACTCCTCACCAGCAAGGGAACCAGACCGGAGGCAGAAGGAGTGTGATGAAATGACAGAATCAGACTTCAGAAGGTGGGTAGTAAGAAACTACAGTGAGCTAAAAGAACATGTTCTGCCGGGCGCGGTGGCTCAAGCCTGTAATCCCAGCACTTTGGGAGGCCGAGGCGGGTGGATCACGAGGTCGAGAGATCGAGACCATCCTGGTCAACAAGGTGAAACCCCGTCTCTACTAAAAATACAAAAAGTTAGCTGGGCATGGTGGTGCGTGCCTGTAATCCCAGCTACTTAGGAGGCTGAGGCAGGAGAATTGCCTGAGCCCAGGAGGCGGAGGTTGCGGTGAGCCGAGATCGTGCCATTGCACTCCAGCCTGGGTAACAAGAGCGAAACTCCGTCTCAAAAAAAAAAAAAAAAAAGAACATGTTCTAACCCAATGCAAAGAAACTAGGAACCTTGAAAAAAGGTTGGACGAAATGCTAACGAGAATGGACACAGAGAGAGGATTATAAGTGAACTGATGGAGCTGAAAAACACAACACGAGAACTTCGTGAAGCATGCACAAGTTTCAATAGCCGAATTGACCAAGCAGAAGAAAGGATATCAGAGGTCGAAGATCAACTCAATGAAATAAAAAGAGAAGGCAAGAATAGAGAAAAAAGCGCAAAAAGGAATGAACAAAATCTTCAAGAAATGTGGGACTATGTGAAAAGACCTAATCTATGTTTGACAGGTGTACCTGAATGTGATGAAGAGAATGAATCCAAGCTGGAAAATACTCTTCAGGATATTATCCAGGAAAACTTCCCCAACCTAGCAAGGCAGGCCAATATTCAAATCCAGGAAATACAGAGAATACCATAAAGATATTCCTCAAGAAGAGCAACCCCAAGGCACATAATCATCAGATTCACCAGGGTTGAAATGAAAGAGAAAATGCTAAAGGCAGCCAGAGAGAAAGGTTGGGTTACCCACAAAGGGAAGCTCATTAGACTCACAGCAGATCTCTCAGCAGAAACTCTACAAGCCAGAAGAGATTGGGGGCCAATATTCAACATCCTTAAAGAAAAGAACTTTCAACCCAGAATCTCCTATCCAGCCAAACTAAGCTTCATAAGTGAAGGAAAAATAAAATCCTTTGAGAACAAGCAAGTACTCAGAGATTTCATCACTGCCAAACCTGCTCTACAAGAACTCTTGAAAGAGGCTCGACACATATAAAGGAATAACCAGTACCAGCCACTCCAAAAACATACCAAATGGTAAAAGAGCATCAACACAATAAAGAATCTACATCAACTAACCAACAAAATAGCCAGGTAGCATCAAATCGACAGTATCAAATTCACACATAACAATACTATCCCTAAATGTAAATGGACTAAATGCCCCAATCAAAAAACAGAGACTGGCAAATTGGATAAAAAGCCAAAACCCATCAGTGTGCTGTATCCAGGAAACCTATCTTACATGCAAGGATACACAAAGGCTCAAAATAAAGGGATGGAGGAAGATCTACCAAGCAAATGGAGAGCAAAAAAAAGCAGGAGTTGAAATTCTCATCTCTGATAAAATAGACTTTAAAGCAACAAAGATCAAAAGAGACAAAGAAGGACATTACATAGTGGTAAAAGGATCACTGCAACAAGAACAGCTAATGATCCTAAATATATACGCACCCAATACAGGAGCACCCAGATACATAAGGCAAGTTCTTAATGACTTACAAAGAGACTTAGACTCCCACACAATAATAGTGGGAGACTTTAACACCCCATTGTCAATATTAGACAGATCAACCAGACAGAAAATCAACAAGGATATCCAGGACCTGAACTCAGACCTGGAACAAGCAAACCTAATAGATATTTACAGAACTCTCCACCCCAAATCCACAGAATATACATTCTTCTCAGCACCACATCGCACCTACTCTAAAACTGACCACATAATTGGCAATAAATCACTGCTCAGCAAATGCAAAAGAACAGAAATCATAACAAACAGTCTCTCAGACCACAGTGCAATTGAGTTAGAACTCAGAATGCAGAAACTAACTCAGAACCACACAGCTTCATGGAAACTGAACAACTTGCTCTTGAATGTTGACTGGATAAACAATGAAATGAAGGCAGAAATAAAGATGTTCTTCGAAACCAACAAGAACGAAGACACACATACCAGAATCTCTGGGACACATTTAAAGCAGTCTCTAGAGGAAAATATATAGCAATGAGTGCCCACATGAGAAGAAAGGAGAGATCTAAAACTGACACCCTATCATCAAAATTGAAAGAGCTAGAGGAGCAAGATCAAAAAAACTCAAAACCTAGCAGAAGACAGGAAATAACTAAGATCAGAGCAGAACTGAAGGAAATAGAGACACAAAAAACTCTTCAAAAAATCAATAAATCCAGGAGCTGGTTTTTCGAAAACATCAACAAAATAGACCACTAGCCAGATTAATAAAAAAGAGAGAATAACCAAATTGATGCAATAAAAAATAAAGGGGATATCACCACAGATTCCACAGAAATCCAAACCATCATCAGAGATTATTACAAACAACTCTATGCACATAAACTAGTAAATCTGGAAGAAATGGATAAATTCCTGGACACCTGTATCCTCCCAAGCCTAAACCCAGAAGAAGCCGAAACCCTGAATAGACCAATAACAAGATCTGAAGTCGAGGCAGCAATAAAGAGCCTACCACCCAAAAAAAGCCCAGGTCCAGATGGGTTCACAGCCGAATTCTACCAGACATACAAAGAGGAGCTGCTACCATTCCTTCTGAAGCTATTCCAGACAATCCAAAAAGAGGGAATCCTTCCCAAATCATTTTATGAGACAAACATCATCCTGATACCAAAACCCGGCAGAGACTCAACAAGAAAAGAAAACTTCAGGCCAATATCCATGATGAACATA
Source organism: Saimiri boliviensis (assembly GCF_048565385.1). Classification (NCBI taxonomy): domain Eukaryota; kingdom Metazoa; phylum Chordata; class Mammalia; order Primates; family Cebidae; genus Saimiri; species Saimiri boliviensis. Next base: position 13,944,086 of record NC_133457.1, on the reverse strand, counting down.
GATGCAAAAATCTTCAATAAAATACTGGCAAGCTGACTGCAACAGCATATCAAAAAGCTCATCCACCATGATCAAGTAGGATTCATCCCAGGGATGCAAGGCTGGTTCAACATACACAAGTCCATAAACATAATTCACCACATAAACAGAACCAAAGACAAAAACCACATGATTATCTCAAATGATGCAGAGAAGGCCTCTGACAAAATTCAATAGCCCTTTATGCCAAAAAACCTCAATAAACTAGGTACTGATGGAACGTATCTCAAAATAATAAAAGCTATTTATGACAAACCAACAGCCAATATCATACTGAATGGGCAAAAACTGGAAGCATTCCCTTTGAAATCTGGCACTAGACAAGGATGCCCTCTCTCACCACTCCTATTCAATATAGTACTGGAAGTTCTAGCCAGAGCAATCAGGCAAGAAAAAGAAAGAAAGGGTATTTAAATTGGAAAGGAGGAAATCAAATTGTCTCTATTTGCAGATGACATGACTGTATATCTAGAAGACCCCATCATCTCAGCCCAAAATCTCCTGAAACTGATAAACAACTTCAGCAAAGTCTCAGGATACAAAATCAACGTGCAAAAATCACAAGCATTCCTATACACCAGTAACAGACTTAAAGAGAGCCAAATCAAGAACGAACTGCCATTCGCAATTGCCACAAAGAGAATAAAATACCTAGGAATACAACTAACAAGGAACGTAAAGGACTTCTTCAAGGAGAACTACAAGCCACTGCTCAACAAAATAAGAGAGGACACAAACAGATGGAGAAACATTCCATGTTCATGGTTAGGAAGAATCAACATCATGAAAATGGCCATACTGCCCAAAGTAATTTACAAATTCAATGCTATTCCCATCAAGCTACCAATGACCTTCTTCACAGAACTGAAAAAAACACCTTAAACTTCATATGGAACCAAAAGAGAGGCCGCATAGCCAAGTCAATTCTAAGCAAAAAGAACAAAGCAGGAGGTATCACACTACCGGACTTCAAACTATACTACAAGGCTACAGTAATCAAAACAGCATGGTACTGGTACCAAAACAGAGATATAGACCAATGGAACAGAACAGAGGCCTCAGAGGAAATACAACATATCTACAACCATCCGATCTTCGACAAACCTGACAAAAACAAGCAATGGGGAAATGATTCCCTGTTTAATAAATGGTGTTGGGAAAACTGGCTAGCCATGTGCAGAAAGCAGAAACAGGACCCCTTCCTGACACCTTACACCAAAATTAACTCCAGATGGATTAAAGACTTAAACATCAGACATAACACCAAAAAAACTCTAGAAGAAAATCTAGGCAAAACCATTCAGGACATAGGCGTAGGCAAGGACTTCATGACCACAATGCCAAAAGCAATGGCAACAAAAGCCAAAATAGACAAATGGGACCTAATCAAACTCTACAACTTCTGCACGGCAAAAGAAACAGTCAGTAGAGTGAATCGGCAACCAACAGAATGGGAAAAAATTTTTGCAGTCTACCCATCTGTCAAGGGGCTGATATCCAGAATTTACAAAGAACTAAAACAGATCTACAAGAAAAAAACAAACAAGCCCATTCAAAAATGGGCAAAGGATATGAACAGACACTTTACAAGAGAAGACATACAGGAGGCCAACAAACATATGAAAAATGCTCATCATCACTGGTCATTAGAGAAATGCAATTCAAAACCACATTGAGATACCATCTCACACCAGTTAGAATGGCGATCATTAAAAAATCTGAAAACAACAGATGCTGGAGAGGATATGGAGAAATAGGAACACTTTTACACTGTTGGTGGGAGTGTAAATTAATCTAACCATTGTGGAAGACAGTGTGGCAATTCCTCAATGACCTAAAAATAGAAATCCCATTTGATCCAGCAATCCCATTACTGGGTATATATCCAAAGGATTATAAATCATTCTACTATAAGGACAGGTGCACACGAATGTTCATTGTAGCACTGTTTACAATAGCAAAGACCTGGAACCAACCCAAATGCCCACTGATGATAGACTGGATAGGGAAAATGTGGTACATATACACCATGGAATATTACGCAGCCATCAAAAACAATGTGTTTGTGTCCTTTGTAGGGACATGGATGAACCTGGAAACCATCATTCTCAGCAAACTAACACAAGAGCAGAAAATCAAACACCACATGTTCTCACTCATAGGCGGGTGTTGAACAATGAGAACACATGGACACAGGGAGGGGAGCACTACACGCTGGGGTCCATTGGGGGTCAATGGGGGAGGAACGGGGAGGTGGGGAGGTGGAAAGAGATAGCATGGGGAGAAATGACAGATACAGGTGAGGGGAAGGAAGGCAGCAAATCACACTGCCATGTGTGTACCTATGCAACAATCTTGCATGTTCTTCACATGTACCCCAAAACCTAAAATGCAATGAAAAAAATAAATAAATAATAAAAAATAAATAAAAATTTAAAAAAAAAATGAACAAGGGGCCAGGCGTGATGGCTCACACCTGTAATCCCAGCACTTTGGGAGGCCAAGGCAGGCAGATCACCTAAGGCCAGGAGTTCAAGACCAGCCTGACCAATATGGTAAAATCCTGTCTCTACTAAAAATACAAAAAATTTAGTCAGGCGTGGTGGCACATGCCTGTAATCCCAGCACTTTGGGAGGCCGAATTGGGTGGATCACCTGAGATCAGGAGTTTGAGGTCAGCCTGGTCAACACGGTAAAACCCTGTCTCTACTAAAAATACAAAAAAATTAGTGAGGCATGGTGGCACAAGCCTGTAATCCCAGCTACTCAGGAGGCTGAGGCAGAAGAACTGCTTAAACCCGGGAGGCAGAGGTTGCAGTGAGCCAGGACCATGCCACTGCACTCCAGCCTGGGCAACAAGAATGAAAATCCATCTCAAAAAAAAAAAAAAAAAGAATAAGGTACCCCAATGTCAAGTAACTGTAACTGTATGAAAGTGTTGGGGTATGTTTTTAGATTAAAATGTCGTAAGATTCTATCATTCGGGGCTTTTTTTAAAGCTTTTCTTTAAGGGATGTTTCTAGACATTAATAAATTTTACTGTACTTACTGCTAAAATGTCTGCTTCTACAGGTAGTAGGTTTAAGAATGCAAAGAGCTGGACAGTCAAGATGGTGTAGACTTGTGTGGCTGACAGCATGAGCATCCCTATGGAGAGCAGCATCTCGCTGTAAAATCACCTGGAAGACAAGGATGTAAGTAACAATGAGAGCTGGTGCTTTGTCCCAGGGATCAGATCATTTGATATATTAATTCCCAATGTCCAAAAATATCCCTTTTAATTACAAACACGTATTAAAATTAAAGCTTTAATTTCAAAAGCACAAGAACTTACACAGATTTGGACATTTAGGTAAACACCCACATTTAGTCAGTACCTATATAACTCATGATGACAAAGTTCTGTGTTTTAATCACAAAACAAACATCCTCCCATAGTGCTCAGTTTACAGTACAGCTTGTGTTACTAACTCAATTTTCAGAGAAACTAGATTTCAACCAAAATAATGGTTTAAAACACACATACTAGTACTTTTGCTTTAAAATAGAAATTTTTCTACAATAAATGCTTAGCTTCTGGTTTAATATAAATAAATTCACATGTAAATTTGCTTTTCATTTGCTATTGTATATTGTACCCACAACAGAAAATGTCAAAAAATTAATAGCCACTTATTATAAAGGAATACTTTTTGTTCATTAGCTCCTAACAATCTACACTTTTTCTCTCTCTACATCTAAATGGCAACAGTGTAACTACCTCTCCCAACTTCACCCTATTCACTATGAATAGTGAATACTTCTCTATTTTAGCAAAAAGATACCATGAAAAGACTAAATGTTGACCCATAAATATAAAAATTCTTATTGGTAAGCCTCAATCAATTGTATTATGTACTTTTAAACAAGTAAGAACAAACATTACAGAAACAATGGCTTTTATAATGAATTATTTCATTAAATATCCCACACTCATGTAATATTCATTTTGATGATGGTTAGTATGGATAAGTGCTCGGGATGTAGAAACTGTCATACAGACTCAAACTCTGAAAACGTTCACTAAGACACTGGAAGTAAAATATCTGTAAATAAATGTTAAGTTATCATTTACAAAGCCATTAATATCAGAGATAAAAATTAAAATGACAACATGTTAAAAGAATAGATTTGTCCCTTAATGACAGAAAGTAAATCAGTGGTTGCCTAGGGATTGGCAGGGCATGGGGGAAAAGCCTGAGGGAGTGGAAAAGTGGGAATGAGGAATGACGCTAAGGAGTAAGGTTATTGGGGGAGAGATGATGAAAATGTTCTAACATCAGACTGTGGTGATGGTTGCACAACTCTATAAATATGCTAAAAATCACTGTACTGTAAACTTTAATTGGTTGAATTTTACAGTGTGAGAATTGTATCTCAATAAAGCTTTTTTAAAATGTCTAGATTTGTTGCCATTCATTTCTTAAATAAAATAGATTTCATAACATTACAGAAAAGAGTTTAAGAGAGCAGGCTTGAGATTGCTATCCCTAGAAAGGTCTGCTTGCAAGGCTGGCTCCTGGCTGACATCTAGAAATTTAGATTTCAGGACAGTTTCCACCATTTCCTAGTAAGAACAGCTCAGTGTGCCTACACTTTACAAACAAGGTGGTTTGTGCTGAACACCTGTTTTCCTTCTGAGTACCTAGAATTTTGTACATGCTAGGCAGAGAGTGTCTATAGGAACAATTCCTAATATAAACTCTGTGCACAGAGTCTCTAATAAGCTTCCCCGGTAGGTATTTTACATGTGTTGTCACATCTTGCTGGAGGAATTAAATATATCCTGCCTAACTCCACTGGGAAAAGACCCTTAGAAGAATACACTGATTTACTCTGGACTTTACCCCATGTGCCTTTTCCCCTCATTGATTTTGTTTTGTATCCTTTTGCTGTAATAAATCACAGCCATAAGTACAACCATGTGCTGAGTCTTGTAAATCCTTCTAGTGAATCACTGACAGTGGATAATTGCTGGTTAGAAATCCTACCATAAAAACATACAAATATTTACAAAATCAGATATATTTGCTATTAAATTTTAGTAGGAAGAAGTATGCACCACATTGACCAATGACCTCTTTGGGAAACCGAATCTGAATAAAAACTTGACTTTCCTTGGGAAGCCGAGGCGAGTAGTTCATGAGGTCAAGAGATCGAGACCATCCTGGCCAACATGGTGAAACCCATCTCTACTAAAAATACAAAAATTAGCTGCGCAAGCCTGTAGTCTCAGCTACTCAGGAGGCTGAGGCAGGAGAATTGCTTGAACCTGGGAGACGGAGGTTGCAGTGAGCCAAGATCTCACCACTGCACTCCAGCCTGGCACCTGGCGATGGAGCAAGACTGTCTCAAAAAAAAAAAAAAAAAAAAAAAAAACTTGACTTTTCATCTAAAGTTCTGGAATTTCCAGCTAACTTTGGGGAAGGAAAAGGGAGACAGAGTTTAGAGGGAAAATAAAAGACAGGAAAAATAACCAAAACAACTAATATTGATCACTTATAAGTGCCAGGCTTGCTGTGACATGTAAGCATGTTATTGAGTTAACTAATTTAATCCTAACCTCCCTATACGGTACATATAATTTCACAAATGGAGAAAACTTAGAAACTGTTAAGCGACTTGCCCAAGATAAAACAATAAATAATAGCAAAGCTAGGATTCAAACCCAACAGTTTCTAAATTCCACATTCTAAACCCCTACTGAAAACAGCATCAATATCCATCCAAGGTTGATGTTCAAAGAGTAGAGTACAGCCCCTTACCTATATAGGTATTCCAGAGCTTCAAAAGCCAATGTTCATGGAGCAACAGTCACTAGTTTTCTTTTACTTTGTATATGAGAGTGTATGTGTGTATACTATGTGTATTCAATGATATGTGTTATGTTTTGAGGGGTGTTTTGCATTTATTACCTTTTTAAATAATGTTCAGGAGTTTTGCTTTATACTCTCTATTTAAAAAACTAATTCTTGTTCCTTGTAGAAAATGTGGGGAAAATAAACATTATAAATAATCCTCAAATTTAGGAATAACTAGTGTTCATACTTTGATGCGTAACTTTCCAGTCTTTTAGCAATGTATAGAGTTGTCCCTTGGTATCCACGGGGGTTGGTTCCAGGACTCCCTGCAGATACCAGAATCTGAGGATGCTCAAGTTCCTTATGTAAAATGATGTAGTATTTGCATATAAACTACACACATCCTCCCAAATACTTTAAAACATCTCTTGATTGCTTATAATATATAACACAATGTAAATGCTATGTAAATAGTGGTTACGCTGTATTGTTTCAAGAATGACAAGAAAAATAGTTTGTACATGTTCACTACAGATGATTTCTTTCCCCAAATATTTTCACTCTGTAGTTGATTGAATCCATGGATGTAGAACCCATGGAAACGGAGAGCCAACTGCCCACTCAAATACATTTTTAGCCAACTGCACATTCAAAATTGGGGGCACACTATGGATATTGTTTTATTAATTGTATTTTTTTCACTTATGGTACTATGAATATTTTCCTAATTCTCCTCAAAAACCATAGCAGATACCTGTCCATGAAATACTCTGGAGATTCCCTCCCTTTCAAGCATTTTTTCTTTTTTTTTTTTTAACTTTAAGTTCTGGGGTACATGTGCAGTATGTGCAGGTTTGTTACATAGGTATACACGTGCCATGGTGGTTTGCTGCATCCATCACCCCGTCATCTACATTAGGTATTTCTCCTAATGCTATCCCTCCTCTATCCCCCCCATCCCTTGCTATCCCTCCCCTAGCCTCCAACTCCCTGCTATCCCTCCCCTAGCCCCCCATCCCCTGCTATCCCTCCCCTAGCCCCCATCCCCTGCTATCCCTCCCCTAGCCCCCCATCCCTTGCTATCCCTCTCCTAGCCCCCCACCCCCTGCTATCCTTCCCCTAGCCCTCGACTGCCTGCTATCCCTCCCCTAGGCCCCCACTCCCCAACAGGTCCCAGTGTGTGATGTTCCCCTCCCTGTGTCTATGTTCTCATTGTCCAACACCTACTTATGAGTGAAAACATGTGGTCAAGCACTAGTTTTTCTTAATCTATTTCTCACATTGGGTTTCCATATGTGATCTGTTTATACGAAATAAAAAATTACTGGTCAAAAATATGATGCATACTGGCCACATGATATTCTTTATGAATATTCTTTAATGGGCTAAATAGGAATTCCTACTGTTGGAGATTTCTTTTTTTTTTTAAGAAAAACTCTGCAATAAATATTATTTTAATTACACCTATAGGTACACCCTTAATATTTTTTAGATTAAAGTCACAGAAGTGGCTGGCATTATAATAACTGCAGTAAAAAATACAGAATCTATAGATCTGGGTTTATGTCCCAGCACTATCCCATACTAATAGTGTGATTTGGTGGTAAATGTTTAAACTACATAAATTGTTTTATCTCTAAAAGAAGGATCAGTAAGACCTGTAAGACAACTCTGTAGAATAAATACAATTATGAACAGAAGGGCTTAACACAGCAATGGAATATATTGTGGAATATATTCCAGGAAATATTGGAAGGAAGACCACAGTGAGAGGGTAAGTACAATTTGAAAATTTTAAAACTTAATATTTGGGGAACAGTCTGGTGGACATGTGCATAGGCAATAATAAACACCTAGAGCTCCACACACAAGGCAAAAAAGAGACTTAGGAATCATCAGTAGATAGGAATAACTGAAGTGATCTTAATGTAAAAGTGAAAATCAAAAAGAGAAGAGTACTAAAAAAACTCTGAGGAATATTTAAGTTTCAAAGGCAGAGAAAAGAACTTTAAAATGAATGTGGGGGGAAGTAAGGCATTGGCCAACAGAAGTACATGTTGGAGAACGATCACTTCAGTTATTCCTATCTACTGATGATTCCCAAGGTGCAAGAAGGTCTAAAATTTTCACATTTAAGCATCTGCCCAGGCCGAGCACAGTGGTTCATGCCTATAATCCTAACACTTCGGGAGGCCAAGGCAAGTGGATCCCCTGAGGTCAGGAGTTCCAGATCAGCCTGGCCAACATGGGGAAACCCTGTCTCTACTGAAAATACAAAAATTAGCCAGGCATAGTGTCATGTGCTTACAATCCCAGCTACTTGGGGGAGGCTGAGGCACGGGAACGGCTTGAACCCAGGAAGCAGAGGTTACAGTGAGCCAAGATCATGCCACTGCACACCAGCTGGGGCAACAGAGCAAGACTCCATTTCAAAAATATATTTAAAAAGAATCTGTCCAACATAAACAATTTTATTTCCCTATACTCTACCACTCACCCGTGCTCTGATCAACTCACTGTTTCCAGCAAACACCTTGCTGGCATTGTATCTTCATTCATGTGTTACTCAGGAACTAAAATACACTCCCTTCTATCTTCAAAAGAGAATTTGAAGTAAAACTACAAATCTTATGAAATTGCAAAATTTTGTGTACATTTAAGTATAGGCAGTTTCTGTGAAAAAGATCTACAGTTATTAACATGCTCTCAAATAAGCACATGGATTTCGTTGTTGCTGCTGGGTTTTGTTTTCATTTAAATCTTCCCTTTTCCAGAAAGCTGCCTAAGGAGAAAGGTTAGCAAACTTAAATTCTTTGATACATCTTCTAGCACTTAATAAACTCAATTAAAATAAATGCAGGCTGTCAGCTGTATTACTAGGCAATATTATTTATGGTAAAAATGACTCCTTATTTGTGAAAAGTATTTAAACTGAAAAGACTGTATATTAACTATAAAAGCTTATTACAAAAACATAAACAAAAAAAATCTCTGATTCCCTGCAGTGTGTGTTTCTTGAAAGCAAGCATCACACTTGAGGGAAGCTGGAGCTACTGACTGACTATTAAAAGAAGTGTCCCTTTCATGTACAATACTTTAGTATGCTGAGGTGACAGACATCCACGTATTTATCTCACTGGTTACAATCCAGTACACTCTTTGATGAGTATAAAAGCTTTATCTAAATGAATGTAAGGCTTCCCAATAAAGATGCATTTTATGCTTATATGTTGCACTCCTAGTCTCTATCCTCCTACTTCCAACCAAGCTAGTGGAACTGGAATCAGGTAATAGCCCATCAGTTATTGAGAGTCTGGATGCCAATCAGAACCCCTGACCATGCTGGTGGACAGTGAGTGTGGTACCTTTCTTCCCCATAACAATTCTTACTGGTCTCTCATCCTTGAACTTATTCAACTGTTGGAGTCTGCACAGACTACAACTAATACTGATCACTTACTAAGTATTACACTGAGCAAACAATACAATAAAGTATTGCTTGTTGAGACTCGTATCCCCCCAACAAATAAAATATCCATCTTGAGGATATTTTAGAACCAATTTTTTTTAGAACCATTTTTGGAAGCAGAGAACACATAGAAAAAAAATTTAGTAGAATCTTGCTGATGACCAACATCTACCTCTTTTCCTCCTTCCCTTTATCCTTTTCCTCCTCCTTGTTCCCCTCCTTTCCCAGCTCATATTAACATAGACAGAACATAACTTTGTATTCATTTTGAGTATGCCTATAATAAAAAAAAAAAAAGACGTTTCTCCAAAGGAAGAAGGTTGAAAGTAGAGAATATACAAGGAACCCTTAAGAACTACCATAGAGGCTTCTAGAGATGTGTCCACCACCACCATCTTTGATCACATCTAATTTGGTCTACTATTTGACATAATTCTACTAGTTATTAACAAACATTTTATCTGAAATCAGCTTCCTGACTCTAAAGATTTTTCCAACTGGCAAATTCCAATTTTACTTTGTTCAGTCTGTACTATAACACTTCAGATGTATTATTGCAAAACTATTTTAAATCAATTCTAACAAGCATTTTAGCTCTAACTTCAAGCTTACAAGAATTGTCTGGAATGGTTAAGAAATAAGTAAGATATCACAAGATGGGTGTCTTGGTTGAGGGCAATGCTTCAATTTCTACAAATTCAAATAAACAAAGACAGCATAATAGGACAGAATGAGGAAATGGCATGAAACTGTTGTACATCAAAAGAGATGAGAAATATTAAAAACAAATGCAATATACAGTTCCATTAAATCAACAATAAAAAGACATTTTGTAAATGATGGAGACAATGTAAATATGGTCCAGATATTAGATATCTTTAAAAAAATCCTTAGATATGATGATAGTATTATGGCTGATGCGGGTTTGGCTGTGTCCCCACCTAAATCTCATCTTGAATTCCCAGGTGTTGTGGGAGAAACCTGGTAAGAGGTAACTGAATCATGGTGCAGGTCTTTCCCATGCTATTCTCCTAAGAGTGAATAAGTCCCATGAGACCTGATAGGTTTATAAAGGGGAGTTTCCCTGCAAACTCTATTCTCCTGTCTGCTATCATGTGAGATGTGCCTTTCATGCTCCACCATGATTGTGAGGCCTCCCCAGCCACGTGGAACTTTAAGTCCATTAAACCTCTTTCTTTTGTAAATGGCTCAGTTTCAGGTACGTCTTTAACAGCAGCATGAAAATGAACTAATACAGTAAGGTATCAGGAGAGGGGGGTGCTGATGAAAAAATGCCAAAAAATGTGGAAGTGGCTTTGGAACTGGGTAACAGAGGTTGGAACAGTTTGGAGGGCTCAGAAGAGCCTCTCTTGGTTTTTTGTGAAATCAGTCTTTTGATTTTATAGGCTCATAGGCAGAAAGGATAGCCTTTGAGGCTTTGGACTGATGGGATGAGACTTTGGACTGTGGACTTTTAGTTAATGCTGAGATGTATTAAGACTTTGAGGACTGTTGGCAAGGCATGATTGATTTTGAAATATGAGGACTGAGATTTGGGAGGGGCCAGAGGCAGGTATTTCTTCATAGCAGTATGAAAATGGACTATACAGTATGTGTTAGAAGTTCTAGTTGTCAGAATTCCTGGAAGTCTTGATGCTTTTTAAGGAACACTATGAAGTTATTGATATATTTAGTTGGGGTGTGAGCTGAGAACACTATTGTGGAGGAAATTTTATAGTACCTTATGCATGCTACATACATGATCATAATCACATTTGTAGGAAAAATAAACTATTAAAAGATGTTTTACTGGCCATTATAAATTTTCCACTAAAATAGTTAACCAATTGCTCACTTATTTTTTTCTGTTAGTGTTTGGTATAAGGTCCGTTTATTGAAGAAAAAAAAAATGGAAATTACTGTTTGTCTATTCTTTTTGCAAATTTGGAAAGAATGACAATTCTTTTAGTAGTATAATATTGTGGTCCAGTTCTTGAGATGCTCATAAAGGTCAGGAATGTAGCTTCAGAATCAATGAGGTCTGAGCTTACGTGGAAGATTTCTTATGGAGATGGTTGGCTGTTTTGTGAGTGTTATTTAGCACTGAAGCAGTTGGTATCACACTGTTGAGTCAGAATTAAAATTTATTTTGAAGTGAATTTCCTGAAAGCAATACTGGTCTTAAAAAATCATTGTCACAGATTTAAATGTGAAGTTAGGATTTACTGTGATGCTTGGGAAATTTTTAAATTTTTCAGTGACCAGCATTAGACAAGGAACTACCATCTGTCTTCTATACAGATAGTCATGCCATACAGATAATCATGTGTGGCAGGCATTTTGTTCAGTTTCTCAAAAATGACCAAGAGAAAAATCAGCAAAACCAAGAGTTGGTTAAAAAAAAAAAAAAAAAATCAATGAAATTAACAAACCTTTCATTATATTCATTAAAGAAAACAAGAGGAGACTCAACTAAAATCAGAAATGAAAGAGGAGACATAATCACCAATTTTACAGAAATAAAAAGGATTGTGAATGTACTGTGAACAACTGTATGCCAAGATACTGGATTACCTAGATGAAATGGAAAGACATAACCTCCCTGAACTGAATCATGAAAAAATAGAAAACCTGCACAGACCTATGGGAGATTGAAGCAATAATCAAAAACATTCCAAGAAAGAAAAGCCTGGAATCAGACAGCTTCATTGGTGAATTCTACCAAATATTTAAGGAAGAATCAATATCATTTTTTCTCAATTTACCCAAAAAACTGAAAAAGAGGGAACACCTCCTAACTCTTTCTTAAGGGACCAAAATTACCCTGATACCAAAGTCAAACAAGGATACTACAAAAAAAGAAAAAGGAAAAAAAAAAAAAGAAAACTGTAGACCATTATCTCTTAGGAGTGCTGATGTAAAAATCCCCATCAAAATGCCAGCAAAGTGAATTCAGCAGCACATTAAAAGCATTATACACATGACCAAGTCAGACTTATTCCTGGAATGCAAGGATGATTCTACATGTGTTACAATCAGTGTAATGTACCAAATTAAGAGAATAAAAACACAATCATTTCAATAAATGCAGAAAAAGCCTATTTGACAAATTTAACACCCTTTCATGATAAAATGCCCAACAAACTGAAAATAGAAACTACCTCAACAAAATAAAGGCCATATGTAAAAAACTGACAACGAATACCATAACTGGTCATAAAAGACTGAAAGCTTTTCCTCTAAGATCAGGAACAAGACAAGGATTCCTGCCTTTGCCATTTCTATTTATCATAGTATCAAAAGTCCTAGCCAGAGCAATTAGGCAAGAAAAAGAAATAAAAGTCATCTACATTAGAAAGGAATAAGTAAAATATCTTTGTTAGCAAATGATATGATCTTACATGTGGACAATCTTAAAGATTCCACAAAAGAAAAAAAATCTGATAGAACTATTAATAAAAGCATTCAGCAAACTTGCAGGATACAAAAATCACATACAAAAATCAATTGCATTTTCCTATAAACTAACAGTGAACTATCCAAAAATGAAATTAAGCAAACAATTCTATTTATATATCAACAAATAATAATATAGTTAGTAATAAATTAAACCAAGAAGGCAGAAGAACTGTACACTGAAAATTATAAAAGCTTGCTGAAATAAAGAAGACATAAAGGAATAAACATTCCATGTTTATGGATTGAGAAACTTAATACTGTTAAGATGTCAGTACTACCTAATGCAATCTATGGATTCAATGTAATCATTATTGAAATCCCAATGACCTTTCTGCAAAAATAGGAAAATCTATCCTAAACCACATGTGGAATCTCAAGGGACTCCAAATAGCCAAAACAACATTGAAAAATAAGAACACAGTTGTAGGTTGCATACTTCCTGATTTCAACACTTAACTACAAAATTACATTAATTAAAATAGTGTGTTACTGGTGTAAAGACAGACACATAGACCAATGGAATAGAATAAAGAGCTCAGGAATAAAGCCTCACATAGATGCTCAAATGACTTCTGACAGAAGTCCTCCTATGGTTTGGATATGGTTTGCTTGGCCCCATCCAAGTCTCATATTGATATTTGATCCCCAGTATTGGAGGTAGGGTCTGATGGGAGCTATTTGGATTATTGGGGTAGATCCCTCATGAATGGCTTGATGCCACTCTCGTGAGAGTGACTGAATTTTCACTCCTAATTCCTGTGAGAACTGGTGATTGAAAAGAGCCTGGCACTTTCTTCTCTCTCTCTCACTTCCTGCTCTTGCTATGTGGTGGGCTCCTTTTGGCTTTCTGCCACGAATAGAAGCAGCTTGAGGTTCTCACCAGATAGAGATATTGGCACTGTGCTTCTTGTACAGCTTGCAGAACTGTGGGCCAAATAAACCTCTTTTCTTTATAAATTACCCAGCTTCAGGTATTCCTTCATAGCAACACAAATGGACTAAGACATGTTTCAAGACCATTCGATGGAGAAAGGAGTTGTACACAGTCTTTTCAACAAATGGTGCTGGGAAAACTGAATATCTATACACAAAAGAATGAACTTGACCTTCACTTTATACCATATGCAACAATTAACTCACAATGGATCAGAGACCTAAACATTAGAGCTACTGTGTAAAACTCTTAGAAGAAAACATCGGGAGTGCTTCACAACAGTGGAATTGTCAATAATTTCTTGGACATGACACCAAAAACACAGACAACAAAAGAAAAAAATAGATGTTTGACTTCCTGAAAATTAAAATCTTTTTGTGCACTGAAGGACAGTACCAGCAGGGTGAAAACCTTTTTTTTTTTGAGATGGAGTTTTGCTCTTGTTGCCCACGCTGGAGTGCAATGGCATGATCTTGGCTTACCACAACCTCTATCTCCTGGGTTCAAGCGATTCTCCTGCCCCAGCTTCCCGAGTAGCTGGGATTACAGGCATGCGCCACCATGCCCAGCTAATTTTTTATTTTTTATTTTTTAGTAGAGATGGGGTTTATCTATTATGTTGGTCAGGCTGGTCTTAAACTCCCAACCTCAGGTGATCTGCCTGCCTCAGCCTCCCAAAGTGGCTTACAGGCATGAGCCACTGTGTCTGGCCAAGAAAACACTTTGCAATCATATATTTTATAAGGAATTGCTGTCTAGAATATACAATTCCTTTTTAAAAACAATTTTATTTCCATAGCTTCTTGGGGAACAGGTGGTATTTGATTACCTAAGTTCTTTAGTAGTAATTTGTGAGGTTTTGGTGGACCTGTCACCTGAGCAGTATACACCCTCACCCCTCTCCTACCCTTTCCCCAAGTCTCCAAAGTCCATTGTATCATTCTTATGCCTTTGCATTCTCATAGGTTAGCTCCCACTTAGGAGTGAGAACATACAATGTTTTGTTTTCCATTCCCAAGTTACTTCACTTAGAATAATAGTCTCTAGTTCTATCCAGGTTGCTGCAAATGCCATTAATTCATTCATTTTTATGGCAGAATAGTATTCCATTATATATACACACACCACAATTTCTTTATCCACTTATTGACTGATGGGCATTTGGGCTGCTTCCATATTTTTGCAATTGTGAATTGTGGTATTATAAACGTGTGTATAAATATCTTTTTCATATGACTTTTCCCCTGGGTAAAGTATTGGGATTACTAAATTCCCAATAGTGGGATTGCTGGATCAAATGGTAGTTCTGTTTTTGGTTCTTTAAGGAATTTCCACACCATTTCCCATAGTGGTTGTACTAGTTTACATTCCCACCATCAGTATAGAAGTATTCCCTTTCACCACATCCATGCCAAAGTCATTTTTTTTTTCTTGTTATGGCCATTCTTGCAGGAGTAAGGTGGTATTACATTGTGGTTCTGATTGGCATTTCTCTGATCATTAGTGATGTTGAGCATTTAAAAAAATTTTTTTGTTGTTCATTTGTCTATCTTCTTTTGAGAATTGCCTAGTAATGTCCTTAGCCCACTTTCTGGTGAGATTATTAATTCAGTGGCAGAAAACCAAACAACTCAACTGAAAAATGAGCATAGGACCTGAATAGACATTTTTTTCAAAGAAGACATACAAATGGCCAAAAACCACATGAAAAGATGCTCAACATCACTAACGTTGGGGAAATGCAAGTCAAGACCACAATGAGATACCACTTTACATCTATTTTAGTATGGCTATATGTGTACATACTGCATATATATGTTGATCATAAAATAGATGTAAAGTGGTATCTCATTGTGGTCTTGAATAAAAACAACATAAAATAATAATGTTGACAAGGATGTGAAGAAATAGTAACTGCATATTATTGGTGGAAAGTAAAATGGTGCAACCACTGGGAAAATGGTAATTCCTTAAAAAGAAAAAAATCAAACATAGAATTACCACATGATCCAGCAAGTTCACTTCTGGGCATATACCCCAAAGAATTTAAAGCAGGAACTCAGTTATTTTTTTTTGTAATTGCTAAAAGGTCTAAGCAACCCTAGTGTCCACTGGGAGATGAATGGATCAGTAACCTGTGGTATGTACATATAATGGAGTATTTCTCAGCCTACGAAAGGAAGAAAATTTTGATATGTGGTACAACATGGATGAAACATCAAGATATCATCCTAAGTGAAATCAGGTTGTCACAAAAGGACAAATATTGTATGATTCCACTTATATTAGGTACTTTGAGTAGTGAAATTCATAGAAACAAAGTGAAATTGTGCATGCCAATGGTCAAGGGACGGGGCATGAGTAATCAATGTTTAATGGGTACCCAGCTTCAGTTTGGGAAGATCAGAAAATTCTCAAGATGGATTGTGGTGATATTTGCACAACAGTGTGAATATAGTTAATGTCACTGAACTGTATGCTTTAAAATGTTTAAAAAATGGTAAATTTTATGTCTATTATTGCCACATTAAAAATGAGGCTGAAAGTCTTCTGAAAAGATCACTGAAGAGTTAAAACAATTTTTTCATGCCTTTAATAAACTTGGTATATAAATTCTCAAACACATAAAAAAAGTGGAGAAATAGTATAATGAATCTCAATGTAATCTTCACCTAGATTTAGCATGAATTTTTTTCTGAAGTGCTTTAAATGACAGATATCATGACATTTCTTTCCTAAGTACTTTACTATAATAGATAGCTCCAAAAACAAGGACTTTTTCTTACAGCTGTTGTATTAGTCCATTTTCATGCTGCTGATAAAGACACCCAAGACTGGACAACTTACAAAAGAAAGAGTTTTAATGGACTGACAGTTCTACGTGGCTGGGGAGGCCTCATAATCATGGCAAAGGGTGAAAAGCATGTGGCGGCAGACAACAGAAGAGAGCTTGTGCAGGGAAACTCTCCTTTATAAATCCATTAGCTCTCATGAGACATATTCACTATCACGAGAATAGTATAGGAAAGACCTGCCTCCATGGCTGAATTACCTCCCACCAGGTCCCTCCCCCAACATGTGGGAAGTCAAGATGAGATCTGGGTGGGAACACAGCTAAACCATATCATTCTGCCCTGGCCCTTCCCAAATCTCATGTCCTCCTATTTCAAAACCAATGATGCCTTCCCAACAGTTCCCCAAAGTCATAACTCATTTCGGCATTAACTCTAAAGTCCACATTCCAATGTCTCATCTGAGACAAGGCAAGTTCCTTCTGCCTATGAGCCTGTAAAATCAAAAGCCAAAAGCAAGCCAGTTCCTTCCTAGTTACAATGGGGTACAGGCATTATGTAATACAGTTGTTACAAGTGGGAGAAATTGGCCAAATCTAAAGGTCTGCATGCGGCTCCATGTAGGTCCAAAATCCAGCAGGGCAGTCAAATCTTAAAGCTCCAAAATGATCTCCTTTGACTCCATGTCTCACATCCATGTCATGCTGATGCAAGAGATATGCTCCTCTCATCTTGGGCAGCTCTCCCCCTGTGGCTTTGTAGGGTATAGCCTTTCTCCTGGCTGCTTTCACAGGCTGACATTGAGTGTGTACAGTGCAAGCTGTCAGTGGATCTATTTTGGAGTCTGGAGGACGGTGGTGCTCTTCTCACAGCTCCACTAGGTGGTGCCTCAGTAGGGACTCTGTGTGGGGGTTCCAACCCCACATTTCCTTTCCACGCTGCCCTAGCAGAGGTTCTCCACGAGGGCTCTGCCCCTGCAGCAAACTTTTGCCTGGGGATCCAGGCATTTCCATACAGATTCTGAAATCTAGGCAGAGATTCCCAAACCTCAATTCTTGACTTTTGTGTACTCACAGGCTCCGCACCATGTGGAAGCTGCCAAGGTTTGGAGATTGTACCCTTTGAAGTCATGGCTCAGACTGTACCTTGGTCCCTTTTAGCCATGGCTGGGGCGCAAGGCACCAAGTCCCAAGACTTCACAAAGTAGCAAGGCCCTGGGCCTGGTCCAGGAAACCAGAAACCAGTTTTTTCCTCCTAGGCCTCTGGGCCTGTGATGGGAAGGGCTGCCATGAAGACCTCTGACATGCCCTGGAAACATTTTACCCATTGTCTTGACAATTACCGTTTGGCTCCTCATTACTTAAGCAAACTTCTACAGCTGGCTTCAATTATTCCTCAGAAAAATGGGATTTTCTTTTCTATCACATGGTCAGGCTGCAAATTTTCTGAACTTTTATGTTCTGCTTCCTTTTTAAACATAAATTCCAATTCCAAACCATTTATCTTTGTGAATGTACAAAACTGACTGCTTTTAAGAGCACCCAAGTCACCTCTTGAACGCTTTACTGCTTAGAAATTTCTTCTGCCAGATAGCCTAAATCATCTCTCTCAAGTTAAAAGTTCCACAAATCTCTAGGGCAGGGACAAAATGCCACCAATCTCTTCGCTAAAGCTATCAAGAATCACCTTTCCACCAGTCCCTAATAAGTTCCTATCTCCTTCTGAGACGACTTTAGACTGGACTTCATTGACCATATCACTCTCAGCATTTTAGTCAAACCATTTAGCAAGTCTTTAGGAAGCTGCAAATTTCCCTACATTTTTCTGTCTTCTGAGCCCTCCAAACTGTTCCAACCTCTGCCTGTTACGACTTCCAAAGTCACTACCTTTTTAAATATAAGTTTTTAGGTATAGCAGTACCCACTCTTCTGGTACCAATTAACAATGTTAGTCTATTTTTGTACTGCTGTGAAGAACTACTCAAGACTGGATACTTTATAAAGAAAAAGAGGTTTAGGCCAGGCACGGTGGCTCCCACCTGTAATCCCAACACATTCAGAGGCCGAGGCGGGTAGATCATGAGATCAGGAGTTTGAGACTAGCCTGACCAACATAGTGAAACCCCGTCTCAAAAATAAGCTAGGAATGGTTGTGAGCACCTGCACAAAAATTAGCTGGGCATGGTGGCATGTGCCTGTAATCCCAGATACGCGGGAGGCTGAGGCAGAAGAATCGCTTCAATCCAGGAGGTGGAGGTTGCAGTGAGCTGAGATCACACCAGGGCACTCCAGCCTGGGCAACAGAGTGATACTCTGTCTAAAAAAAAAAAAATAAAAAATAAAAAAAAAATAAAAAAAAAAAAAAAGAAAGAAAAGAAAAAGAAAAAAAAGAAAGAAAAGAAAAAGAAAAAAAAGAAAAAAGAAAGAAAGAGAAAAAGAGGTTTAATGGACTCACAGTTCCACATGGCTGGGGAAGCCTCACAATCAGGACAGAAGATGAAGGAGGAGTAAAGGCACGTATTACATGGTGGCAGGCAAGAAAGCATGTGCAGGAGAAATTCCCTTTTATAAAACCATCAACTCTCACAATTCTTATTCACTATCACAAGAACAGCACAGAAAAAAAACACCCCCATGATTCAACTACCTCCCACCAGTTCCCTCCCACAACATATGGTGGTTATGGGAGCTACAATGCAAAATTAGATTTGGGTGGGGACACAGCCCAACCATATCACATACTATATTTGAATTCCCATCCTTTTTTAAAGCTTTTAAAGACAGTGAATCAGAAGTTGTCATAAGCAAAAGTGTTACATCAGAAAACAAAAACAACAATAGGGCTTCGCTTTTTAAGCAAAAATAAGATGCCCAGTATTTTTTTTGCAAGAAAGCAGAAGTTTGCCCAACAAATTCCTCTAATATAATGCATTCCAAAGTAAAAGCAAGCATACGCTAAGGTTTTTAACTACCACTATCAACCAAAGCAAAATGTTTTCCTCTGTGCAATATGATTTTTACAATTTTATTTTTTTCAACAAATGAAACAAAATGATCAATTTTTTACTTTTAACAGATTAAGAAACAGGTTCTTCCAGCTAGGCATGGTGGCTTACACCTGGTAATCCCAACACTTTGGGAGGCCTAAGTGGGTGGATCACCTGAGGTCAAGAGTTCAAGACTAGCCTGGTCAATACAGTGAAACCCCGTCTCTACTAAAAATACAAAAATTAGCTGGGCCTGGTTGCTCACGCCTGTAATCCCAGCTACTTGGGAGGCTGGGGCAGGAGAACTGCTTGAACCTGGGAGGCGGAGGTTGCACTGAGCCAAGATCACACCACTGCACACCAGCCTGGGTGACAGAGCAAAACTGTGTCTCAAAAAGAAAAAGAAAGAAAAAGAAAGAAAAAGATTTTTCCAAAATATCAAATTATTTCCAATATCAGGGCCCTCATACCAATTGTTCTCAACTCCAAAGTTACAGTTTCTCATTCAGTGTATGAGATGTGATCTGGTAATCTACACTATTCACATGATTAGCATGTACTAATAGAAAAAAAGCAGAAATAGGTTTTTCCAAAATATCAAATTATTTCTAATCTCAGGGCCTTCATACCAATTGTTCTTAACCCCAAAGTTATAGTTTCTCATTCAGTACATGAGATGTGATCTGGTAATCTATACTATTGACATGATTAGCATGTACTCCAGGTGATTCTTATAAATGGAAAGTACATTTTAGTCCAATATATCACAAATTACTCAGGGCCTGTGACAAAAATAAATTTTCCCAGGCCCCTCCCCTTGAGACGCAGTCAGAAAACCTGTAATTGGACTTAAAAAATGTTCCCTAGTGAGGCTGGGTACAATGGCTCACACCTGTAATACTAGCACTTTGGGAGGCCAAGGCAGGTGGATCACAAGGATCAAGAGATTCAGACTGTCCTGGCCAATATGGTAAAACCCTGTCTCTACTAAAAATATAAAAATTAGCTGGGCGTGGTGGCCCATGCCTGTAGTACCAGCTACTCGGGAGGCTGAGGCAGGAGAATAGCTTGAACCCAGGAGGCAGAGGTTGCATTGAGCCAAGATGGCACCACCGCACTCCAGCCTGGCGACAGAGTGAGACTCTGTCTCCAAAAAAAAAGTTCCCTAGTGAATCTTCATAATTAAGTCAAATTTGGAAAACACTGTTTTGAACTAAAGATAGGTAAGTGGCATAACAAGTTATTATTCATAAACTTCTTGTAAGTCAATAAGGCAGTAGGTAGAGAGTCAAACTAAAGAAGGAAAAAAGACAGAGAGAGAGAGAAGTGCTAACAAAAACATACTTCATAATTCTTTCAAATACCATGCTGTCACCAGTACTAGGGGTTGCCAACCCTAGCAATAAGCCACACAGCAAATAAGACAACTGACAATGAAATTCCTCTCATGAATAGAAGAATCTTAAACACTATTTAGGGAAAGACAGTGGAAAATTCTGGTTTTCTTGGTTATCAAAATATCAAATATCATGCACAGTGCACTTGAAAGTTATATTAATGCCATCTATCTCCCAAACAAGAATGTTTTATTTTCATGATTCCTCACACAAATGTCACCTTCACTATAGCCAACATTGAGAGAAAATTTAATTTTGTGCTAGATACTTTGTTAAGCATCTGACATTAATGTTTTTCCTTCTAATCCTCAAAACAACATTGTAAAATAAAACGAAAACAACACAGGGAAATAGGAACTTGCACTGTCATTCCAGCTTCCCTATTCTAGGGGATTCAATTTCTAAGTTTAAGTGCTAGAGTCTGACTGAATAAATGAACCAGTTCCCTCATCCCAATCCCTCCTTCTTTAATTTTTGCAATTTCTGAAAAATAAAAACTGGGCATGTCCAATGACCCACACTTAGTTCAAGTGTTAAGCATGAAATTTAACATAGCCTACCATGTTAATGGTAGAGGAGTATGGGGCACCAGATCAAGTTATACCATTCCCATTGATTGTAACAACTGTTTTGTTTTGTTTTGTTTTGTTTTGAATGGAGAGAGAGATAGGGTCTTGCCATGCTGCCCAGGCTGGTCTTGAACTCCTGGCCTCAAGCAGTCCTCCCACCTTGGCCTCCTAAAATGCTAGGATTACAGGCATGAGCCACCACACTGAGCCTGTAACAACTTCTTATTGAAA
Organism: Saimiri boliviensis; assembly: GCF_048565385.1. Taxonomy (NCBI): domain Eukaryota; kingdom Metazoa; phylum Chordata; class Mammalia; order Primates; family Cebidae; genus Saimiri; species Saimiri boliviensis. Next base: position 13,922,370 of record NC_133457.1, on the reverse strand, counting down.
GCTTCACCCAACAACCCTGTTCTTGTTTTCTTCTGTATACCACACTCTCCCTTGGCAAGTGTTCGCAGCCTCCCTATGTACCTACCATGCCTCACTCTTCTTAATCATCTTTCCTTTTTGTATTATATTACTCAGGACTTTCTATCATGCCATAATTCTTAATTGTTATGTTTATGTATTATTTATCCATCTTTGCCACAAAAATATTTGCTCCTCAAAGACAGGAATCTTTATTTTATGGCTATATCACAAGTACCTAAAGAGTGCCTAGCACGTATTAGGTGTTTAATATTTGTAGATTGATTGTCTACATAGCCGCTCTTGATTATCTTCCACAGAGCCTCTGAATGTGACCACCTGTTAAATATGCTCAAAAAAATTTTTTAAGACTTTAACATTAAAAATGTTAATACTAAAAGTTTATATATACTTTATATATACAGTCATCCCTCAGTATCCGTGGGAGATTGCTGCCAGGACTGCCCACTCATACTAAAATCTATGGATGTTCAAGTTCCTTCCATAGATGGTATGGTATTTGCATATAACCTACGCACATCCTTCTATATACTTTAAATCAGGTGTCCCCAAACTACGGCCCGCGGGCCGCATGCAGCCCGCTGAGGCCATTTATCCGGCCCCCCACCACACTTCAGGAAGGGGTACCTCTTTCATTGGTGGTCAGTGAGAGGAGCACAGTATGTGGTGGCCCTCAAACGGTCTGAGGGACAGTGAACTGGCCCCCTGTGTAAAAAGTTTGGGGACGCCTGCTTTAAATCATCAATAGGTTAGTTATAATACTGCACACATTGTAAATGCCATATAAATAGCTGTTATAATATATTGTTTAACATGTTCAGTACAGATGCAACCATCCATTTTTTTTTCCTGAATATTTTGAATACTGGTTGAATCCACAGACACAGAGCCATGGATACAGAGGGCCAATTGTAAGTTAATATTTAAAAATACGTAAATATGGCTGGGCATGGTGGCTAACGCTTGTAATCCCAGCACTTTGGAAGCTGAGGTGGGTGAATTGCTTGAGCCCAGGAGTTCAAGACCAGCCTGTCAAAGATGGTGAAACTGTTTCTACAAAAAATATAAAAATTAGCTAGGCATGGTGGCATGCACAGGCAGTCCCAGCTACTCAGGAGGCTGAGGCATGAGGATCATTTGAGCCTAGGAGGCATAAGTTGCAGTGAGCCAAGATCAAACCTCTGCACTCCAGCCTAGGTGACAGAGCAAGACCCTGTCTCAAAACAAAACATAAATACTATGAAATAATAAATTAATTTGCTGAATGATGTAAACTCTGGATGGTAGGACTCTGTAGTATTTATTCTTTTCTTTACATTTATCTGCATGTTTCAGAATAAAAAACTAAAACTTCCTAGACTATTTCATTTTACATAATATATATAAGAGCCTAGAAGAAAATACATGAAAATATTAATAGAAATCTGTTACACTTGCTCAAGTTTTCTAAGTGTGCATTACTTTTATACAGCAAAACATTTTTTAAATGAGCAAGCAAGAAGGCTTTTAATTCACAAGTTTATTCACAATTTGGAGGAGATGAAATGATTTGAAGTAAAATGTACCATCAGAAAAGAGAAAGGGCAGTTCTTGAGCAGAGAGTTAACAAATCTGAGCTGTCATTTTCTCTCTGCAAGGCTTAATTATACTCAAAAGATTCTATCCTACACTACAGTCCTTACAGTTATTATTGCCATAAAGGTCAAATGTAGCAGCCACTTGGGTTCTGAGGCATGTGCATTCATTAGCAACACATCACGATCAACCACAGGTGATAGCTTAATTAATTGTGATGCCATGAATTACTAGCATTCCATTTACTACTGACAAGGAGCTTAGCACTGTGCTCAGACCCAAAGGCATAGTCAACCAAATGCCAAAATCTCAGAACTTCAGAACTGCTGGAGCCACTCCAGACCCCAATTCTGTGCCAGTAGAGGTTCAATCAAGAGAAAATACTCAGTAAGTCAAACAAAAGGTACTCAATATAAATGATTATTAATCTATGACTGGAGAGTAAATATAAAGATACAAAGACGGGTAGGGAGGGGCAGGAAAGATGGATTCCAAAAGGGCATGAAGAAACTTCTACAAGTGATGAATATGTTCATTAACTTCATTATAGAGGTGGTTTCAGGATTATATAAATATATCAGAGCTTATCAAATGATACACTTTATGTATTTATTGTATGTGAATTATAAGTCAGTAAAGCTGTTTTTAATTTTTTAGAGAAAAGGAATTATTAAACTATTGAGGGACTGTATAAGGAAAAAACTTCTTTTCCCAGCTTCACCAAGGGCGTGGTTTCAAAGGCAGGAGCTTCCCAGCACCGCACCGCACTGTCATAGACGACCCCATCCGGGAACCTAAAGTTCTTTGTCTAACTTTCCCGAGCACAGCTTGGGCTAGGTGGAAAATCCAGGTGGGTTTCTTTATTCAAAAAGCCTCCCTAAAGCTGTGGGAGGAGGGGGCTTTGTTGGGGACCAAGTAGCCAATCTGGTATCAAAGTCAAAGATCAATCACTCCAACGAAAGTTTGAAAGAACTCCTCTCATTGAACGAGAACATGAATGGGGCAGGAATAACTCCAGGGTTAAAATCCTGCTGCTCCTTACCTATACGGATATGCCCTCCAGATTCCCCTCTCACAACAGTGTGGGAGCTTTCTCTCTCTCTCTACCTCCCTTTTCTCTCTCTCTCCCTCTCCCTCCTTTCTCTTTCTCTCTCTCTCTCTCACTCTCTCCCTCTCCCTCTCTCTGCCTAATAAATCACTCTCTGCTAAACTCTTTAGGTCCATGATATTTATTTGAACAGTAAGCTCACCACACCTCCAGGGACCCTTCCCCCATTCTTGGGGTAAGAGGCCAGGGACCTCGGAATCAGAATGGGAAGGGAGCTGAGTATGCAGCCCTGCCCTAGTTACATCTTTGGCAAGCCAGTCCAGGAGGAACATCAGACTTCAGAGTGGTGAGTGGTATCACACTCCTTTGGCTTACTCATCTGTCCTATCCACTTCTTTTAAGTTTGTTTAGGAGGTAAAGACTGGGCACGGCACGGTGGAGGCAAGGCCAGGCAGACAATGCCTGCAGAAAGCAGGCAACCAGGCCTGTGTGGGGCCACACATAGCAGCGGCTGGGCTGGGCGGTGAGTGCAGCTGCCTGTGCAAGCCATGCCCAGCCTTTCAGACCCCAACCTCCTGGGTCCAGATTTCCATAAGGTAAACTTCTTCCTGGCTCTTTCCTCTAAGATATTTCCTATACATGAGGCTCTTAAGGTGGCAATCCAGGGACCCATGCCCACTTATGCCTATGAGGACCTCCTGCAGTATAAATGCACAGGGCCAGTTACCTCAGTCTGCAGTGCTAGGTTATGTCCTAACAGAGCCAGATTCTATCAGTGGGTACTGGAAGCTTTAGGACATTGTGCTTTTTGTCACCTGCAATTTCCCAATCCAACTGAATGGTGCCAGAATTTAATGATGTAAAATTTGTCTTGCCTAGGATTGGCTCTCTATTTGCAGAACTTCTCCATCTAGAACACTGTAGTCAGACTGAATCTGAGGTTCAAATAATTAATTACAGGCCCCACAACCCAGGGCATATTCCTATGATGGAAAGTGGGGTGGGGAAGGAGGCCCAGGTCCCGAGGGCATTGTTCTGGCCTCAGCCATGTGGCCATCCATTATCTTCTTTAAGACTGTTGTAGTTAGAGGCCTATGGTTATTGTCAGGCCTATGTTCATTGAACTCTTGCTGGGGAATATTGGCACCCATCATCCAAGCCTCACTGGCCTAGTTTTTCAAGGATGTGCCGGTACAGAGCCACTAATCCCAGCAGTCCCCATGTCCTTATGGTAGCTGATAAGGAGGGTATGCCTGTAAGTGAGGGTATGTCTATGACGCCGATAAACATGATTAAACCTGGCACATGGGGGGCCCAGAAAATGATCACACATCTAGGGTATAAGGAAACTACAAGGTGCTATAACTGGGGGACGCCCCAGGGCCAGCAGCTGCAAGGAATAACTGGGGATGCGGACATCCCATGTTCAATTTCGGATGGGTGCTACTCTTCCCAAGGCAAAATCACCCGTAAAGTGTATCCTGGATAACTGAGACCAATTTGACCCATGACCTTTAAAGAAGCAGCTAGCCCTGGGGCCAGAACAGAGTCCAGGTATCATTAAATCCAGCAACCTCGGTGTTCTATAATAGAGACCAGGAGAAACAGGTTGAAAGGGACAGGAGGAACAAGAAAAGGGCTGCAGCCCTAGTCATGGCCTTCAGGCAAGCAGACCAAAGGGGCTCAGAAGAGGGAAAGGCTTGGGTTAAACACCAGTCTGGCAGAGCTTGCTATCACTGCAGCCTACCGGGACACTTTAAGAGAGACTGTCCCCAGAGGAATGAACCACCTCCTCATCCTTGCCCACTGTGCAAAGGGGATCACTGGAAGGCACACTGTCCCAGGGGAAGAAGGTTCCCAGGGCTTGAGGTGGCTAACCAGATAACCCAACAGCAGGGCGGAGGGTGCCCGGGGCAAGCACCAGCATAAGCCATCACCCTCACCGAGCCCTGGGTAAAGCTAACCATAGAGGGCCAGGAGGTCAATCTTCTCCTGGACACTAGTGCGGCCTTCTCAGTTTTGTTTTCCTGTCATGGACAGTTGTCCTCCAAGTCTGTAACTGTCCAAAGAGTCCTAGGACAAGCAGTCTCCCAATATCTCTCCCAGCCCCTAAGCTGTAACTGGGGGGATATACCCACCTCCCATGGCCTTCTCTTAAGTGCTATTACCAATAGCACTCTTAAGGGCTTGAAACTCTCCTCAGAAAATAGGACTGCGCCTCTCTGAAATGCTTTATGGACAGCCCTTTCTTACTAATGATCTTGTTTTAGACAAGGAAACAGCAGATCTAATAAAAGATACAACCTCCTTGTCTAAGTACTAACAGGCTCTTAGGACCTTACCTGAAGGACACCCGAGGAAAAAAGGGAAAGAGTTGTTCTGCCCTGGAGACTTAGTGCTTGTTAAGTCTCTCTCCTCAGACTCTCACTCTCTAGGCCCATCTTGGGAAGGACCATTTTCAGTCATTCTGTCTACCCCAACAGCAGTTAAAGTGGTAGGAACTGACTTGTGGATTCATCACACTCAGCTGAAGCCTTGGAGAGCTCCTGAAGAAAATCATAGGCCCTCCATTCCACAGCCTGAAGTTCCAGGAGACAACCCTTCATACACCTGCGAGCCATTAGAGAATCTACGTTTGCTCTTCCGACAATATGAATCTAACTTACATCCTGGCATTAACAAGACTATCACTCCTGGCTTTACTATTTGCAACCAGACTCTATGCAGTTGCCCATACAGATTGGCCTAATAGCTCTCCTCCTCTCCTTCCTATTGTCCCCCGCTAACGATTTACACTGACTCGCACGTGCAGAGTCTTCTCCTGCCAAGGCCACGCCCTACTCAAACCCCAATTATTCCTTTCATAGTCATGGGTAGGGGCAGAAATAATAGGAGGACTTGGTACTGGCATTGGAGAAGTTACTATCTCTACTCAGTTTTACTATAAGCTATCTTAGGAGTTAAATGATAACATAAAAAAGGTTGCTAATTTTCTCTGCAAAGGCAGCTTACTCTGCAAAACCAGCTTAACTCTTTAGCTGCTGTAACTCTTCAAAATAAAAGACCCTGAATCGGCTAACAGCAGAGAGAGAAGACACTTGTCTCTCTCTAGGAAAAGAATGCTGCTACTTTATAAACTGATCGCGTATTTGTCTTAAACAAAGTTAAAGTACTCAGGGATAAATCAAATGCAGGGCGAAAGACCTTCAAGAAACAGGATCATGGAGCTTGTGTAACAACTGGTTGTCCTGGCTCTACCCTCTTCTACGCCTGTTTATAACCATTCTATTATGGTTTGTCTTCAGACCTCTCATCTTTAACCTTTTTGTCACATTTGTTTCTTCTAGAATTAAAGCCATAAGGCAACCAACGGTCCTGCAAATAGAACCCCGGATGTCCTTCGCTCAAGAGTTCTATGGTAAACCTCTGGATCAACCTGCACTCCTGGAAGGCTCCCCTCTGGAGGAAACCTCAACTGCAGGTCCCCTTCTATGCCCCAATTCAGCAGGGAGTAGTTAAAGAGCAATCAACGCCCCTGTCCCAAAAGCAGTTGGACTTTCCTGTTCAGAGGGGGGACTGACAGACTGTATTAAGGAAAAAAACTTCTTTTCCCAGGTTCACGAGTGGCATGGTTTCAAAGGCAGGCTGCTGGACCTGGGCAACATAGCAAGACTCTGTCTCTACAAAAAATACAAAAACTATCCAGGTATGGTGACATGTGCATACAATCTCAGCTACTGAGGAGGCTAAGGCAGGAGAATTGCTTGAGCTCAAGATTTGAGACTGCAGTGAGCTATGATCACCAGTGCACTCCTGCCTTGGTGACAGGGCAAAACCTTGTCTCTTAAAAAAAAAAAAATCAGGAAAAATAACTAGCAGGTACTAGGTTTAATACATGGGTGATGAAATAATCTGGTCATGGCCGGGCGCGGTGGCTCAAGCCTGTAATCTCAGCACTTTGGGAGGCTGAGACGGATGGATCACAAGGTCAAGAGATCGAGACCATCCTGGTCAACATGGTGAAACCCCGTCTCTACTAAAAATACAAAACATTAGCTGGGCATGGTGGCGCGTGCCTGTAATCCCAGCTACTCAGGAGGCTGAGGCAGGAGAATTGCCTGAACCCAGGAGGCGGAGGTTGCGGTGGGCTGAGATCGCGCCATTGCACTCCAGCCTGGGTAACAAGAGCAAAACTCCGTCTCAAAAAAATAATAATAATAATAATAATCTGGTCAGCAAACTCCCATAACACAAGTTTAACTATACAGCAAACCTACACATGTACCCCCTGAACTTAAAATAAAAGTTAATTTTTTTTTTTTTAAAGGATGACTTCTGACATCGTTTTCTTTAGGAACTTTTTCATATAGACATACTTCAAATGGGCATTAACTAGAAATACTAATATTATCCTGTCTTTGTCTGTTTATCAACTACCTAACTATATTTGTGTATCTTTAAAAAAAAAAAAAAAAATCCCCAAAGGAAAACTAGGTCAGAGGTCATTTCCTTTTACAAAAAAAAATTTTTTTCTAATCTAGGATATTATCCATCTCTATGTTTTTAAATGAAAATGTTTTACATTACACAATAATTTGATTGTTATGCTTATCAGCTTCTAGAGGCTGCCGACATCCTTGGCTTGCAGCCTCGTCCTCCATCCTCAAACCTAGCAATAGCAGATTAATTTCTTCTTACATCACATTATTCCAAACTCCTCTTCTGCCTCCCTCTTCCATTTTTAAGGACACTTGTGATTATCCTGGGCTCACGTAGATAATCTTCCCAACCTGAAGTCCTTAATCACATCTGCAAAGTTTCTTTTCTCATACAGGTAACACATTCACAGATTCCAAGTATTATAATACGGCCATCATTGGGCAGTCATTATTCTGCCTACTATGATAATTATCACATTTCTTGGCAAATTTTCAATTTATTCATTTACTTATTTATATATTACTGTTTTATTCAATGGGTTATAATATGTTATTGTATTATTATTTTGATGGCCAATTGTCCCCAATTTGACCAGTGGAGGCTGATCCAAGCTAGCTTCTGTGTCTTTTTGCTATGTTCCCAACACTCTTGAGCACCTCCTTGTTTTTTGGCACAAGATTTTCCAGTCCTATCTTGTACTTTTCCTGCCCCAGCCCTGAAATCAGCCATTGCTTTAAGGAGAATATTGTTGTTTATAGGAATATAGAGCATCAGAGAAACAACTTTCATTCAAAAAACAAAAAACATAAAGGTCTTTGTACTGTTTTTACAACTTTAACTCTGTAGTTATTTTAAAATTTTACCATGTTATTTTATTTTAATAATATAATGTCTTCCAAAGTTCAAAGTGATTATTTGAGGCTTGTCTAAATATTAACATTGCAGATGACTGAAAATTTACCAGATATAAATATCATTGTGGTTTCTCTCAGAACTTGACAAACTGAATTTAGCTTTTAAAGTTTAATTGCAAAGACTATAAAAAGAGCTGTAATATAGGGGTCAGGATTCTAGTCCTAATTTCATCATTTACTGCAAAGTCAATGCCATCATAATTAACCTCTACTCTTCATATGTTATTATACTGCTATCTAATAAAATGTTTATGATTTTTTTCTAATACCAAAAATCATACTAATTGGAAAGTATAAAGAAATGTTGATCGTACATAATTTTAACATTCAGAGACACACGAGTATTGTCCTTGTGTGTTGCAGTTTGTTCTCACAGGTTCTAATGTATCCTTGCTCTCTCAACCTCACTTTCAGTCTGCTCCCTTGATAGCCATCCAGCTAACCCATAATGACCCAACCATCCAACGTACCAGGCATAAAGGCAACAGCCTTGTATATAAGCCTTATATAGGTCATCAAGGGCTGCCACAATTTCTTGAAGTCTAATATCTTTTTCTGCATCTTGAAGTCTAAAATCTTATTATATCATTCACAATGGTTCCGCTTCCCTATCCAACCAGAACTCATAGTCTCTTTCCCATGCATATCTTACATCACTTGCATCATATGGTATTATGATTTGTATGCTTTTTTACTTGAAATTATAACAAACATTTTCCCTTGTTGTTCAAATGCTTCATAACCGCTATGTTAACAGCTACTTTGGTAGCTGTTATGATTCAGCTGCTATATACGGCTGAACCATGACTTTGTCTATTTTCTTGCTGTACAATATTGAACTGAATTCAACTCTTGGTATTACAAGTAATTTTCCAGTGACTATAAATCGTTCCATACTTCTGATTATCTTCTTGGGATAGATTACTTGATATAGAATTGCTACACCAAAGAAACATTTTAAGACTTCATACATATTGCCAAATTGCTTTCCAGAAAAGAACATTCCTATTTACACTTCCAAATAAATGTGCATTTCATTGCATTGAATCTCCTTTTTTTTTTTTTTTAATTTTTTTTAGCACTACAAAGCACCTCTTAGCAGGCGATTGAATCTCCTTTTTTGATCTTTTGTTGGTGTTAAGTGAAATTAAAAATTGTTCATTGTTCACATTTCTATTCATAATGAAATTTTAAGGCTATTTGAAAACTTCAAGAAAAACAAAGAAAAAAACTAATGTAGATTAATGGTAACTTATATATTCAAATTAGCTTCTGTTCCAATTTTATCTTTATTATCATAAATCTCTGTACCAGACTCTGTGATAAATATGGTTTATCCCTGAGGCTTTCTCTGTAACATCAAAATTAAGTTGCAAAATAACTATAACTTTGAAAATGAATTAGGTATTGACACTTCTCTCCAAACCTAAAAAAAATAAAATGTTCTCCCTTCTTTAATATTGACCAAATATATGTAACATGATACCAGAAATGGAATAACCCAAGTATAGTAAGATAATCGTTCAACACTATGCTAAAAACACACTTCATAGTTTTCACATTCAGGAAAATCAGACACCTTACAGATCAAATTATTTAGCGTTCCACTTTCCACTTTCTTATTTACCCATGTGATCCAGCTTACATATGGAAAAAAGAAAGTAAATGACTGCTTAAGGCAATAAATGTTACACACAGAAATCAGCTGTGTTTCTACATACCAACAATGAACTACCCAAAAATGAAATTAAGAAAAACTTCCATTTATAATAGTATCAAAAAGAATACAATACCCAGGAATAAATTTAACAAAGTAGGTGAGAGACCTGTACACTGAAAACTATAAAACACAAAAACACTGCTGAAAGATATCAAACACACGTCCAGGTATTGAAAGACTTAACAATGTTAAGATGGCAATACTATCCAAAGCAATCTTTCAATATATTACCTATCAAAATTCAATATAGATTCAATATATTACCTATTAAAATTTCAACGGCCTTTTATGCAGAAATGGAGAAGCTGATTCTCAAATTCATATGGAATTGCAAGAGGCCCTAAACAGGCAAAACAATTTTTAAATAGAACAGAGCTGGAGAACTCACATTTACCAATTTCAAAACCTTACCACAAAGCTACAGTAATCAAAACAATATGGTATTGGCATAAGGATGGATATATAGACCAAAGGAGTAGAACTGAGGGTCCAGAAATAAGCTCATATATCTATAGCCAATTGATTTTAAAGATGCCTAGGACCATTCAATGGCAAAAGAATAGTGTCTTGAACAAGCAGTGCTGGGACAACTATTCATGTGCAAGACAATGAAGTTAATATGCAAGACAATGAAGTTGTAACTCACATCATATACAACAATTAACACAAAATGAATTAGGGACCTAAATATAAAAAGTAAAATTATAAAATTCTTGGAAGAAAATATAGGGTAAATCTTGATGACCTGGGATTCTTAGATATGACACCAAAAGCATGAGTCAAATAAATAAAGTGAACTTCATCAAAATTCAGAACATTGATGTATCAAAGGAGATTGTCAAAAAATTGAAAAAACAATCCACAGAATGGAAGAAAACATTTGTATATTATATATTTGATAAGTCTAGTATCCAGAGTATATAAAAACACAACTCAATACAAAAACACAAACAATGTAATTTTTTAAAAGGGCAAAGAACTTGAATAGACATTTCTCCAAAGCAGATATACACATGGCCAACAAGCACATGAAAAGATGATTAAAATCATTAGTAATCAGGGAAATGCGAATCAAAACCACAGTGAGATACCACTTCATACTCATGAGGATAGCAATTATAATTTCTTAAAAACAGAAAATAAGTGTTGGCAAGGATGTAGGGAAATTGGAACCTTTACACATTGCCAGTGGGAATGTAAAATGGTTTAGCTATTGTGAAAAGCAGTTTGGCAGGTCCTCAAAAAGCTAAACAGGATTAACCATAAGACCCAGCATTCCATTCTTGGTATATACCCAAAGAAGTGAAAAGAGGTACTCAAATAAATCCTTGGGCACAAATGTTCACAGCAACATGTTCATAATAACCAAAAGGTGAAAACAACCCAAATATTCATCAATGATAAATGGATATACAAACTGATAAAGCAAAGGAATATTCTTCTGCTATAAAAAGAAAAGAAGTACTGACAGATGCTATATGTGGGTAAACCTTGAAAACATTTTGCTAAGTGAAAGAATAAAAATTGCTAAGCCAGGGATTAAAAACTCAAATACTGAATAATTCAATTTATATAAAATATCCAGAATAAGCAAATAAATAAAAACAGAAAACAGATTGGGTTGCCATGAGCTAGGGGCATCAGAAAATGAGGAGTAACTGCTTAATGGGCATTAGATTTGACTTTAAAGTGATAAAAATGTTTGAAACAAGACAAGTGGTGGTTGCACAACACTGCAAATGTACTAACTGCCAATGAATTGTTTGCTTTAAAATGGTTAATTATGTGAATTTTACCTCAATTTTTTTTTTTCAAAAAAAGCAATTAACAATTATAATCCATGTTGGATAAATGTGGAAATTATAAGCAGTTCTTCCTCTTTGAAGGTCAAATATGTAAATGATAATCACAGTAATTATGAAAATAAAGAATTTTTCAACATTTAATGAGGTGCTCTATAAATAAATAAAGTAGATGTTTCTCCCTCATGACTTCATTCAGAAATATTCATTTCTCATCAGCTCCTCACTAGGATTATTTCTCAGTGGAAATTCATTTCCTCTATAAAGTTTATTTGGATATTTCTATCATTAGAAACGGAGCCTGGGCAGGGAGTGGTGACTCACACCTGTAATCCCAGCACTTTGGGAAACTGAGGAGGGGGGACTGCTTGAGGCCAGGAGTTTGACACCAACTTAGGGGACAGAAAAAGACAGGAAGATAAGAAGGAAGGAAGGAAGGAAGAAGGGAAAGAGAGAGGGAGGGAGGGAGGAAGGGAAGAAGGAAGGAAGGAAACAGCCTGAACTACAGTCACATTCAATCAATTCAAGGTCAACATATTTCCAACTCCTTAAAAATGATTCTAAGCCAAATTCTTGTAGCTAATCAGGAGCTCCCTTATGGCAATGAGCAAAACATCCCAAAATTTCAGTTTTCTTTTCAGTTTACATTAATATGGCAATGAACATTTAAATGTTTTAATGTCTATTTCATGATTAATTTTTAATAATTATTAACTCTATAACCACAAAATTGACAATGTTCCTCAGACTTTATTTCAAAGTTAAAAGACTGATTTCCTCAGAAAGTTCTACGTCACTGAAACAACTAGAAATAGCAAATATCTTCCTCACGGATTATCTTCTCTTAAGAGGAATATAAAGGTAGATATAATAAATACCTAATTATGATACTGCCTGCACAAAATTCCTTAATGGAGTAAGCAGTTTTCAGAATAAAGTTCAAAACTAAACTGTGGTTTAGCACAGAAGTTCTTCACAAACTGGCTCCTCTCTGTGTATTTAGCTTAGTGCCCTGTCATTCCTTCAGACTTTTTTCTCTCTAACCATGTACACTTTGTCTTCTCCCAGATTCTCATTACATGCTTCTCTATGCCACCAAAATGCAACAAAAGTAGGTGGTCCATCACTCACATTATTCCTTAAGCTCCTTAAAGTTAGGAGCTATACGTTTTCTAATTCTGTATACAATACCTAGCATGTAGCACAATATCAGAGGCAAGTGACTACTGTATGAATTAAAATATGAAAGTGAATAACTATTACGATCCATTATTAAGGTCTAAAATACTATGTAAATAGTAAAAAGGAATATTATTTTCCCTTTCTAACGGCAAAGGGAGAAACTATATATTAGGTAACATTTTGCTTATTTTTAAAAATTACAATGTAGTCTTATTAGTAAATAGTATCAACAAATATTGTAGACATCTTTTTATAAACATTAGTTCATTAAGAGTATAAATTTTGCCTGATACTTATTCAATGGAAGCTCATGATTGGCTCCATATTATTTACATTAGTAAAGTGAAACATTAGTGCAAGAAATATTTTACAAGAAATTGTAAAAGCAGATTTTAACTGGAAAATTCCAACTACCTCATTTACCGATGAGGAAATGAACTGAGAGGTTAAGATATTTGTGAAAAGCCATCCAGCTAATTAGTAGGAACATTGGGTGACACCCAGAGTCCCATAATGTTGATGTTGACGTTTTCAGCTACAATACAACTTTATTTCTATATTTCTATTTCAACCTCATAGACAAGCCAGGGCATTCTTTTTTTCTGAGACAAGAGTCACACTCTGTCACCCAGGCTGTAGTACAGTGGCACGATCTCAGCTCACTGCTGCGATCTCAGCTCACTGCTGCAACCTCTACCTCCCAGGTTCAAGCTATTCTCCTACCTCAGCCTCTCAAGTAACTGGGATTTCAGGTGCGTGCCACCACACCTGGCTAATTTTTTTGTTTTAGTAGACATGGGGTTTCGCCATATTGCCCAGGCTGGTCGGGAACTCTGGCTTCAAGTGATCTGCCCACCTCGGCCTCCCAAAGCACTGGGATTACAGGCGTGAGCCACCACACCCAGCCAGATTCTCTTTTTCTCACCCACAATCTAGGGGATACATAGTCCTTAATACTTGCTACATTTAAACGACTCCCTTAATCTTTAAGATCTGGCCTCTGCCTTAACACCTTCTCCCTGTAATAAACATTTGATGAGTACCTAAGTTTGCTGAGTATTAAACACATCTAAGCCATTCCACTGAGAGGAAGGAAAAAAGGGAGAGAGAAATGTCAATAAGAAAAACATGGTCCCTTCCTTCAAAGTGCTCTGCAAAATTAGTTACAATCTGATACAGTATTCATTATTACCAGCTGCTTAAATAGGTATAAATAAGTAGTACAAGAAAAATTTCATTACTGTCAATTCTGAAAGCGCACCTTATTTCTCCCATTAGCAAATAAGCTAATGGGAGAAATAAGGTGGCAAGGATTTTTCTCCTTAGAACAGTGCCTGACATAGAAGGTACTTAACAATTATTTCAGTGAATAAATGCTACAGAAAAACTCGTAAGTCATAGGCTCTAAGTAATGTTTCCAAAAATGGTATGACAAAGTATGTAAACCTTCTCCTCATGCTCAACATTTTTGTGTTGGTTTGTTTCATTGGCCAGTTACTGAGAACTTGACAGGAAACTGAAAATAGTTGAGATGGATATATCTTACTACTTAATTCAACATAATGCTCTACCCAATTGTACTAAACCCTAGAAAATCTTCCAAGAAAGGAAACCTACAGTACTTCTATGACTTAGTCTGGAGCCCTTTTTCAAGTTCAAAGGGTCTCCAGATGTTTTCCTTTTTTTCTTATAATAGGTTCTGTGTTTGTCCCCACTTATGAAGTTAAAATAGGGATAACAAAAACATTTCAATTACTATCTATCAGGTACCAGGCACTTTTCATTTATTAACCCAGTATTTCAAAACAACTCTCAGTATTGTCATCAACATCATGTTACAGAATGGAAAAAATATCCTTTGAGTCTCTTCCACAGTCCTGGCTACAAGTAAAATACCATCTTATCAGCTGCAACCTGACTTTCATTGTTGTCCCCCATAACAAGCACACTGGCTCTCTGATTCTAAAGGTTTTGCTATTAACCAATTCAAGGTTAACAAAGAAAGGATAATAAAAATAACAGGAGATGTTCATATGTTCAACAATTCAACATGTTTATAAATGCCTGGCACTATACAAAAATCAGACCCTCAAAATTCTTAGTGTGAGAATCCCTAGCCTCCAATTTACTAGCTATTTTTTAAATAAATGGGAGCCTTGCTAAGTCTACAAAATTTTTACTCCTTATTACCTTACCTCTTGATCTCCCCAAACACAAATCAAAACACACTAAAGGGAAAAATGGGTGCATCTTCACTGAGAAATTTGTACTCCTGGGGAATTTAAGGAGTCACATTACTCTTGTGAAACTCTGACCCATAGAGGAGTGGTTACTTTTAGGTCATTTCCTTACAATGTAAGCATTTGGTCTCTTCCCTTTTCATAGTATACACAGACCTTCCAGTTTTCATTCTACATTTCCAAATGTCTGAACAACTTCTCAGCTCCAAAAGTAAACTCCCTATCATTCTCTCTCCTTCTAAATCTCCTTCCACCAAAACTTGTTCTTCAAATAATATCCTTATTTCTGTTAATAACATCACTATCCTCCCAAAACTTTGTCCTAGGCCTATACTCTGGTCAGTTCCCAGTGTCAATGTCACTATCAATGTCAACATCTTTCAAACCTATACCTTCACTACAATCATCACTTCTTGCCTCAACTACTATAATTAAACTCCCTGGTATTCCTACTTTTACACTTCCACTATTCCATTTAACCTGTTCACAAATTATTATCCATAAGAAGAGTTTCTTCTAAACTAAAAATCATATATAAAATATTTAGTCGGACATTTAAGAATCTCCATAATCTGTATCCATCTGTCTTTACCAGTCTGGTTCTTAAACACATATCCTTACCAAATGTACTCTGCTTTTCCCATCCCTTTCCTTTGCTTAGGCAGTGTCCTTAGGTGGAACTTTTTTTCCCCATCCTCCTTCAACTTTCAAATGACCTCATTTTCAATGAAAAAAAAAAAAAAGGCTAAGGCATATAATTTACTGAACATATACTCCATCGGGTGCTTCACAAATTATCTGAATTCCCCAAAAACAAATAAGGAAGGAGTTAAGGAAACTGAGGAGGAGCTTACACCAGGTCACCAGCAAGTAAGAATCCAGAATAGCCCCGCAGCATTCCGTATTTTTTTAATGAAATAAGACACAAAAGAGACAGACATTATCTAGTCAGAATACCTGTGTTCAAATTCCAGCTACTCTACCAGCTACCTGTGTGAACTCACAAGTTATGTATCTGTGATGCCTTAATTCCCCCACTTCCCACTTATAAAAAGGGAATAGGACAGGCACGATGTATCACACCTGTAATACCAGCACTTCGGAAGGCTGAAGCAGGTGAATCACTTGAACCCTGGAGTTTCAGGCCAGACTGAGTAACATAACAAAACCTTGTCTCTACAAAAAAAAATTTTTTTTAATTAGCTAGGCATGAGGGTATATGACTATAGTCCCAGCTACTTGCCCGGCTGAGATAGGAGGATCCCTTGAGCACAGGAGGTCGAGGGTGCAGTGAGCCATAATCACACCACTGCACTCCAGCCTGGGCAACAGAGGCTCAAAAAAAATAAAGATAAAAAGTAGACAATTAACTGTCTACCACATCAATGACTGTAAGAACCACAAGAGATATTATAAGGTACTTAGAATTGTATTTGGCTCATAGTAACCAATCAATGTTAGCTACGTTATTTAGTTGTTACTGATGTACTATGATATATAAACTTTGACAATACCAATCATATACTCTGTTGTTCCCAAATCAACTTTTGTGTAATGTAAAAGATTCATATAAGTTTAATATTCTGCTTCTACATATACTCAATAAATATCTACAGAATACGTAAATTTTTGAACAATGACTCACCAGTAGGCTTTATTAAAAGGAATTCAGTTCTAACTTTGTTTCCTCTTTTGAGAAAAGTTAACAATGCTTACCAACTTTCTTCCCCTTTTTATGTCATGTGAAACTATCATATGCAATACCATACGGTAGTAACATGACAAATGGTGCAAAACACTGTTTTGATTGAAACTCATTTGCCTCCTGCTAAAGGCCATTAATTCTCAGATTTTAAAATATTGTTATTTAAATGCCAATCATTTGTAGGTCACACCGACACGAAGTAAATAGATACATTCCATGATAGTTGACCAAGCCATTTCATTTCATACATTTCTTATGGCAAGAACTATAAGACATAAAATGCCATTCTATTCAACTTAACTCAGACATAAATCTATCCGTGTAGTCATACCCTTAGTCCTACCCTCACTTAGTTAAAGTTAGTGCCTGTAAAAGTTGTGATAAATCTATGTTATTCTGGAATGCAGAAAAATATTAAGGGAAGAAAGCTGAATGTTGCCAACAATTTATGCCCCTCCAAAATTATTGAGAAAATTAGCTTTATATAAGAATAGATGAGAACTTATCCTATACCCTTCAGTATTATACCTCTCAAACCAAGATTTTCTCTGTGATTTGCATTACACATAAAGACTTGCCTAGCTTCAAAGGCAGAGGTAAAAAATACACTAATAAAACAGCTGTCATTCCCTACACAGAGAAAAATAACTGTGCTTCTCTCCAATAGTTTCCAACAAAACAAAACAAAAAACTTATGTAATAGACAAATTTTATTTCATTTAATCCTCATAACAACTCATAACAAGAACTCCTTATTTATGGAAAATGTCACAGAATTAGTAAGTGGCAGGGCTGAACTCAGCCTGACTCTCAAATTTGGAATCTAGTATTTTGAAACATTTGTTTTTGCCATAGTCCGTAATATACTTTACATTTTCATCTTCCTCTTGACACACAACATATTTTTAAAAACTGAAACAAAAGCTTCTTGCCATAATACTTATTTTACTTCACACAATGTCCTCTGGTATTTTTTTCTTTCTTTTGAATGCTTATGTCGATGTACTAAATTGATTCTAAAATCTATTAATGCATTCTTACGGGCCCTAAACTACAGCACTGCATGACACTTCTTACCGCCTATTTAAACTTCTTTTTAACTGCTACCACTGTCCAGTTTTGTTACTTTGAGATGGAGCTGATCTCCACCCATTAAAAAACTGTGCTTAAATAGATTATAATTCTTAAAAGCCCTACCTTAAATCTTGAATTGATCTGTTTCTCTACAAGAACTCTTTGGAGGCAAAGCCACCTTACTTATTTATATTGTATCAAAAACTGCAGATGTTCTCCTCGGAGAACAACACATCATTGTTGGAAGGAATGCATTAGTTTTCACTGTTCCTGCTGCATCACTGACAGCAATAGCTGGACAGGTTTGTGCAACAAGAGGACCTGAGCAGCTGCCCACGGTGCTGAAACTGATGATGAAACGACAGTTTTAGAAATTTACTATTGTCAGATTAGGACAAAATAGAGGAATTTACCAGACACTGGCAGAGAACACTGAGTGGCTGCCACCAAAGTTGCGTGAGTGCTTCCGGGATACTACTGTTTGGCTTCGACGTCTGCTCGCTCGCTCTCTGAGACAAAGTTCTTTAATAAGTGCAGATCAAGTCAAGCGTACTGGCAGAGCTGCTGACTTACCGTAGTATCCGGCCCTAGCAGGGGTCACGTCCTAAACCTGCAAACTGAGCTTCCAGGGGGAAAAAAAGCGCGTGGGGGTAAAAGAGAGGAAGTGACTGCCCTCGTTATATTCAAAGAAGAAACAGCCCCCTCAACTCAATTCAAGCGATTTGCCCGAGGACGTTGCGGCAGGTGCTGAACCAAGAAAAGCCTTCCAAACATACTTCCAGGCTCTTGCAGCCTCAAGAAAGGAACAAGAGAAGCAAAACCGGTAACTCAACAACTTTGGACACAAACTCGCGAGATGAGAGGGCAAGGCAGACTCGGCCCTCGAGGGCAAGGCTATTTTATTCCTTTTGCAAAAAGCCTAATTCACTCCTCGTCCAGCTCTAGAGGAGCAGCAAAGACCTCAGCAGCGGGGCCGACTCCGAACTCGAGGGCCAGCAAGCGGGGTGTGTTCTCTGAGCCGCCCAGTAACCCGCTGCCCGGCTGCCGCCACGCCCGACAGTCTCTTACCTGAAGTCCGGCCCCCGCAACACAACAGTCTCGCCCGCCGCGTCGCTGCGGGAGAAGTCCCTAAGCTGACTTCATGACTGAATATCCGCACCGACCGCACAGCCGGGAGTACGAACGCGGACGCCAACACCGAGGCGAAGCGGAAGTCCCGCCTCACGCGCCTCATTTGTCCACACCCAAAGGCAGAGAAAAACCATTGGATCACATAGTTGCCTGTTAAGGCTCCTTCCCACTCTCACGCGGAGTCTCTCTGCTTGCTCCAGCCCGGCTCGGAGAAATGCCCAGTTTGCGAGTCTCGTTCTTGGCCGCGTGATCGGTCTTCCCTGGAAGGGAAGGGTAGGGTGGGGCGGGCGTCTGGCGAACTGGAGCGCTGCTGAAGAAGCTGCTTTCGACAGGGGCAGGCTGGCAGAGTGGATTGACCGTGGGCGCCTGCCGCTGACGGTTTCCCCCTAGAAACGGAGGCAGTAGGGTCTGGAGGGCGCGGGACTGAGCAGGCATGGCCGGTCGGCCTGATCCACTCTGGCTGTTGGGAAGGAGTAGCCCAAGATCTGGCTGCGCGGCTGCCCGCGGGCGGGCCTGGCTCTGGCACCGACGCATCTCTTCCCTGCACACTACACTCACCCGACCTACTAAAGACACGAGGACGAGGCCGCATCGCCTCCTGCACGGTGTCCAAGTCTGAGATCAGGGTGGGTGGGACACCTTAGAGCAGGGGTCAAATTGTTAGAAGTGCGAGCAGCCGGAGGTCTGAACGCCACTCCCCTGAGACCTGGCTCGGATCCGCGCTGACATAAACACTCTGGGCCCGACGCGCGCCATCCCCGGGGCTTAGCAAAAGTCAAACCATGTGATTCTGGCCTTAGGTCAACCTTTTAAAACCCTTGCCTCCTTTTGATGAACCAAAAATCTCGTCCCCTGCCGCCCTTCTGAGAAGCCTTCCTTTCTGGTTGTCCCAGTCTTAAACCAGAGGAAACTTAAATTACCGGACTGTACCATCCACACTGATTAATCACTGCCAACTCGCCACCTTACAAAAGCAGTGTGACTTAGTGCAAAGATTACAGAGTCCTGAACTAGAATGTCAGGAAACAGAATCAGGCCCTACTTCTTCAAATAAGGCACTTTTAATAAGACCTTTACAGGCTTCAACTCCCTCAAAATCATTTTTTTTTTAAATGGTGGCAAGGAGGCTATCACATAGATTAGTAGAATACCGTTGGATTTAACTTGTAACTTTGATTGCTTGGAGGACGCTGAGTAGGTGGGACACAGTATTAAAGGATAGACTCTTTCCTTATTGTGTATCCTTTAGTGCCTTTTGAATTTTGAACCTTGTAAATATTACCTACTTAAATAAAATTCAAATACAAAAAATTTAAAATCAAATTTTTAAAGATTTTAAAAAGCCATCAAAGGTACTTTCCTCTTCTGTGTATCCTAGACTGTTCTATGTAGTTTTAACTTTTCGTTGGTTGTGAAGACATTCAAAACTTAAATTACAATTCTGCCTTTAAGGAAGTCATAAGGTCAGCATTGAGAATATTACTAAGAAGACTAGTGTAATTAGTATAAACATTTATAATATCTCTATAAGCATTTTTAATTAAATTATCTTAGATTGGTATATTAAATCAGATTTCTTGCATGACATAAAAAAAAATTTTTTTTTTTTTTAGGCCAGTGGCTCAGGCCTGTAATCCCAGCACTTTGAGAGGCCAAGGCAGGCAGATCACTTGAGGTTAGGAGTTCAAGACCAGACTAGCCAACATGGTGAAACCTCTTCTCTACTAAAAATACAAAAATTAGCTGGGTGTGGTAGTGCACGCCTGTAATCCCAACTGCTTGGGAGGCTAAGGCAGGTGAATCGCTTGCACTAGGGAGGTGGAGGTTGAAGTGAGCTAAGATCCCACCACTGCATTCCAGCACAGGCAACAGAGCGAAACTCCGTCTCCAAAAAAAAAAAAAAAAAAAAGTTTAAATCGACAGAGAAGAGCTTTGGGTTTTGTTGTTGCTGTTGTTTTATTTTTATTTATTTTAGAGACAAAGTCTCAACTCGGTTGCCCAGGCTAGAGTGAAGTGATTAAATAGTGTCTCACTGCAGCCCAGAGCTCCTGGGCTCAAGTAATCCTCTCACCTCAGCCTCTGGAGTAGCTAGGACTACAGGAATGTGCCACCAGTCCCAACTAATTTTTTTATTTTTTGTAGAGATGGAGTCTGGCTGTGTTGCCCAGGCAGGTCTCAAACTCCTGGCCTTAAACGATCGTCTCACCTCAATCTTCCAAAGTGCTAGGATTACAGGTGTGAGTCACCATGGTCAGCCAAAGAGTTTTGCTTATTCCTTAAAGGCACCTTGAATACAGCATATCTTACTTCTGGTTTCAATCTGCTCTTCAGATCACAATAGGTATAGTTCTCTCAGTTATGAACAAGTTAATGTGTTATTTGTAACTGCATTTAGGCTATACTCTGCAAAAAACACTCGATCTCCCAACCTGTGCTGAAAAAGGTGAACTGGAAAAATAAATATATTGGAAAAATGTATTAATTTTTCTAAAGCAGGTTAGACAGTAAGATTGACAGATATAGTTATTATAGTTTTCAAAAACATTAATGGTTAATAAGGCACATGATACTAATATACCACTAATTATCTTTTTATGAAAACAAAATATGCTTTTAGGATGGTGTAGCTAACAGAGTTTTTTTTTTTTTAACCTTCCTAAAATGTACAAACAGATAGCATGTAAAAGTAATTGCAGAATCTCTTACTTCCAAAATATTGTAAGGCAACAACTACAGCAAAAAAAGACAGATACCCAATTATGTAATTATCTGAAATGGCTTAGTAGTTTTCCTTAAATACCAAAAAGAATGCAGGCAGTTAAGGACAGAGATTAATCAGAAACATTAAACAATTCTATGTATTATCATATTTAGAGTCAGAAATAAAGGTAATTTTAGAATCAGGAAAAAGGTATTTTCATTTTGAAAACAAAATAAAATTATTACTATTAAAAAGAAAGAATAAGATCCATAAAGAATTTATATATGTATGGAATGAGCAATTTTGAAAAGTACAAAACAGAATTTCTAAAAATAGCATCGGGGAACTTTTAGCCAAAGATTCTAAAAGATTCTCGTTTCTTTGCCAAGTTCCAAATTAATGAATAGGTTCATTTAGTAAGATAAAAAGTGAAAGTTCAGAACCCAAGGAGATACATATCAGTTAGAAGGTTTTTCAACAAAGTTTACCCAAATTTATTTTCAAGGAGTTGAGAAAGATCAGACAGAAAGAGGTATATTTAATGTTAAATGCCTTAAAAATGATCTCGTCATTGTTTTATGTGGGATGGGTTGCTTCCCTCTCTTTTATCTAAGATGACTGACATGCAAATTCACCTTTTTTGGTGGGGCATTGAGAACCAGTTTTCCTCTATTTGCTAAAAAAGGAATATACAAAATAAGCATGCAAAAACTCATATGACATAATGCAATATAAAGATGGAAGAAGTCATTGGGCTGTGAACTGATATAATCACATTGGGAAACAATTTGAAATTGTCTAGGGAGGGTGAAAAAGAAAATTTTCTATGGCACAGCAGTTCATTCCAAGGAATATACCACAAGAAACACAAAATAAATTCTTATTTAGACACATTGTAATACAATTTAAAGAGGATCAAGGAAAAATAAAAGTTTTTAAACAAACAGCAAAAGATGAAATACAAAGGAATGATAGCAGACTTCTTAATAGCTACAAAAAAAACTAAAAGTCAATGAAATAACATCTTCAAATGTCAAAATAAAATAGAACTGTCAGTTTAGAATTATATACCTAGTTAAGCTGTCACTTAAGAGTGAAGGCAAAATAAAGATATTTTTAAGGAAAATCAGCTTTTATCACTAACAGACTTCTACTAAGAGAATTTGTAAAGAACGTCTTCAGAAAGATGAAAATCAAACCCAGAAAAAAAGAGATGAGATGTAAAAAAAAATATATTGAGTATGATTTCCAAACCAGTAGACATAAAAAGGGGGAATAAAGAAAGCAATTACTCAATATAAAGCAGAAAAGAGGAGGTGGGAAGAAGCACATAAAAGGTATTGTAAATGGCAAATTCAAAATGAGATGGAGTAAGTGATATCAGCAAGAAGGTGAAATAGGAGCTCTTTACTGTCATCCCCCTGTAGAAACAACCATTTTGAAAACTACCTCCAGATGAGAGTACCTTTGTGGAAGTCCAGGAGTCCAGTGGAGAAGTTTCAGCACACTGTTGGACTTTTTTTTTTAGGCCAGGAATTTGAGACCAGCCTGGTCAACGTGGTGAATCCCTGTCTCTACTAAAAATATGAAAAAACGAGCTGAGTGTGGTGACTCGCATCTGTAATCTCAGCCACTCAGGGGCTGAGGCAGGAGAATCGTTTGAATCCAGGAGGCGGAGGTTGCAGTGAGCCAAGATAGTGCCACTACACTCCAGCCTGGGCGACACAGCAAGACTCTGCCTCAAAAATAAAATAAAATTTAAAATTCCAGAATAGATAAATTGAAGTGGGTAAGAATAGTTTTGCTTTTTCTGCAACACCGCTTCCACTAGATGGCAGAGTTCAGTGCCAAGAGAGACCTCCCTTGGCCAGCGATTTCTCTCACAGGAAAAGTGAGAGCTTAGTGAGTGAGCACCTGTCTCTCCCAGCCACGTGGAACACGGCCCGTGAGATCCACAGCCAAAAACGATTAACAAAATGGCAATAGTAAGTCCTTACCTATCAATAATTACCTTGAATGGGAAATGGATGTAATTCTCCAATCAAGACATAGAGCAGCTGAATGAAATTTAAAAAAACAAAGACCCAATTATATGCTCCCTATATGAAGCTCACATCAGCTTTAGGGACATACACAGACTTAAAGTGTGGAGATGGAAAAAGATATTCCATGCAAATAAAAACCAACAAAAGAGCAGGGATTGCTACACGTATATCATACAAAATAAACTTTAAATGAAAAGCTGTAAAAAGAAACAAATAAGCATTATATAATGTTACCCAAAAAAATATCAATTCATTAAGAGGCTGTAAGAGGATGGACGTGGTAGCTCACCCCTGTAATCCCAGCACTTTGGGGGCCAAGTTGGGCAGATCACTTGAGGTCAGGAGTTTGAGATGATCCTGGCTAACATGGTGAAACCCCGTCTCTACCAAAAATACAAAAATTAGCCCAATGTGGTGGTGTGCATCTGTAGCCCCAGCTACTCATTATATGTTAACAAATTGTGTAACATAGAAGAACTGCATAAATTCCTAGAAATATACAACCTACCAATACAATCATGAAGAAATAGAAAATCTAAACAGACCAATAATGAGGAAGGAGATTTAATCAGTAATCATAAATCTCTCATTGACTTAATTAAATTAGAAAGATGCTGCACAGAAAAAGAAATAATCAACAGAATGAAGAGACAACCTGTTGAATGGGAGAAAATATTTGCAAACTGTCCAACAGGAGACTAATGTCCAGCATATACAAGGAACTCAACAGGAAAAAAAAACCACACACAAATAATTCCATTAAACAGTGAGCAAGAGACACAAATAGATATTTCTCAAAAGAAGAACATAAAAATAGCCAAAAAGTATATGAAAAAAATGTTCAACACCACTAATCATCAGAGAAATGAAAATCAAAACCACAATGAGGTATCATCTTACCCCAGTCAGAATGGCTATTGTTAAAAAGACAAAAAATAAATATTAGCGAGCATGTGGAGAAAAGGGAATGCTTAGATACTCTTGGTGAGGATGCAAACCAGAAACCAGTACAGCCACTATGGAAAACAGTATGGAGATTTCTCAAAAAACTAAAAATTTGATCCAGGAATTTCGCTGCTGGATATTGACCCAAAGGAAAACATACAATTATAATAAAGGGATATCTGCACTTATTTTAACACTATTCACAACACCAAAGATATGGAATCAACCTAAGTGCCAAACAATGGATGAATGGATAAAGAAAATGTGTATACACAGTGCAATATTATTCAGCCACTCAAAAGAATGACATCATGTCATTTGTAACAAAATGGATGAAACAGCAAGTCATTATCTTAAGTGAAATAAGCCAGGCACAGAAGAGCAAATATCGCACCTTCTCACTTATATAAAGAAGCTTAAACACTTGGACACATGGATATAGAGAGTGCAAAAACAGATCAAAGAGAATGGGAAAGATGAGTGGAGTAAGGAAGGAGGACGATAAAGAGTAGGTTAAAGAGTACAAACATACAGTAAGATAGAAGAAATAAATTTAATGTTTGATTGCAGAGTAGGATGACTATACTCGACAAAAATGTATCATACTTTGATGACAGACACCCTGAATACCCTGACTTCATCAATACACATTATATGGATGTAATAAAATATCTCATGTACCTTACACATTTGCAAATATTAAAAACAAAATCCCATCAAAGAAAAGCCCAGGGCCTGACTTTACTGGTGAATTTTATCAGACATTTAAAGAAGAATAAATAGCAATCCCTGCCAAACTTTTCCAAAAAATAGAAAGGAAAGGAATACTTCCAAACTCATTTTATGAGGCTCATATCACCTTGATATCAAAGCCAGAGAAAGATACTACAAGAAAAGAAAATTGCAGAACAATATTCCTGATTAACATGGACGCAAAAATCCTCAACAAAATACTAGCAAACCAAATTCAACAGCACATTAAAAAAATATACACCACGATCAAGTAGGATTTATCCCTGAAATGCAAGGGTCATTCAATACATGCAAATCAATAAATAAGATACACTACATTAAAAGAATGAAGGATAAAAATCATACGACCATCCCAATTGATACAGAAAAAGCATTTAACAAAATTCAATATCTTTTTTTTTTCAATTTTTTGTTAACATTTTTCAGGTATCTATTTTTCATTCTTCTACTTTTAACCTTTTTTATTGTACTTTAAGTTCTGGGGTACATGCACAGATCATGCAGGATTGTTGCATAGGTACACACATGGCAATGTGGTTTGCTGCCTCCATCTCCCCATCACCTACATCTGGCATTTCTCCCTATGTTATCCCTCCCTGACCTCCCCACCCCACCACTATCCCTCCCTTGGCTCCCCACTCCCATAGACCCCAGTGTGTGATGCTCCCCTCCCTGTGTCCATGTGTTTTCATTGTTCAACACCCACCTGAGTGAGAATATGCGGTGTTTGATTTTTTGTTCTTGTGTCAGATACATTCCGTCAATGCCTAGTTTATTGAGAATTTTTAGCATAAAGGGCTGTTAAATTTTGTCAAAGGCCTTCTCTGCATCTACTGAGGTAATCATCTGGTTTTTGTCTTTGGTTCTGTTTATGTGGTGGATTATGTTTATAGACTTGGGTATGTTGAACCAGCCTTGCATCCCGGGATGAAGCCTACTTGATCGTGATGGATAACATTTTTGATGTGCTGCAATTGGTTTGCCAGTATTTTATTGAAGATTTTTGCATCTACATTCATCATGGATATTGGCCTGAAGTTTTCCTTTCTTGTTGAGTCTCTGCCAGGTTTGGTATCAGGATGATGTTGGTCTAGTAAAATGATTTGGGGAGGATTCCCTCTTTTTGCATTGTTTGGAATAGTTTCAGAAGGAATGGTACCAGCTCCTCTTTGCACATCTGGTAGAGTTCAGCTGTGAACCTGTCCGGACCCGGACTTTCTTTGGTTGGTAGGCTATTGATTGCTGCCTCAACTTCATCCCTTGTTATTGGTCTGTTCAAAGTTTCAACTTCTTCCTGGTTTAGGCTTGGGAGGGTGTAAGTGTCCAGCAATCTATCCATTTCTTCCAGGTTTACTGGTTTATGTGCATAGAGATGTTTGTAGTAATCTCTGCTTGTGGTTTGTATTTCTGTGGAATCAGTGGTGATATCCCCTTTATCGTTTTTTACTGCATCTATTTGATTCTTCTCCCTTTTCTTTTTTTATTAATCTGGCTAATGGTCTGTCTATTTTGTTGATCTTTTCAAAAAGAAACAGTTCCTGGATTTATTGATATTTTGAAGGATTTTTTTTGTCTCTATCTCCTTCAGTTCTGCTCTGATCTTAGTTATTTCTTGTCTTCTGCTAGCTTTTCAGTTTTTTTTTTTTTATCTTGCTCCTCTAGCTCTTTCAATTTTGATGACAGGGTGTCGATTTTAGATCTTTCCTTGCTTCTCTGGTGGGCATTTATTGCTATAAATTTCCCTCTAGACACTGCTTTAAATGTGTCCCAGAGATTCTGGTATGTTGTGTCTTTGTTCTTGTTGGTTTTGAAGATCATCTTTATTTCTGCCTTCATTTCATTGTTTATCCAGTCAACATTCAGGAGCCAGTTGTTCAGTTTCCATGAAGCTGTGTGGTTCTGAGTTAGTTTCTTAATTCTGAGTTCTAATTTGATTGCCTGTGGTCTGAGAGACTGTTTGTTATGATTTCCATTCTTTTGCATTTGCTGAGAAGTGATTTACTTCCAATTATGTGGTCAATTTTAGAATAGATGCCATGTGGTGCTGAGAAGAATGTATATTCAGTGGATATGGGGTGGAGATTTCTGTAGATGTCTGTTAGGTCCGCTTGGTCCAGATCTGAGTTCAAGTCCTGGATATCCTTGTTAATTTTCGGTCTTGTTGATCTGTCTAATATTGACAGTGGAGTGTTAAAGTCTCCCACTATTAATGTGTAGGAGTCTAAGTCTCTTTGTAGGTCATTAAGAACTTGCTTTATGTACCTGGGTGCTCCTGTATTGGGTACGTATATATTTAGGATTTTTAGTTTTTCTTGATGCATTGATCCTTTTACCATTGTGTAATACCCTTCTTTGTCTCTTTTGATCTTTGTTGGTTTAAAGTACATTTTATCAGAGACTAGGATTGCAACTTCTGCTTTTTTTTTGCTCTCCATTTGCTTGATAAATCTTCCTCCATCCCTTTATTTTTAGCCTACGTGTGTCCTTGGATGTAAGATGGGTTTCCTGAATACAGCACACCAACGGGTCTTGACTTTTTATCCAATTTGCCAGTCTGTGTCTTTTGACTGGGGCATTTAGCCCATTTACATTTAAGGTTAATATTGTTATGTGTGAATTTGATCCTGCCATTTTGATGCTACCTGGATGTTTTGCCCATTAGTTGACACATTTTCTTCATTGTGTCAATGGTCTTTACCATTTGATACATGTTTGGAGTGGCTGGTACTGGTTGCTCCTTTCCTTGTGTAGTGCTTCTTTCAGAAGCTCTTGTAAGGCTGGCCTGATGGTGACGAAATCTCTCAGCAATTGCTTGTCCATAAAGGATTTTCTTTCTCCTTCACTTAGGAAGCTTAGTTTGGTTGGATATTAAATTCTAGGTTGAAAGTTCTTTTATTTAAGGATGTTGAATATTGGCCCCCACTCTCTTCTGGCTTGTAGGGTTTCTGCAGAGAGATCGACTGTGAGTCTGATGGGCTTCCTTTGTGGGTAACCCGACCTTTCTCTCTTGCTGTCCTTAGCATTTTTTCCTTCATTTCAACCCTGGTGAATCTGACGATTATGTGCCTTGGGGTTGCTCTTCTTGTGGTGTTCTCTGTATTTCCTGGACTTGAATGTTGGCCTGCCTTGCTTGTTTGAGGAAGTTCTCCTGGACAATATCCTGAAGAGTGTTTTCCGGCTTGGATTCATTCTCTCTGTCACATTCAGGTACACCTATCAAATGTAGATTAAGTCTTTTCACATAATCCCATATTTCTTGGAGGGCTTGTTCATTTGTTTTCACTCTTTTTCTCTATTCTTGCCTTCTCATTTTATTTCATTGAGTTGATCTTCAATCTCTGATATCCTTTCTTCTGCTTGTTCAATTAGGCTATTGAAACTGGTGTATGTTTTGCAAAGTTCTCGTACTGTGTTTTTCAGCTCCATCAAGTCGTTTATTTTCTTTTCTAAGCTGTTTATTCTAGTTAGCATCTCATCTAACCTTTTTTTTGTGTGTGTTCTTAGTTTCTTTGCATTGGGTTAGCACCTGTTCTTTTAGCTCTGAGAAGTTTGTTATTGCGCACCTTCTGAAGCCTGTTTCTGTCAATTCATCACATTCATTCTCCATCCATCTTTGATCCCTAGCCGGTGAGGAGTTGTGATCCCTTGGAGAAGGAGAAGCATTCTGGTTTTTGGTGTTTTCATCCTTTTTGGACTGGTTTCTTCCCATCTTAGTGGCTTTATCTACCTGTGGTCTTTATAGTTGGTGACTTTCAGATGGGGTCTCTGAGTGGACGTCCTTTTTGTTGATATCAAAGCTATTTCTTTCTGCTTCTTAGTTTTCCTTCTAACAGGCCCCTCTGCTGCAGGATTGCTGGAGGTCCACTCCAGACCCCACTTGCCTGTGGATCACCCATGGGGGCTACAGAACAGCAAGGGTTGCTGGCGGTTTCTTCCTCTGCTATGGTTGTCCCAGAAGGGTACCCACCAGATGTCATCCTGAGCTCTCCTTTACGAGGTGTCTCTTTGGGTAAACAGGGGTTAGGAAGTTCCTTGAGGAGATAGTCTGCCCCTTATAGGAGCTCAAGTGCCGTGCTGGGATCTCTATTGTTCCACGCAGAGCTGCTGTGTAGGTATCTTTAAGTCTGCTGCAGCTGAACTCATAACAGCCTCTCTTCCCAGGTGCTCGGTGCTAGGAAGGTCAGCTTTATTTATAAGTTCCTGTCATGCTGCTGCCTTTTTTCATAGATGCCCTGCCCTGCATGTAGTAGTCTAGTCACAGTCTGCCAGCAGAGTTATTGCTGAGCTGCCATGGGCTCTGCCCAGCTGCTGTGTGCACTGCCTCGGTAGTGGCAGACTGCCTCAGTAGTGGGGGACGCCCTTCTCCCCACTGAGCTGGACCATCCTGGGTCCAGCTGCACTTGCTGTGAAACTCTCAATTCAGAGCATTTCAGATTGCTTGTTTTGTGGTGGTGGTACCCACTGAGCCAGATTACCTGGCTCCCTGTCTCAGCCCCCTCCCTTTCAGTTGAATGGGTGGCTCTGTCTCCCAGGTGGTCCAAGGGCCAGTCAAAACAACCACGCAGTCTTGTTTGAGTTTGTGTGCCAACCCGGCACCAGCTGAAACCGCCATGCTGAAAACTCATGGCACTTTTCAGTCCGGGAATCTCCTGGTCTGTGGGCAGTGAAAACTTGTTTGGAAATGCGGTGAGCACTCACCCTCTGCACTGTTATCATGGTGAACTGCATGCACTTCAGAGCTGTTCCTATTCAGCCATCTTGGATCCTCCTGCAACTCCAATATTCTTTATGATTAAAAAACACTCTCAACAAATTAGGTATAGAAGTAATGTACCTCAACACAATATAAAGATCATATATGGCCAGCCCACAGCAACATCAAACTCAAGGGTGAAAAACTGAAAGCTTTTCCTCTAAAACAGGAACAAGACAAGGATGCCCACCGATATGGTTTGGCTCTGTGTCCCTATCCAAAATTCATCTTGAATTGTACTCCCATAATTGCCACATTATGGGAAGGAGCTGGGGGGGAGACAATTTGAATCATGTGGGTGGTTTCTCCCATACTGTTCTTGTGGTAGTGAATAAGTGTCATGAAATCTGATTTCATCAGGAGTTTTCGCTTTTGCATCTTCCTCATTTTTCTCTTCCTCATATTGCAAGAGAAAATGTTTTGACTGGCCCTTGGACTACCTGGGAGACAGAGCCACCCATTCAACTGAAAGGGAGGGGGCCGAGACAGGGAGCCAGGTAATCTGGCTCAGTGGGTACCACCACCACAAAACAATGCCATGTAACAAGTACCTGTTGCCTCCCTCCATGATTCTGAGGCCTCTTTAGCCATATGGAACTCTAAGTCCAATTGAACCTTTTTCTTCCCAGTCTCAAGTATGCCTTTATCAGCAGCATGTAAATGGACTAATACACCCACTCTCACCAATTATTTTCAATAATGGTGGAAGTCCTAGTTGGAATAACTAGGCAACAAAATGAAATCTAAGACATACGAATTGGAAGAAAAGAAGTAAAATTGTCTTTGTTTGCAGATAATATGATCTTATATATAGAAAACTCTAAAAACTACCATCAAGAAACTGTTAGAAGTAATAAATGAATTCAGCAAAATTGCAGAATACAAAATAAACATTTAAAAAATTAGTAGGGTTTCTATACATTAACAAAAAACTATTCAAGAGAAAAGTTTTTTTTAAATAATCCCATTTATTATAGTATCCAAAAGAATAAAATACTTAGAAAAGAATTTAACCAAGGAGGTAAAAAAAGATCTGCACACTGGGATTAAATGCAGTGTCTCATGCCTGTAATCCCATCACTTTGAGAGGCTGAGGTGAAATGACTGCTTGATCATTTAATGGCAGCCTCCTTTGCACCTTTCAAATAAAACTACTAAACTAAATAAAATATATTTAGAACTAGTTTTTAGCATATGTCAAGCATGTTTTGAGAATCCGTGGCTCCTGCCCCACAGTTTTTTCCACAAGGAACCCTTACACAATGGTATCTGAAATATTTACATTAATCCAGGAAGAAGATCCATAAAGAAGAAAGATATCAGACATTTAATTGTCAGCTGTCACCACCTCATGTTTGATCAATTCTCACTCCTGACCCCAACATCCCTCTGCCAATTGCATGACCAAACACATTTTTAAGACAGAGAAGCAAAGTCCACACAATGGGGAATACTGAAGATCTGAGAAGGCACTGTCCTGATTTGTGGGGCTTTGATTAATATGTTAGAAGTTTCTCTACAATTTAAACAGAAGATAGGGGATGTGACAGCAGAAAGGAGACTACTAAGCGTGATGTGTTTGATTCTACTAAATGGGACAGTGGTTAGAGTTTAATTTACAAGTCCTCTATTGATATAAAACATTCCAGCGAACACAATGATACGTAGTACTTCAATTAGCCTACTGTTTGTTCTATTTTAGTTGACAATAAACTGTGTTTTATAACTGCTATTTTCCTAAATACTGCTTATTTTCCTAATTGTAGATTTCTTTCCTGTTTGCTGCTTGTTATTTCTTGTATCAAGCATGAGTTTATTCTAGCTATCAGTTGCACAATTTCACTTCCTTGAAAGAGTCTTTGCATCTAGTGATGAGCTCTAATGTCTGGAAATTCTCCCAGCTTCCATCCTGGTTATAGTTAAGTCTTTATTGATCTTAGCAATTTAATGAGATGCATCTGCCCCTGGTTTGTTCACTTCCAAAAATAAAGACATGAGGGAACTGTTTAATCACATTTGCCATGTGTTCAGATGATCCAATTAAAGACACTAGGTATATCAGATAATAATAACCAAATAATGCAAGATTAAAATCACTTTGGTGAAATGATTTTTAGGCGAATTTTAAAGAACAATATTGTCTTGCTTTTCTTTGTATTAAATTGGGAGGAAGCTGGGACAAAATCTCTTTCTCTTTACAATTACTTTTTTTTAAGGCACCATATAATGTCTAGCTCCTTGCTATTCAAGTATGGTCAAGGAGGCTGGGCACAGTGGCTCAAGCCTGTAATCCCAGTACTTTGAGAGGCCAAAGCCAGCGGATCACCTGAGGTCAGGAGTTCAAGACCAGACTGGCCAACATGGCAAAACCTCATCTCTACTAAAAATACAAAAATTAGCCAGGTGTGGTGTCGTGTGTCTGTGTTCCCAGCTATTGGGAGACTGAGGCAGGACAATCAGTGAGCTGAGATTGTGCCACTGTAGTCTGAGCAACAGAGGGAAACTTCATCTCGACAACAACAACAACAATAAAAATGGTCCAGGGAGTTTGTTAGAATTGAAAATTTCAGGTCCCACTCTTGAACTTCTCAGTGAGAATCAACATATAAAAAGAATCACCAGATGATTCAAATGCACATTTATGCTTTGTTAGATGGAAAGAAAGAGCAAAACTCAATAACAAATTTTAAAAGTCATCACAATGAAAGTATAGTTAGATATTAAAAATAGATGCTATCATCGGGCCGGGTGGGGTGGCTCATGCCTGTAATCCCAGCACTTTGGGAGGCTGAGGTGGGTGGATCACGAGGTCAAGAGATCGAGACCATCCTGGTTAACATGGTGAAACCCCGTCTCTACTAAAAATACAAAAAATTAGCTGGGCATGGTGGTGTGTGCCTGTAATCCCAGCTACTCAGGAGGCTGAGGCAGGAGAATTGCCTGAATCCAGGAGGCGGAGGTTGCGGTGAGCCGAGATCACACCATTGCACTCCAGCCTGGGTAACGAGAGCCAAACTCCATCTCAAAATAAATAAATAAATAAATAAAAATAAAAATAGATGCTATCAATTCTTTCTCAACACATCAGCATTGACATTTTAATGCCAAAGAAGATATTTCTAAGGTAAATAGCATCGTAAACGACCAATTATTAAGCATTTCTTTACAATACTATTTATTATGTTTTATATATATATACTTTAAGTTCTGGGATACATCTATGCAACGTGCAGGTTTGTTACATACATATACACATTCCATGGTGGTTTGCTGCACCTATCAACCCCTCATCTACAGTAGGTATTTCTCCTAATGCTATCCTTCCCCTAGTCCCCCACCCTACTGACAGGTCCCAGTGTGTGATGTTCCCCTCCCTTTATCCATGTGTTCTCACTGTTCAACTCCCACTTAAGAGTGAGAATATGTGGTGTCTGGTTTTCTGTTCCTGTGGTAGTTTGCTGAAAATGATAGTTTCCAACTTCATCCATGTCCTTGCCAAGGACATGAACTCATCTTTTTTATGGCTGCATAGTATTCCACGGCATATATGTGCCACCATAAGCTGGACATTTTCTTTATCCAGGTTATCATTGATGAGCATTTCGGTTAGTTCCAAGTCTTTGCTATTATTAATAGTACTGCAATAAACACACATGTGCATGTGTCTTTATATTAGAATGATTTCTAATCCTTTGGGTATATACCCAGTAATGGGAATGCTGGGTCAAATCGTATTTCTGGTTCCAGATCCTTGAGGAATCACCACACTGTCTTCCACAATGGTTGAACTAATGTGCACTCCCACCAACAGTATAAAAGTATTCCTATTTCTTTACATCCTCTCCAGCATCTGCTGTTTCCTGACTTTTTAATGATTACCATTCTAACTGGCATGAGATGTTATCTCATTGTGGTTTTGATTTGCATTTCTCTAATGACCAGTGATGATGAGCTTTTTTTATATGGTTGTTAGCTGGATAAATGTCTTCTTTTGAAAAGTGTCTTTTCATATCCTTTGCCCACTTTTTGATGGGTTTGTTTTTTTCTTGTAAATTTGTTTAAGTTCCTTGTAGATTCTAGATTTTAGCCCTTTGTCTGATGGACAAACCCATTCTGTAGGTTGCCTGTTCACACTGATGATAGTTTCTCTGTCTTAAAAAAGTGTTTGGTCATGCAGTCTGCAAAGGGATGTTGGAATCAGGGATGAGAATTGATCAAATATGAGGTGGTGTTGGCTGACAATTAAATGTCTGATATCTTTCTTCATTGCCAGGATTGGGGGACAGGAGACGGAAGGCAGGGATGAATTAACAGAACAAGGAGGATTTTTAGGGCAGTGAAACTACCTGTATGATACTATAATGGTGGATATAAGTCATAATACATTTGTCAAAACCCATAAAATGTACAGTACCAAGAGTGTTGTACCATATCCTAGTATAAACTATGGACTTTGGGTGATAATGATGTATCAACCTATGTTCACCATTTGTAAAAAAAAAAATGAACCATTCTGGTTCAGGATTTTGAAAGTGAAGGATATTGTCATATGTGGAGGCAGGGAGCATATGGGAACTCTCTGTACTTTCCACCCAATTCTGCTGTGAACCTAATACTGCTCTAAAAAATAAAATATGTTTAAAACGAAAACATAATATAATGAAAAATACTGTCCTCACCTTTGATGCTTAAGTCTCCTCTCAACAGGCACCACATTTTCTAGTTTTCTGATATACATATGATAGAATTTTTCCTTTTTTCCACAAATGGCAATGTACTGCACACTGTATTTTGTACCTTGCTTTTTTCACAAAAGGATATTTTCAGTAGTGGTATAGAAAAAATATTCTTTGTTCTTTTTAATAGCTGTGTAGTCTTGCATGAATGAAAAATAATTTGTTTAATCAGTTCCCTATTGATGAACATGAAAGGTGTTTCTAATCTTTTGCTATTACCAACAACTCAGCAATGAATAATGTTATCCCTATATCATTTTGCAAATAAGCATATAAATATTTGTAAAAATAAAGTCCTAGAAATTATTACATCAAATAGTATGTGCATTTGTAATTTTAATATATATTTCAAAAATTTCCTTTATACCGGGTTGTAACCAATCACTTTCCCCATGGCAAAGTATCATTGGAATATACTCAGGAAGAATGTGCAATCAAACTCGTGGATCTTTTCCAACTTCCTGGTTAAAAAAGAATGGCATCATGTCCTTATAATTTTTGTGGGTGCTCTTTATATATTAATGCACCTTTTATCTGTAACAAGAATTGCAGATGTTTTTCTAACTTTATTTATCCCTGGCTTTATATCAAATTATTTTTATGTAGATTTTTTAAAAATAGTTGAATTTACCAATGTTTTCTTTTACAGCTTTAGGAATTTTTGTCACAGTTAGATAGGTCATATTAATCAAGATGATTAAAAAATCTCATAAAAGATAAGAAGACTAAAGTTTTCATGATTCTCTTATTCCCATTTAAATTTTTAAACTTGTTTTAGACTCATTTTTAATTTCTCCTACTTCAAGGTAAAAAGTAAGGCTCTAATTTTTTTTTCAGGTGACTACTTGGTTAATCCAACACTATTAATAATTTATCTTATTTCCCCACTCCACCTCCACTGATATTAGATGTCACTTTTACCATACACGAAATTCTTGTGTGTATTTGAATCCATTTCTATGCTATCTATTTTCACATTGATTTTTCTGACTCTTCATGTGCCAGTACCATACTGTTTTAATTATTGTAGCCTTATATTAAATTCTAACATCTTGTAGGTGAGTGCCCCTCATTACTCTTCTTTTCCAGAGTTTTTCTTGATATCCTTGCCTGGTTTCTCTACATGAAATTTTAGAACCATCTTGCTTAGGTAAATAAAAAACAAATCTTGTTGGTATTTTTACTGAGATAATATTAATTTATAGATGAATTTAGGAAGAATTGATTTTAAATAATTTTGAACCTTCCTTCTAAGGTTATGATTTACCTGTCCATTTGTTCAGCCCTTTTTTATGCTTATTGTTTTTTTTATGTTTATATTATACAGTTCTTACGCATTTCTTGTTAAGTTTATAAGAAGTTTATTTATTTATTTTTTTAGACAGACTCTCACTCTGTTGCCCAGGCTGGGTGCAATGGTGTGATCTCAGCTCACTGTTACCTCCACCTCCAGGGTTCAAGTTATTCTTGGACCTCAGCCTCCCAAGTAGCTGGGATTATAGGCATGTGCGACCACACCTGCCTAATTTTTGTATTTTTAGTAGAGAAGGGGTTTTACCATGTTGGATAGGCTGGTCTCAAACTCCTGACC
Source organism: Saimiri boliviensis (assembly GCF_048565385.1). NCBI lineage: Eukaryota > Metazoa > Chordata > Mammalia > Primates > Cebidae > Saimiri > Saimiri boliviensis. The sequence goes on along the minus strand of NC_133457.1, from coordinate 13,885,976 downwards.
TCAAGTGATCTGCCCGACTTGGCCCTCACAAAGTGCTGGGATTACAGGCATGAGCCACCACACCCAGCCAAGTTTATTCTTAATTATCTTTCCTTGTGTAAATGGAGTATTTTCTTCTATTATATAGATAGGATTTTGCTATGTTCCCCAGGCTGGAGAGCAGTGCTATTCGCAGGTGCAATCACAGCACATTACACTCCCAAACTCCTGAGCTCAAGCTATCCTCCCATCTTAGCCTCCTGAATAGCTGCAATAACAGATACCTGCCACCATGCCCAGCTTATTTGCTCACTTATTGAGTGGGTTTGAAATATTTTACACCAACACTAAGTGGAGGTTGAAGGAGATAACAATGGGAAATTGTTCTAAATAACATAAAGGCAAGGATTAAAGAAAATACCAACTATACCATGTTGCTGCTCAGCAGATTCTATTACACAGAAATGGGAAGAGAAAGCCACAGAGTGATTTGTCTACACATTCATCTCCCTGGTACAAGTGGGTATTGTTCTGTACCCTGTGGTAGGATTATAAATATTGCCAGGGAACAAGTACACAAAGTTGTTATAGAAACCAGAATGCTTTAGCTCAGAGTTATTTACAGAGAACTTTCAGGATTATCATATTCAATAAAATCAACTCTTGTTTTGCTTCATCCTATGCTAGTGCATCCCAATCACATATCTATTTTTAAGAGTTCTTCAATCAGCTGTACTTCTTTACATAAGAATTCAGGAGTCAGTGGATGGAAACTACATCACAAAAGTATAATTTATGAGTAGTATTTTTGTATCACATGTTTGAAGCTTGTTCATACTTGCCTCAACCATTGTTGAGTTTGCTGGTTTCCATACTATAGGAACAAGGTGGCTATTGACTACTGCCTTCAGCAGATAAATATTTACTTCAATGTAGCTGGTGTCTGTGTTGCCTGATATTGTGGTACTGTGGGACTAGGCTCTTCATTCTTTCAACTTACCTTTAAGGCTAGACAGTGGCAGCTGCCTCTGACTATCATTTTTGTCCTTAATTGTGAACTGTATTTTTCCAGCCATCCAGGAGGATCTTGGAAAAAGTTGGGTGTTTTGTCTGAAAAGATAATTGCACAATGAGGATTTTCATCACCTTTGAAGGATTTGTTGAGCCATTTGATGTTTCAGCAGATGAAACTGTGGAGGCTGTCAAGCTGATGATAAAGGTATGTACTTTGTTCCCGAGCCATCAAAATGTATATTAATTTTAACTATGCATGCATTTTAAAATGTACAAAGGGTAGAGATGCTATTGGGCACATTTTCAGCAAACAGGGAATGAAAACTATTTGATACTATTATTTGCTTACACAATAGATTCATAAGAAGATGGTAACTCTGGTGGTATTAGACAAGAGAGCAAACGGAGCTAGTCAATTCTCACGGAAAAAAAGTCTGACTTCTTTTTAGGGAATGTGTGGGTTGTGCATAGGCTAGAAAATATTATTGCAATCCTTCATAAAAGGACAAAAGCAAGACACTAACTTCAGGCTATAAAAGTGGGACATGCCAGTCATCAGATAAATGTCTTAGTTGGTGAGCAAAAAACTGTAAAGAATCAAAGGATTTTGGAAGCAGAGAGGACTTTAGAGAACTTGTCGGCAATGGCTTCATTTTGTAATAGGGAAAACTGAAGCTCAGAGAGGCTGACTATCTTACCTAGGATCACGGAGCCAGAATAAGAAATAACTTGGGTACAGTATCTTCCTTATAAATTTCATATAAATGTTCACTCTAAAATAAAAAACTAAGCAAAATATTTAGTTTCTGATCATCAAATATTTAACTTGGAGATGGTCATTCCTATTTGCTAAGAAGTATTAACTGAACCACAGTTACATGACATTCAGTTGATTATTATGATGACTGAAATCTAGGTCTTGTAACACAAGGAATCTTAACCTTTATGTCTTATGAATCCCTTTGGAAGTCTCGTGAAGTCTATAGACTGCATCTCAGAATGTCTTTAGAGGCATAAAATAAACATGATAGAAATGAAACTTGTTATATTGAAATACATTTTCAAATACTAAAAAGCAAATGTATGATATAGTGACATGTGGACTTATTTATTAACACATTAACAAGTTCTAGCAGTTCATCTAATAACTATTGTATTTTCAAAATACAGATCAGTATAAATATTTTGAAATATTTGCAACAACTATGACGTGCCATGAAAACATCTGTGACATCTATTGATGTCAGTCACAGGTACAGCGACTACTGCTACTTTAATTGGCTGCTTACACGAGTAGTTGAAACAAAATCTCAACTTCATTTAGAGTTAATAAAATAAAGATGTAGTTTTTTTCCCATCGAAATTCTATCCACAGACTTTTCAGGAGTTTTCTAAGTTAAGAACTCCTGTTTAATACTTCTTCCCTTTGTCCCAAACAATTATAATGTTCACAGGAAAAAATGAAAAGGAAAAGAGACTACATTTCTAGTCTAGTTATGCAGAAATGTACTGTTTTCATAATATGCTATTGATTTTTAAGGATTATTTCCACATTCCCCTCTCTGAAGACAAACAAGGCAGGCAGTATCTGGAGCTGATGTATGCTGGAGCTGCTCTAAAGGACAGTTGGTGTCTTGCTGATGTTGGAATATCTTTCTGTTCAACTCTCAAATGCTTTGTTAAGGTATGATGGTCAGGATAATATTTGTCTAAGATATCTATCTCATTTTGAATAAAGTTGGGATAAGTCAACCAAAGTAATTCCACAACTTAGAAAGAGGTTGTCTCTTTCTGCCTTCTCCTCACCTCCATTTGTATAACTGATCTTATGCATGCTTTGTGCTGTAAGGGGAAGTAAGACACGGAGAAGGGAAACAGTGGCCCCCTATTCACTCTTCTTCCACTTGCCTCCCCACGCCCTTTATTGCCTGTCCCATTCTGTCATCATAGAGCTCACCACAAACCAATATGAAAACAAAGCCAAGGGGCAGATCTGGAATTTTGATGTGGGAACAAAAGCATTAGGTCACTTCAGTGGAACCACAGTGATTTCTGGCAGTGGAATGAAGAAGGAGAAGAAATTCTAAGTAACAATAAGAATGAAAGAGAATTTTCTGCATCCAAATTCAGCCAAAGTAGCAATTCCAATTAGGTGTACATGCAATGAAGATAGCTTTTATCATTTACAGAGGGTCCTTAATCAATGGTGCTTAGCTTAAGATGCACAGTTGGGCTTTAAGAACCTTAAAAAATCCCTATAGTTGTAATATATACAAAATTATGTGCCTGGAGATTTTCTGAGTCTAAGATCCGTATGTTCAACAATTTTTTGAAGGAATGGGTGGTCCAAAGAATTTAAATGCTGCTGCTCTAGGGTAAAAGTATTATCCTGTATTAGTGCTTTACCATATATAAAAATATGAACCTTAAGAAACTTAGCAAAGCATACATTCTCCACTAAATGTGGCACCAAGTTTCTTATATTTAATATTTAAAAGATTATGGTAATTAAAGTTAACTCTTTCTTTTAATATGTGTTAGTAATTGACTAAATGGATGTTTAAGAATATATATATTCTGGCTGGCCATGGTGCCTGTAATCCCAACACTTTGGGACCCTGATCACTCGAGACCAGGAGTTCGAGACCAGCCTGGCCAACATGGCGAAACCCCATCTCTACTCAAAAAACAAAAATTAGCTGGGCGTGGGCGGCACACATCTGTAATCCCAGCTGGGGCACGAGAATTGCTTGAACTTGGGAAGCAGAGATTGCAGTGAGCTGAGAGTGCACCACTACACTTCAGCCTGGGCAACAGGGTGAGACCCTGTCTCAAAAAAAAAAAAAAAAAAGAAAAGAAAAGAAAAGAAAAAGAAAGAAAAGAAAAGAAAAGGAATACTCTTCAATATTTATTATTAAATAGGAAAGACAAGTCACAGAATAATGAACATTGAATCATCCCACTTACATAAGCAAAAGACCCTATTTACATGGGTTTAAATGTTTTCTTTTCTCCCTCTTTCACTCAGAAAATGGAAGTATAATGTTATATTTCAAAGCAGACCAAATTCCAGCCATTTCTTAATGTCTTCTCTTTATATCTTTAAATATATTTCCATACTATGTTTTTGGTACCATACAGGATCAACTCTCTCAAATTTCCCAGAATTCTGTAATGCCAATCATAAGGTTCAAGACTTTTTATTGTTTGCTTGCTTAGAGATAGTGGTGTAATTTCAATACTACATTTGAGTATTGAGCTGACTGGAAGAATCTGATGGCTCTTCAGGGATGTAAGTTTGTTAAGGGTATGAATAGGATACTTTTATTTAACCAAGGACTGATTTTATTTTTATTATTTAACATTTAAAAATTGTATTTATTTTTGTCTAGGTAGCATGTTCACATAGTTCTCAATTTAAAAGGTACAAAAAGATACACAGTAAAAAGTCTCCTGGCCAGGTGTGGTGGCTCACACCTATAATCCCAGCACTTTAGGAGGCTGAGGTGGGTGGATCACCTGAGGTGGGGAGTTCGAGACCACTCATGGTGAAACCCTGTCTCTAATAAAAATACAAAAATTAGCTGGGTGTGGTGGGCATGACTGTAATCCCAACTACTCAGGAGGCTGAGGCAGGAGAATAGTTTGAACCCAGGAGGCGGAGATTTCAGTGAGCCAAGAATGCACCACTGTACTCCAGTCTGGGTGACAGAGTGAGACTCCATTTCAAAAAGAAAGAAAGAAGAAAGAAAGAAAGACAGACAGAGAGAGAGAGAGAGAGAGAGAGAGAGAAAGAGAGAGAGAGAGAGAGAAAAGTGTCCTTCCTGGCCCCAAGTTTCCCTCCTTAGATGCAATCTATGTTCACAGTTCTACTTACAAAAACATTTCCTAAATTCTGCTAATAAAGCATCATATATTACAGTGATGCAAGCTTCACACTGAACTCTTTTACCTAAAGTTTAAAACTGCTAATTCTATAAATAGAAAGTAGGGGTAAAAGAGGTTATTCAATGAAACCAACCTGAGCAAGGTGGCAAGACCCCATCTCTGCAAAAATATTTCAAAAATTAGTCAGGTGTGGTAGTGCACACCTGTAATCCCAGCTACTTGCAAGGCTGAGGCGGGAGGATTGTTTGAACCCAGCCTGTGCAAGAGAGTGAGACCCTGTCTTAAAAAAAGAGAAGTTTATTCAAGAGAGACAGGGTAGCAGTCACAAGACGGGTCAACACACAGAGTTTAATTTAAAACTCTCAAGTTTCATAAAATTTTACTAATTGTACTCTTCATTCCTCATTCTTTGAGCCCTGGGGCATTTGGAGAATATCCCAGGCCTCAAAGAATGATACTAGCTCTATCATGCTTGCCTGTCTCAGGTTACCAATGGCTGCTTTCCTTTGTAGTGTAAGTTTAATACTAACATTTGAGCTGACTGGAAGTGGTATAAGTTCAATACTAACATTTGAGCTGACTGGAAGAATCTGATGGCTTTTCAGGGATGTAAGTTTGTTAAGGGTGGAATAAAGTCATGTTACTGCTTTACTGAATAATTAGATATATACACATTTAAATAGTATCTTTCCTACTTAACTATGTTTAACCATGTTACTTTGTGAAAGTTAGTTCACCTTGAGAGAGATGGAAGATGCCACAGTAAGGGAGGGAATGAATCCATGAAATGCATCTCTTTAGCCTCTCTAAGTTTTGGTAAAACTTAGAAACATCATAATGTGAACCCAAAACTTTTGTAAAGTTCAAAAACTTGGCAAGTAAGTGGTTTTTCTTTCTAAAAAGGTACAAGTACATATTATGTCTCACGAAATAAATCCAAAATATTTGGCTTACTTATTGTGTTCATATTTTTGTGTGCTTACAAGTTTTGCTCGTGTGAAAAAGAGGGAGAGACACTGGATAAATACAGAGATTATCTACTGTTAAGTATATTTTTTATTATTTTATTTTATTTATTTATTTATTTTTTTGAGACGGAGTTTCGCTCTTGTTACCCAGGCTGGAGTGCAATGGCGCGATCTCGGCTCACCGCAACCTCCGCCTCCTGGGCTCAGGCAATTCTCCTGCCTCAGCCTCCTGAGTAGCTGGGATTACAGGCACGTGCCACCACGCCCAGCTAGTTTTTTGTATTTTTAGTAGAGACGGGGTTTCACCATATTGTCTAGGATGGTCTCGATCTCTCGACCTCGTGATCCACCCGCCTCGGCCTCCCAAAGTGCTGGGATTACAGGCTTGAGCCACCGTGCCCAGCCAAGTATATTTTTTAAATAGTCAATACTTTTTCCAGCTTCTCTGTATATTATACTTTTCTTTTAATGGTAATACAGACAAATTTGGAAAAGAAATGGAAATAGGGGTGATATACAAATAGTGGGAAAAGAACATTGTATTAACTTTTCCTTCTTTGGAAAAGAACTCTTATAGAAGCCATAACCAATATTTCCTATGGCATATAGTTCCAATTTCTATTAATACAGGAGTCAGTCCTGACCATTCATTGCTGATGCTGTTGCAGTTCACTGTGTTCCTATAAACCATGGTATGAGGCACTGCAAAAGCATATGTTTTTGTACAACAGGCAGAGGTGCTATCACTTTTGCCTCTTTCGTTTTAACCTGTGTTACCATGGAAATGATTGCTTAAGTTTTGTCCACTGTTTTCACCCAGTGCTTAGAATAGTATCTGATATAATACATAGTAGGCTGTACATAAATAGGTGTTAAATAAATGAATTGTTAAAGGTTTGAGAGGTAAAGTATGGAAATTAACAAGACGGTATATGATTGCCTGCAATTCATAGCAAGGTACTGAGATACATTTCAGGGACCCATTCCCTCCCTTACTGTGGCATTTCCCATTTTTCTCTACTTTCAAGGCAAAGCACTCCCCAGTATTCTAAGCCTTTCCCCTTACCAACATCAAGGTTTTTAGTTGCAAGCAGCAGAAACAAAGCCTAGATAATTTTAAGAGAAAATAAACATTGAGAAGATTTTAAGTAATTTTCAGGAGATTGGAGAATCAATCTTAGAGATTATGCAGCCAGAAACAACATCTAAAGCATGCCCCAGATCTAATCTGGGAAGGCCACCACTGCAGGCAACACTGAGCCCTCAAAGCAGGCACTGGACATGCTCCCTGCCCTGCTGCCAGGTGAGCAATTCTTCAGAAATGCCATTGCCCAGAGACTTTGCTGTGCTTCTCTGCCTTATTGGCTTTTAATTCAAAGTCGAAGTAGATAGGTTTAGAAGTTTAGTAAGTTTGATTGGGAACACCTTGTCACAAGTTCATGCTCTACTGCAAAAGGGCAACTATCTACCAGTTGTGCTTTCCACAGCATGAAGTGGGCTCAGTCTCCCTCGGACTCCTTCTGGTTTCCCTACCTCCTTCCATAACCAGACTTGTGCCAACCAAGCGCTGGGGTCAAAACATAGTGAATCCCCCCGACATCCCTGGAATGTTGTGAAAAGCTGGTTGTTGTTTCTTTTTCTTGTTTTGAGACACAGTCTCACTCTGTTGCCCAGGCTGGAGTGCAGTGGCACAATCTTGGCTCACCATAACCTCTACTTCCCATGTTCAAGCGATTCTCCTGCCTCAGCCTCCCAAGCAGCTGAGATTACAGGTGTGTGCCACCATGCCTGGCTAATTTATGTCTTTTTAGTAGAGACAGAGTTTCATTGTGTTAGACAGGATGGTCTTGATCCCCTGATCTCATGATCCACCCATCTCTGCCTCCCAAAATGCTGAGATTACAGGTATGACCCACTGCACCCAGCTGATAAAAAAAACTGTTTTATGCTGAGAGACTGAGTTAACTGTAGTACCACTGAGTAGATGTCTATTAGATAAGTTACAGAAGTTTGTACTATCTTGACAAGTCTAAAATTGATTCAAAATGATATACATTTTAGCTTTCAAAAGATACTGTTAACATACAAACACCAAAATCCAGGAAATATATATGTGGTTTTACATTTAACCATTTTTATACACAAAAGCATGTATAAACATGTTTCTTCAAAATTTACACATGAAAGCACGTTTCTTAAAATTGGCTCTCTTTTCTAAGATGAATCATAACAAAAGATATGAAAAGAATCTGGTGAATAAAGGTATTCTAATTCAGTGTCCAAAACTCCAAGGATAATCTCTCCAGGAAGACTACCACCCAAGAGGAGAAGTTTATGAAGACATCTCACTGGAATTCATTCAGTTCAACAAGAACAAATATTATTTCCCCTTTTAGTTCACTATGAAATAGTTGGGGCAAGCTTTTGCTTGCTTAGTGCTGCAATTCCAAAACAGCAAAATATTTTTAAAAAGCAGAACTTGAGAAAAATATATAGCAGTATATTCAAAACTTTCATTAACTTGTTTTCTTTCAGTCCGTTCTGTTTAACGTTTCCTTTTTTACTGTTAAAGTACATATATGAGTTTACAGTAAGTTTGCATTTGTTTTTTGAAGGTAAGCATGGAATTATTCTCATAAAATAAAATGTATTTGTTTTTACTGAAAAGTAAGATACTTTGTGTATATCTCCTGTGTTGGTTTGTTTGTGTCTCAGTTTGTTTATAAAGGGAAAAGTCTAATTTTATATATGTCCAAAAGTGATTTGTGTATGATATTATTTATTTAATAGCACCTGACTTCCTTGGGTGTAACTGACCAGCCCTCTCTGATTCAGAATAAATGGGGAGAAGCACCATATATAGAAAGAAGTAGAGAGATGCCTTCTTTTACATGGATAAGGTAGGTTAGCAAGTTGCTATTAATTGGCATCTACCTATGCCCTCATCATACAACCAAATGAGGAAGTATTGATAACTAATGTGCCTCACTAGAACTCAAAATGGGGTTTCCCATAAAAACAAGGTTTATAAAAAGGTGAATATGAAGAGTTAAAAGATTGCAGTGAGAACTATGATCCAGATACATTATAGATTAAAAAGGCCTGGGATGGCATTCAACATTTATTATTTATTTACAAGATAAAAAGTTCTTGAGTGCTAAAAAAAATAAAATAAAATAAACAGAACTCTGTAGGTGCTAATTTTCTTCAGACTTAAGAACCTTGATTTATTAATAATTAATAATATTTTCTTCCTTACACTTTTTATTTTCATCTAAAGATTGCCAGATCAGCTGGGCACAAAGGCTCACTCCTGTAATCCCAATACTTTCGGAGGCTGAGGTAGATGGATTGCTTGAGGCCAGGGTGTCCAGACAGCCTGGGCAACATAGCTAGGCCCTGTCTCTACAAATAAGAATTTAAAAAGTAGCTGGGTGTGGTGACGAGTGCCTGTACTTGGGAGGCTGAGGCGGGAGGATTACTTGATTACTTGAGCCTGGGAGTTTGAGGTTACTGTGAGCTCTGATAATGCCACTGCACTTCAGCTTGGGCAACAGAGTGAGATCCTGTCTCAAAAAAAAAAAAAAAAAAAAAAAAGATTGCCAGGTATTTTGCAGTTCTCCCTTATTGCTTGTTCCAGAGTCAGTTATATGTATACTGGGTTACAGATTCTTATCTTTATAGATATAAATATGTAATTATTCATATTCTGAGAAACTTCTTTTTAACTTATTTATCTAACCTCATACAGCTAGTTAACTTCAAAGTGACTTGAGAGCCAGTACGGAGGTGCATTCTTTCTCCAACTACTCAGGGGTAGGAGGACTGATTGAGCCCAGAAGTTCGAGACCAGCCTGGGCAACATAGGGAGCCCAAGACTCCAAAAAAAAATTTTTTTTTTAAATTACTTTTAAAGAATGACTTGGGTATCTGCTATTTTGTTTGCATGTTATTCTATTTGCATTTGTTTTGTTGTTTGCATTTAATTTGCTATTTGCATTTAATTCTAAATATAAATGAGGACTTTTTAAAGAAATTAAAAAGAGCTATTACATAAAACACAATTTTTCTCTCTTTCCCACTATCTTTTTATTCAGTTTTCATAGGAATTTCTGCCTGCCCACAAATATTATCTAGATTAGCTTGAACAGACATTTGCCTTATGGAACCATAGGCAAGCATGGCATGGCAAAAGGGAAAGGGTGAATCCTGTGTACTTTAAATTTGTATTGCATGGGTTTATGAGAAACTATCATCAAAAATTTTTCTAAGCATGTTAGTCTCAGTGGGCAACTCAGCCTGCTGATCTGGCTTTATGTGCAGTCACAGAAGAACTGAACCTGTTCCTATTCACATCAATCACTGATATGGGCCCTAGATCAAAGTATTGCAGCCTTAAATTTCATCAGTAACATCACTCCTCAAAGGCGTTTTCAAAAAGGTCTCCATGTTGACTATGTTACTGCCATATGTTACGTGGGAGAGGGGAATGAATTTAATGTATTATGAGTCTGCAGGAGGGAGGGGTCCCTGGAGAAACCAGAGAGGGATTCTGATGAAAGAAAGAAGGGACGGAGACAAAGGAGGGGCAAGCCAGCATTGGCAGGTTGGAGCCTCCCGGAGAACCTGGAGGCAAGATACCAGGTTCGGAGAGAGTCCAGCATTCGTGGGTATTCTGTGGCTGCACCATGCACTGGTGTATCTGCCAACCCAACAACAGGCCGTTGCAGAAAAATATTATTGTCCTGAATCTGCTAAAGAGGAAGTCAAGTCAGTTTCATTTTTCATTAGAAAAGTGGAAATGATGATAATCTTTTCCTCCCCACCTGCTTCCCGTTTTTCCTATTTGCTATATTTTGAGTTTGGGTTTGGCTTGTTTAAACTGTTGTTAACAGAAAGATTAATATTTTCCTCAAGCTTTCCATGTTAATTCTACTTCAGATAATCTCAGTTCTACTTGCTTTCCTACTTGCATTACGAAACAAAAGAAACAAAAGAAATTTTTTTAAACCTATATTCAGTATTTCCCTTTTTTAATAGTAAGAGTACGCTGGGTGCAGTGGCTCGCGCCTATAATCTCAACACTACGGGAAGCCAAGTTGGGAAGATCATTTAAAAAAAAAAAGAAAAAAAGAAAGAAAAGAAAAAAGATAAATAATAAAAGTAAATATATGAGGCTTTTGTTTTTTGAGACAGAGTCTCGATCTGTCACCAGGCTGAAGTGCAGTGGCACAATCTCAGCTCACTGCAATCTCCACCTCCCATGTTCAAGCGATTCTCCTGCCTCAACCTCCTGAGTAGCTGGGATTACAGGTGCACACCACCACATCCATTTAATTTTTTGTATTTTTAGTAGAGACAGGTTTCACCATGTTAGCCAGGATGATCTTGATCTCTTGACCTTGTGATACGCCCGCCTCAGCCTTCCAAATTGCTGGGGTTACAGGCGTGAGCCACTGCACCCAGCCTGTATGTGACTTTTTAAAAAGTCAAACCATACAGACAATGAAAAGCACAAAAGGATAAGCAAACACTCCACTCCCACTCTCAACTCAGTTCTACTTGCTAGAAATAACCTCTCAGAAAAAAAATTTTTAATTGACTGAAGGTTTCAAATCCACAGTATTCCAAATAAAGTGCTGCATAATAGAGAAATGTTTTCTAAACTAACACATCCATAAGCACAGGACGGATATAAATTACTAACACTCTCATGTATCTGGGTCTGTAGACTAAGAAGTACAAAGGATCTCAAAGCCCTGTCAAGTCTCCTTCACTTCACTCAAATGGAAGGACCTGTTAATATCTCAGGACTTAAGAGCTAGACTCAGACCAGAAGGCAGAGAACTTAACTGACTATTGCTTTCACTTAAACACCCATGTCATGGAGCTAGAGGTGCTCAGAGCTACCCCCGAAATGCTTGGCCCTCATCCTAATCTCCAGACAGTTAAGTTCCCTCCTTTTCTCTCCCTTTAGGAAGAAGACAAGCCTACTCTATACGTGTTCAATGCTGTAACCCAAGGCACAATGCCAATAATGGAGAGCATTTCCCTTCTTGACAAAAAAGTGTCTGACCTGAGAACACTGGTAACTCTGAGATGTGGCCTCCCCGTGAGTGTTTACTGTCTCCGAACCCCAAAGGGACTGGAGATGTATGATTGCAACATGCTCAAGGACTACCAGACTGATATTGGTACCGCTCAGTATATTTGATATCAGCTACCATTCAGCACTAGGGTACCTTTGATACCAGATTTTGCAGCTTTTCAAGAGAAAATGGAAATCTAGATTTTCATATATAATCTGTTAATTTTATTTACATATCCACTTTAAAACAGTTACTACATTTACATGGTTTAAATACCGGAAGAGGAAAAGGATGTGCAGTGGTAAGCCTTCCTCCCTCTCCTGGCCCTCCAAGCACTTAGTTCCCTCCCCATGGGCAACCATTATTGTTTTGAATATTTACAATCAAAAGTATTTCCAAATTAAATCTCAACAAATGAAGGCATTATTTCTAACGGAAATCTCTGTAAGTCCAGTGTAGATATGAATTATCAACATTTCATTCTTGTGTCTAGGTCTACAGACTAAGACATAAGGAGGGTCTCATAGGCATGTGAAGTCTTATTCTCAAAGCAGATTCATTAATATCCTCAAGAGGGGAAAAGCAAAACTTAGATCACTTCATCTTTTTCTCTTTCAAAATGCACTTCAAACATGTATAAATGCAAGTTGAAGTACATATTCCCCCCGACCTTTTATTTTTTTCTTTGAGATAGAGTCTCGCTCTCTTACCAGGCTGGAGTGCAGTGGTGCAATCTCAGCTCACTGCAACCTCTGCCTCCTGGGTTCAATCAGTTCTCCTGCCTCAGCCTCCCAAGTAGCTGGGACTACAGGCATTTGCCACCATGCCCAGCTCATTTTTGTATTTTTAGTAGAGAAGGGATTTTGCCATGTTGGCCAGGATGGTATCCATCCTCGTGATCTGCCCACCTCGGCCTTCCAAAGTGCTGGGATTACAGATGTGAGCCACCACACCTGGCCCTCTTTTTCCCTTTTTAAATGCAAGGTAGCATATAATGCATGCTATTCTGAACACTGCTTTGGGCAATTTTATCTTTAAAATGTCGCTGCTTATGTTAAAATAATCTTTTACCCAATGTGACACAAGGCTGTACTGGCTGAAAATCTGCCTTAGTGGAATGGCGTTTATCCCTGATAGAAATTACAACCTCTCTTTAAATACTATACCTTGGCTGGGCATAGTGACAAGTGATTCATCTGTGATGCTAGCACTTTTGGAGGCCGAGGGAGGGAGATCACTTGAGCTCATTAGTTCAAGACCAGCCTAGGCAACATAGTGAGATCCTCATCTCTACAAAAAATAAAAAAAATAGCCAGGTGTGGTGCTGCACACCTGTAGTCCCAGCTGCTTGGCAAGCTGAAGTAGGAGAATCACTTGGGCCAGCAGGTTAAGGCTGCAGTGAGCTGTGATCACACCACTGCACCCCAGCCTGGGTGACACCAAGACCCTGTCTCAAAAAAAAAAAAAAAAAAAAATCTGTACTTCCAGGTAATATCTGCTGTAGCCAAACATCAATTTAAAAAAGGCTTTCAGATTTGTTTTAAGCATGCTAAAAAATGGTTCAACAATACAGAGATTAACATGGCCCCTACATGACAATGACATACAAGTTCGTGAAGCATTTCATATTTTTTAAATGGTTGGAACCTTATAGAAATTATTACTTGAAGTATATAAATCCTTGCTGACAATCAGCACATCCTTAGGTAACATTGTGTTATAACATTGCAGTGAAATTTGAGTTCTCCCAACATAAACATAGGGCTTTGTAGGTGTCCTTAGTTAAGTAGTTTTGCTTTATATAACTGCTAAATTTGCATTTATTGATACTTCTACTGTTATATTTGCTTGGCATTATTCTTTCCTGTTATTTTAAATTAAGGTTCTCAAAACTTTGACATATATTTTTTCCTTGTTTTTGATCTGGGGAAGTGAAGTTCTACAATTCGTCCTCAGAATACTTTGCTATAATGCACACATCTGCTCTGCATGCTTGCAGGAGGGTGAGCCCTGCTTAGAACATGATGAGGGCTTACATAAGGAAGGGCACACAGTGGCATTGGTCCCCAAGCAACTGATAATCTAGTTCAGGCGTCCCCAAACTTTTTACGCAGGGGGCCAGTTCACTGTCCCTCAGACCGTTGGAAGGCCACCACATACTGTGCTCCTCTCACTGACCACCAATGAAAGAGGTGCCCCTTCCTGAAGTGCAGCGGGGGGCCGGATAAATGGCCTCAGGGGGCCGCATGCAGTCTGCGGGCCATAGTTTGGGGATGCCTGATCTAGTTATTTAATGAAGTACCACAGGATAAAACAAAACTATAATAAACTCTGGATGACTATTCTTCAGGCCTATACTGCTCAGATTATGATGTGATGTGTTAAGCTGGAAGATACTTTGAATCGACCAAACCCCAACTTTTACAGATTTGAGGAAAAAAAAAAAAAAAAAAAAAAAAGCAAATCTTCTGAGTGATTAAATGACTTGCTCAGTGTGTGTCAAGGAAAGCATACCTACTCCTTAAGATGACCTTCTGGGAGTAGGAATTTTAGGAAATGAGGGTGTCAGATAATAAGGTTAAGGGTCTGAGCATGACCTGAGTAGGCTGCTTTGGCCACCATGAGAACATAGAACTTCAGAGTAGAGGCAAGGAAAGAAGGATCTCAAAGGGAAGGGAAGAAGGGCCCTTTGGCCTCCTTCATACGCTTCATACCTTTGCCTAATATCCCTTAAGCAGCCAGCTCACCTTTTTTTAAACTAGAAGGTAAACAGAGTCTTTGATCAGCTCCTCTTACAGGATTTCTCTTTCTAGTCAACAAGTCGCCCCTGCTATCAGGAGATGAACCTTGGCCCCTTTTCCAAAGGCAGTGGAAAATCAGAAGTGTTTAGAGAAGCGGTCAAGTGCAGGCTGAAAATCTAAGATTTAAGTAGCTCAATTAATCACTCCACATACTAGCTTACACAAATATTTACAAAGCTGCCTCTGCACTCTGGGTGTTTACAGTAAAGTGATAGAAATGAGACATGTATTCACACTCAGTTAAAATGCAGTAAGTCAGCTCAATGCAGGCTGAAGGCAGGTAGGGAAGGCATTCTGGAGAATATGTAGCTGGAGCACACAAAAATGTGGGAACTATGGATCATTTGAGAGGAGGAAGGGAAGACAGTCCAGGCTTCCAGGCCAGGAGAAAAGCACGAGTCACAGGTTCATAAGCATGGTCTTATCCCAGGGAAGGACAGAAAGCAGGAGACTGTTCTGGAGAGTGAAGGGGCCTTGCTGAGAGCACTAGGAAACACAGCTGAGGGCAGAAGGAGGAGGGCCTTAAAGTGAGGGGACAGAGTGCAGGTTTGCTGTGGCTGTAGCCAGAGCCATGCACCTTCTGAACAGGAATGTTTTAAGTGAGGTTTAATCTGGTAGCAAGCAATATGAAATACAGAAAGGAGTGAGGAAAGCCTGCAGGGAGGGTGGTACACTAACTGGCATGTTTGATAATCCCAGTATTATTTAATTCCACCAGCAATGGAAGAGACAAATCTGAGAAACACAGAAGACAGAACAGGACAGAACATCATGATAGTTGACTTTTTTTTGAGACAGGGTCTCGCTCTATCACCCAGGCTGGAGTGCAATGGCACAACCTCAGCTCACTGCAACCGCTGCCTCCTGGATCCAAGCGATTCTCCTACCTCAGCCTCCCAAGTAGCTGGGACTAAAGGCATATCCCACCATGCCTGGCCAATTTTGCTTTTTTGAGATGGGATCTAGCTCTGTTGGCCAGGCTGGAGTACGGTGGCGTGATCTTGGCTCACTCCAACTTCCGCCTCCCAGGTTCAAGCAGTTCTCCTGCTTCAGCCTCTCGAGTAGCTGAGATTACAGCCACTCACCACAAAGCACAGCTAATCTTTGTATTTTTCGTAGAGATGGGGTTTCACCATGTTGGCCAGGCTTGGCTACAACTCCTGACCTCATGATCTACCTGCCTCAGCCTCCCAAAGTGTTGGGATTACAAGCATGAGCCACCACGCCCAGCCAATTTTAAAAAATTTCTTTTTAATAGAAACAGGGTTTCACCATGTTGCTGGTCTCAAACTCCTGACCTCAAGTGAGGAGTTTCACCTTGGCCTCTTAAAGTGCTGAGATTTCAGGCATGAACCACCACGCCCGATCCTAGATCACATTTAAGTAGAGGAAAGAACCAAAACTCTCACACTAGGACAGTGGTGGGGAAATTGATGAAAGGAGTTCTGGGTTTTAAGCTTTAGATATGAGGAAACTCAGAGAGTACTTTTTAAAAATAGCTTTGGATTTGGTTTAAAGGTCTTTGGTGGGCTCAGAGAGAGCAGTTTTAATAGAGGAGATGGAGAAAGATTTCAGGGATTAGGAAGGTAAGTAATGAGGGGATAAGTGGATTCTGGTGGTAGAACATATAATGACTAGCTTATCATAAAACTCTCATGCTAAATATATCTTAATATGTATGATTTTCTGACTTGAGGCTTAGTGGCACAGTATATAGGTCCAATAGACACATATACATGTACACACACACACACACACACACACACACACACACCCCTTGTCTTACATCCACTTATATGGTACCAAATATTCAGTTTAGCCCCGCTTCTAGCTCTGAAATCTCTGCCCTGGCCTTTGCTTTCCTCTTGCTTATCTATATACTTATCTGCTTGTTGTTCTGTTTATAGTTCACATATATTCATAATTTTATCCTTTTTGTAACAAGGAGTACCTAAACAAATGAGTGAACGAATTAATGCCTTTTCTTTACAGATTATCAGTACTCGTCACTATAAATGCCTCATGGGATATATTCATGGCTGCCTGGGCACATTGCTTCTGAGAAACCATTCAGGAGCAGGGTTGTGTCGGTTCAGATCCTGAAATCTGAGCTGGCTCCAGGGTCATTTTTAGGCCCATGGAGACTTAAGGTGCCATTTAAATTCCTTTTATTGATGAGAAAACTCATCAATAAAAGTTTGGAAAAGTTAAGTGATCTGATCAAAGTCACACTGCTAATAAATGGTAATCATACACACAGGATTGGGTTCTTTCCAACAATTTATACTGCCAAACCAGTATGCCTTTATTGATACTCTGATCAATGTTTTATTTTGTTTCCTGCATCAGAGGAAGCTCAAAACAGAGAAACAATTTTCCATATTCAGGAAGAAAAAGTCCAAATCAGATAGGCATACATTGACTCTTGGGGTATGAATGAGGAATCCAGAAACTTGGGAGTTAGAGGCCACATGTGGAGAGGTTGAGGATGATTGCCTAAATAGGCACTGTTGCTCCCATTTGCTGTCCTTTGTGGCCTGGACATAGTAGATATGTTTGCAAGCACAGAATGGGCAGATCTAGGTTTTGTAAAGTTAATACAATTTTGTGGGTCCTCTTTTAAAAAATTCAAAACTAAGACAAGAGAATTAGAAGTCTCTGTAGAAGACAGCGAGGGGCCCTAAAACTTATTAGTTTTCTTCTCTCTTCAGTAATAGGTTTTAGCTGCATTTTTGGGGGGAACAACATAACATTTTTCAAGTAAATTTCTATTTCCCAACAGAATTCCTAGCTTATGAAGGAATTTAATATCTGGCAAAGAAGGCATTACAAAGCAACAAGGGTAAAAGGATTATCCTATAAACAGTCCTAGCTGACTTGCTTAGAAATTCTCTGGATATTCAAAAGTTGAGCATTATCAGGACTGTTTCACTGCACGGAACTGAACTGATGGTTATAACACCTGTAATATTTGCTACTAGACAAGGAATTAAAGTGAAACAAAACATAGGACCAGATGGAGATGCCCCACCAATGTTAAGAAGATTTAAATTGTACAGCCTTCTCTGTAGTTTTCAGAATCAGGTCTCATTTAGCAGTAGGCAGGCTGGGCTAGAGACAGCTGAGACTCTGAGGGTAGGCAAACCTCCAGAGAACAGGTAGGCCAGGAAAATCCCATCTATTGACATTTAGCCGGAGGAGGTTAGCTTCAAATAAGTCTTTCTGGTGAAAGTGCTGGAATAGGCAGGTCAGTCTGCAACTGTCAGTTGGTAAGGCCAAGGAAGACAGAGGGTGATCCTCAGGGAGATCCAGCAGGGACCTGGTGCGTGAACCAGAGCACCAAGGTAGTGAATGAATGAATGAATGAATGACACAAGAGGCAGGAAATTAGATAAGCTGATGTTGACATCAGAAAAGCTCTGACAACATGTGACAGAAATCTAACCCCAGATATTAGGGTTCAGAGTAGGAAATTCATAAACGGAAAACTAATCTTAAAACTCAAAAGGTGGGGTAGAATATTGAGATTCACAATATAGGGCACAAAGTGAGGACTTGCTTAGAAGTGACTAGAATATCTGACTAACAGAAGTGCCTAGAATATCTGACCAGGATGAATGGGAACACCGACTTCCTATGAACCCTCGAAGTCACTACATCTTTTTTTTAGTTTTTGTAGAGATGGGGTCTCGCTGTGTTGCTCAGGCTGGCAAACTTCTGGCCTTAAACAATCTTCCCGCCCAAAGTTCTGGAATACAGGTATAAGCCACTGCACTGGGCCCCTGGTCTAAATCTTAATAAATTCCCTCCTACTGGAATTAAGGTTGTTCTCTGGAGCTGGGGCTGGCTGGTCCTTCAAATGGAGACTGTGTAGCCTCAGCTGCGGAGGACTAAGGAGGCTGGGGTATGGGGCCCGGCTAAAGCTTTCTATTGCTCATTTGGGAGTGATTTTCACAATCAACTAAAGAGATAGATCATTTCATCAGGAGATAAAGTAAATGCACTTGGAGTAGTGTTTAAAGTTCTTCGTTTCCAGTGCATGTGAATTAAACATTTTATGAGAAGTTTTAAGTACAGCAAGAAGCTTTAGAGAAAATTGATCTATATTGTAGCAAGTATGGTCCATATTTTGGAAAATGTTTATCAAGATATTTCTACAGAATAGTTGCAGAACTACTACTTTATGTTTACAGAATAATTCCAGAATTCTCCAGTAAGAAGAGTAAACTCTCCTAGCAGAGGCCCAGGTTATGAGGTGAGGGGGATAAGCGTAGTAATGCAGGTCAGGCTCTAAGAGTAAACAAGTATGCAAATAGGAATCAACTCACAAAGTCCAAGGTCAAAAAATCCAAACCAGAGTAAGGAGTAGCAGAGGAAGAGCCCCATTTCAAGATTACAGGTTGTAACATAGACTGTCCAGAAAGGAAGGGACTGGCAGGGAGATATCCTTTGTTGTGTGTGTGAAGAGAGGGGAAGCAGAAAGGAAAGAAAGAGGATATTGTCTAGGCATTAGAAAGAATCCTAGGCCGGGCGCAGTGGCTCACCCCTGTAATCCCAGCACTTTGGGAGGCCGAGGCAGGTGGATCATGAGGTCAAGAGATCGAGACCATCCTGGTCAACATGGTGAAACCCTGTCTCTACTAAAAATACAAAAAATTAGCTGGGCATGGTGGCGTGTGCCTGTAATCCCAGCTACTCAGGAGGCTGAGGCAGGAGAATTGCCTGAACCCAGGAGGCAGAGGTTGTGGTGAGCTGAGATCGCATCATTGCACTCCAGCCTGGGTAACAGGAGTGGAACTCCTCCTAAAAAAAAAAAAAAGAAAGAAAGAAAGAATCCTAAAGATGGCTGGGTGCAGTGGCTGATGCCTGTAATCCCTGCACTTTGGGAAGCTGAGACAATGGGTAGATCACCTGAGGTCAAGAGTTTGAGACCAGCCTGGCCAACATGGTGAAACCCCATCTCTACTACAAATACAAAATTTAGCTGGGTGTGGTGGCACATGCCTGTAATCCCAGCTACTTGGGAGGCTGAGGCAGGAGAATTGCTTCAATCCTGAAGGTGGAGGTTACAGTGAGCTGAAATTACACCACTGTCCTCCAGTCTGGGTGACAGAGCATGACTCCATGTCAAAAAAAAAAAAAAAAAAAAAAAAAAGAAGTTAAAGTCATGGGATATAAAGTAAGGAAGGGAAGGAGGTAGTGATGGCAGAGACTGCTTTAGCTATGGTTGAAGGGAAAGCTAAATTAAAAGGATCCAGTCCTGTGAAAATCTAAATGAAGACCTTTTTTTTTCTTTTGAGACAGAGTTTCACTCTTGTTGCCCAGGCTGGAGTGCAATGGTACGACCTCGGCACACTGCACCCTCTGCCTCCTGGGTTCAAGTGATTCTCCTGCCTCTGCCTCCCAAGTAACTGAGATTACAGTGCCCAGCACGACGCCCAGCTAATTTTTTGTATTTTTAGTAGAGACAGGGTTTCATCATGTTGGCCAGCTGGTCTTGAACTCCTGACCTCAGATGATCCACCTGCCTCGGCCTCCCAAAGTGCTGGGATTACAGGCATGAGCCACTGCGCCCATCTGATGAAGACCCTTTCAAGCAAAAAATTATAAGTCACTAGGTCCTGAGATGGGAGCAGACTTGGTGTGAGGACAGGTGAAAGGTCAAGGTGGAAGTAATAAATGAATGAGACAGAGTGAAGAGAGGTAAGACAGCTAGGTTGAACCACATAAGGAGAAGACTAGGTTTAATTTCCAGGGGAATGTGTGTAGAGTGAGAAGAGCAGAAGGCTGAGGAAAGATTCCTGGAAAACACCAGCCTGAAGGATAAAGGGGATGTGGTATCACAGAAAGGGTAGACTCTTGAGGAGCAAGTGATAAGCTCACCAGCAGTAAATTACTTTTATGTTTATAACGGAGAACAGCTCCTGGCTCCTGTTTCATAAAGGACAGAACAAGCAAATTAGTTGGTGAGCATCATTCCACTCCCCCACAGCCCACTCATAAGCTAAAGGCCCCAGAAGACCGTTTGTCCTGCCACAGGTTTCTTAGTTTCCTCTTCCAATATAACAGTTTTAGTTTACATGGTAATGTAGACAGCAGCACTGAATCAATTTCCACAAGACTGTATACAGATAGCTACAAAAAAATATTTCAGTGCTATATGCAATCATTGAGCAGATGAGAAAATGGTAATGCACAGATGCTAAACAGTTTTTCCAAGACAATAAAGAAAGATCTATGCTAAAAATCCCTGTCTCCTTGTTCCAAGGTTATTTTTCATTTTACACCTAGCTCAGGCCTCTGGGAAAGCTATCATTAGAAGTTTTATGGATTGCCAAACCATACTGCTAGACTGGAACCATAAGCCACTTCTCTTCATCCACAGGCACAACACTTCGTTTGGACGTCTGGGATGGATGGAAGGAATTTCTGATGGGTTGTCTACTTGGACAAAAACTTAAAGTCCAACGCTATTTATCAAAAGAAGGACCAGTACTCAAGTATGAGAGATTAATGTTAAATTAACTTAGCAAGTGCTGTAATTTTTCACTAAACTTCAATCAGACCTTGAGCCTGCAATTGACTGTACAGCTGGGGTACTGCTCTCTGCCAATTCCACTTACCGTGTCTCAGCCAAATATTATTGACATATTTGCTGGAACAAAACAGCAGGGATGCCATCAAGACTCATAGTATTATGATTCAGGTAGACTTCCCTCAGGAAATACTAACTACAGTTAACCTTTAACAATGCAGGGGTTAGGGATGCCAACTCCCCACACAGTTGAAAATTCACCTATAACTTTTGACTTCCCCAAAGCTTAGCTACTAATAGCCTACCATTGACCAGAAGCCTTACTGATAACACAGTCAATTAACACACGTTGTGTATGTTATATGTATTATATACCATATTCTTACAATAAAGTAAGCTAAGAAAAGAAAACATTAAGAAAAATCATAAGGAAGAGAAAATGTATTTACTAGTCATTAAGTGGATGTGGATCATTAGGAAGGTCTTCAATCTTCACGTTGAATTAGGCTGAGGAGGAGAAAGAGGAGAAGGGGTTTGTCTTCTGTCTTGGGTGTGGCAGAGGTGGAAGAAAATTCACAACCTGAACCCCTGCAGTTCAAATTCACGTGTTCAAAGGTTAACTGTGATTAAACGGGTGACTTCAATTTGGTTTCGATATGAGACTTTCAGCAACCTTTTTAAAGGCTATCAGAATAAATACAGACAATCCCCAACTTACGATGGTTCAAACAGATTTTTCAATTTACAATGGTGTAAAAGTAATATTCATTCAGTAGAGACCAAACTTGCAGTGCACATACAACCATTCTTTTTCATTTTCAATATAGCATTCAATAAATTCCATGAGATGGTCAAAACTTTATTATAAAATAGGCTTTGTGTTAGATGATTTTGCCCAACTGTAGGCTAATTAAGGTAGGCTAGATTAAGATTTGATGTTTAGGAGATTAGGTGTATTAAGTGCATTTTAGACCTATCATACTTCCAACACATGATGGTTTGTATCAGGACGTAACCCTTTAATAAGTCAGAGGACATCTGTATCTCGCCACTTTCACATTCAGTTATTCTTTAAGAAAACACTTATTAATTGGCTGAAAACATTGGCCATATCTTCCTAAGCTCACATGTAATTTTTCAAACTGCCTTTATTACCAGAATTTGCACTTTTGCCACATATAAAGTGTAACAGCTATGACTGGGACAATGGAGGAGGGTAGGTTCAGAGAGGCAGGTGGTCATTTTAATGTGTTAATACAGCCATCAGCTTCTCAAATACATAAATTGCACTAGTCTGTAGGTTTAATAGTATTCTAGAATAGTGCCCCCTCGTGGGTGATTTAATCATGTTTTGCAGAAGCCAGCTCACCGGAAGATCTAAGGGCTCTGTGAAGTGATGGATTAGAAGAGTAGCTTTTACAGTTTTATAAAATATTCAAATATTTTACATTGATTTCTATTGTGGGATAGTGATAGTTCTTTTTCCATGTTCTGCATCCAAATAAATAGCTGTGTTGCTTTTTATTTTTAACAGTATATACTTTAGTTAATAATAGTTTAATACTTTGTGGCAGACACTGTATTATATTTATTACCTCATTTTATGCTTATAACAATTTGATGAGGTGGACACTTTTTAATCTTATTTTACAGATGAGGAAACTAAGATCAGAAAATCTGCCCCATGTTGTCTGGGTGCAGTGGCTCACACCTATAATCCTAGCACTTTGGGAGGCCAAGGTGGACAGATCACTTAAGGTCAGGAGTTCAAGACCAGCCTGGCCAACATAGCAAAACCCCCATATTTACTAAAAATACAAAAATTAGCTGGGCTTGGTGGCTTGCACCTGTAATTCCAGCTACTGAGGAGGCTGAGGCAGGAGAACCACTTCAACAAAGGAGGTGGAGGTTGCAGTGCACTGAGATTGTGCCACTGCACTCCAGCCTGAGCACCAGAGCAAGACTTTGCCTGCCGGGGACAGAGGCGAGGAAACCTGCCCCATATCATACAAATAGCAAGGGCAGAACTGGCTATTGAATAGTAACAATTTGACTCTAGTGTTCATGTGCTTGACCATCTACACTTGTCTTCACCTTTGAATAAAATCTAAGAGCTCAGATAATGTAAATGGTCAGACTTAAAAGCTCCTTTTATGTCCCCATGCTTGATATTTGTCCTGAGGAATTAATTTTTATAAGAAAGATGATCACTTCAAGGAAACTATTTACATGTGCACAGTAGGATAATGTGTATAAGCAGAACTCACGCAATTTAACCTGTATATCACTATCTGCCTTTTCTAAAAACATTTTAAGGTAAAAGTTAGAAGAAATATACATTTAACTAGAATATTTCATGAGTATTTAGTGTAACCACTTTTGTCTGTTTGCTGATTTTCTAACCACCCCCTCCCCACTTGTTTCACTCATTTAGGTATCAGAAAAGGGTAGCCCTGTACATTGCTGCTTTTTGTGGGTACATTGAACTCACTGAATGGGCCCTGAAGCAGGGTGTGCAGCCCCATGAGGCAGTTGGTGTTCACCCCTATCGAGCATGGTGCCATGAAGCCCTTCATGCAGATGTCTCTAAATGCCCCATTCATGCAGCCGCAGAAGCAGGCCAACTGTTGATTCTGAAGGCTTTTGTCAACTGCAGCGTGCTGTGCCTGGAATGCAAAAATGCAGCAGGACAAACTCCCCTGACCATTGTGTTCAAACACAAGCATAAAGACTGTGTATTATATTTGCTGAGTAAAATGTGGTCCACGGTTTCTTTCCTGAAAATTTCAATCCCAATGAGGATTTATATTAAAATAAAACAATGGATCCTCAGAGCTCAGAGTCACAGTCTTCATAAAAGCCAATTTTGCGAAGCAAGGGTCTTTGGGGCAAAAGTTGGAGATACTGTGATGGTGGATGGTTTCACCAAGCCAAAAATGACCTCCAAGAGCTGGCATAAGGCTGGGAATAGGGACTCACAAAGCATCTTGCTCAAGCTACCATCTATCAGCAAACAAACTGCAAGCAGCAAACCTGTCAATCCTTTGGCAATTTCACAGTCGGACACAAGAGAACACGCCCTTAAATTTCATCCACTTGTGAATGCAAGTACATTCTCTGAATTACAAAAACATCAACAACGAAATCAGAAAAAAATTGTTCCCATAGCTAGTAAAAAAGAACAGCTCATAAAAAACACGTATCTTCCCCAAGTCCCCCTCCCTCCAGTTTCAAGATTGGGATATTCACATCCATCGTTTTTCTATGCAACACCCAGCGCTGACTTTTTACTGAAGTCCTCCTTTGCAACTTTCTCAGAGCACAGTGGAAGGACTCCAAGGGAGAATGCAATCTACTGCTTAGCTGTGGCAAGGTAATGTTCTCTCCTTAAACATACAAAGGGAAACCTTTCATGAGGCTTAGGGTAACTGAAATAAAGTTGAGCTGAGATAAAGACGAGTACAGAAAAGCAAGTAAAACAATCTAGCCTTGTTTTTCTTTTTTCTTTTCTTTTCTTTCTTTTTTTTTTATGAGACGGAGTTTCACTCGTTACCCAGGCTGGAGTGCAATGGCGCGATCTCGGCTCACCGCAACCTCCGCCTCCTGGGTTCAGGCAATTCTCGTGCCTCAGCCTCCTGAGTAGCTGGGATTTCAGGCATGCGCCACCATGCCCAGCTAATTTTTTGTATTTTTAGTAGACACGGAGTTTCACCATGTTGGCCAGGCTGGCCTCGAACTGCTGACCTCATGATCTACCTGCCTCGGCCTCCCAAAGTGCTGGGATTACAGGCTGGAGCCACCGTGCCCGGACTTGTTTTTTCTTTCATACATGTATTTACTACAGCCCAGTGCTGTGCCTGGCAAAACAGAAATGTGCATGAAAAGCATCTGTTTTTAAGGGGTGTGTGTATGTGTGTGTGTGTGTGTGTGTGTGTGTGTGTGTGTGTGTGGTTTTCTTTCTTGTTTTTACTTTATTCCAGGGTAAGGAATGGTCCACGATGCCATACTATGCCACTGAAAGTAATACATCAGTGTTCCAATGCATCAATACCCAGCTTCAGGGACCTCATCTTAGCCTCATGACTAGGACAAAATGAACTAATATTACTAACCAATCCAATCTGTGCAGTACTTTATTCCTCAAACTTTCAGAAGGGAAAGAAACAGAGTAGAAAGAATTGTATCAATTAGCAAGGTCCCTTGCTGCTGCTGCTGCTGCTGCTGCTGCTGCTGCTGTTGTTGTTGCTGCTGCTGTCGCTGCTTTCTTTTTTTTTTTTTTTTTTCTGTTTGAGACAGGGTCTCACTCTGTTGCCCAGGCTGGAGTGCAGTGGTGCTATCAAGGCTCACTGCATCCTTGAATTCCTAGCTCAAGCAATTCCCCCACCTCAGCCTTCCAAGTATCTGGGACCACAGGCACATGCCACTATACCTGGTTGATATTTTTGTGTGTGTAGAAATGGGGACTCACCATGTTGCTCAGGCTGGTCTCAAACTCCTGGGCTCAAGTGATCCTTCCACCTTGGCCTCCCAAAGCACTGGGATCATAGGCATGAACCACTGTGCCTAGGCTGCTACTGTTTCTTCTTCTTTTTCCTCCTCCTCCTCTTCTTTCTCTTCCTCTTCTTCTAAAGCTAATAAAAAATTAATTGTAATTAGAGTGGAAAAAGAGAAAACTGAAATACAGGAGTGAGGCATCAAATGTCTCATAGAAGACTAGATGGCAATGAAAATGGGAGGAAAGAAACGAACACTTCAATGATAAATTGAATGATAAGGACTTGAATTGATTTACTAGGCAAGATACACAGGTGGGGTGAGATCTGTATTGAACGGGGCGCTAGAATTGACATTAATATTTACAGTGAGTTAAAAGGTAATCCATAGCACATCTAAAGAGATTAAAAAAAAATTGTAACAGAATTAGATATTTCAGGTACACAACTCTCTGATTAGAGCTCAGATCCCATCCATTACTTATGAGGTATTATTTGATGCAAATATTACAGTTAGAAACATAGATTTATGAGTGACTTTTCCCCTTAATATAATGAGAAGGAAAGAAAAAACAAGGCTAGATTGTTTTACTTGCTTTTCTGTACTGGTCTTTAGCTCAGCTCAACTTTATTTCATTTAGGTTGTTGCCACCTTGTGGTGAGAATAATTTGGGCTATAAAATGCAAAATTCAATATCCAATAGAGTGAGGTTGACAATACAGGAAGACACTTAATAGCTTAATAGTCTCAATCTTTGTAATTTGTGAGATATCTCTGACTAGAATGTATAAAAAGAGATCATCAAAAATTCTAGAAATGTACTAGGAAAATTATTAATTGAAAAAACAGGTCAGGTGTGGTGGCTCACATCTGTAATCCAAGCACTTCAGAGGCCAAGGTGGGTGGATCACCTGAGGTTGGGAGTTCAAGACCAGCCTGACCAACATGGTGAAACCCCGTCTTAAAAAAAAAAAAAAAAGAAATCCTCAATTAATTAAATAAAAAAATTTAAAAAAAGAAGAAAAAACAACATAGTCCAGCTTAAAATAAGGCTGTAAACCTGCAAACAAGAAAGGAAATATTGATTTGTTTTATCAACAGATACATGCTAAAAATGAGTTTATTTTCCAAACATTCAGTAAGTGTTTGCTATAGCCCAGTGCCGTGCCTAGCAGAACAGAAATGTGCATGAAAAGCATGTTTTTAAGGGTTGTGTGTGTGTGTGTGTGTGTGTGTGTGGTTTTAGATGAGAAAAGCTGACAGTGTCTGTTGTGTAGAGTGCTTTCTTAGGGAAGAATTTTGAGTTATGAAATATATAGTAAAATCCATAAAGACCACTAATCTCACATATATGGCTTGTTGAAATTTTATGTTTTCATATATCCATGTAACCACTACTCATATCAGAAGCAAACTATTTCCAGCCCCCAAAAATTTGCCTTCATGCCCCTTGCCAGTCAATGATCCTTTATGGATGTAACTATATTATTCTCATCTCTATCACTGAAGATTAGTTTAGCCTATTCTTGAACTTCAAATAAAGGGCACATATGGCAAATACCTTTTATATTTTGCTTTTTTGTTCAACACATTGCCTGTAAGATGCATCAATGTTTTTGCATGTATTGGTTGTTCTTATTTTTATGTAGTGTTCCTTTTTATGCAGTATTTCATACATAATTTATTTATCTATTTTCCTATTGATAGGCATTTGGATTGTTTCTAATTTAGGGGCTATTTTGAATAAAAATGCATGATTATTCTTACATATGAGGTTTGGTGGACATTTGCATGCACTTCTCTTGACTCTATACCAAGAAACAGAATTGCTGGGTCATAGGATAAATTTGTTTAGCTTTAGTAAACATTTCTAAACACTTTTTAAAAGAGACTACCAGTGTGCTGCTTTTTTGTAGCTATATTTCATAAGGATTAGCGTTATTAAGGAGTGACAATTTCAAGATCAAGAAAGAAATTGCTAGAGAAGACAATTTGTTAAAGAAAGGGTTACTCCGTGAAGGAAAGAAGGGAAAGAGAGAGAGGAAAGAAAGAGACAGAGAGAAAGGAAAAAAGGAGGGAAGGGAAGAAGGGAGGGAGGGAGGGAAGAAGGAAAGGAGGGAGGGAGGGAAGAAAAGGGTTAGTGCAGAAGGGAGACCCATGGGGGAGTGGTGGTCAGTCTGACTGCACACTTACTCTGGCAGTGTTACTCCTAGCAAATCCTCTTTTCGTTTCTCTTTTCCCAATATTTTTCTCTTTCCTGTATTCACACCCTCCACTTCCCATCTGTTTCTGCCCCCTTTCCATGGACTCTTTCCCAGGACCTGTTCCACCTTCCTTTGTGCTGTGGAAAGGAAGAGGAGATCTACAACCTCATGCCCTTGCAGTCTTCTTGATCTAGTTCGGGTTCCTCAGAGAAGTCACAAAAGCACTTATGTCTACCTGAAGTAGACAGTAGGCAGGCAGTCAGGTGGTTTGAGCACTCCTCTAAATGACCAGTGCAGCTCTTGTACCACAAAGACACAAACACGAGGAATGGATGTACACTATTTTGATGGCTACCTGCACCAAGCTAGTATCATAGCCAGGAAATGGGGAAGAACCTAACATAATCCTTTATGATGCTGACCCAGGGATCAGGTGGGTAAAGTGACCATCAGATGTTCCTGTTTTGTAGGAAGAGGAGTCTCCCCAACCAGACAAGTCACCTGGCATCATGTGAAAGTAATTGTTGGACAACACGTTATTCAGGAACTCTACCCTTAGATACATAAAACTAAACGTCTCAGGGCTGACTCCAAGATGACATTGATGCATTTGGCATATAATCAAGTGCTAATGTGGGTTTGGGTTGATGAGGGCATGTGGCTAGTGTAGACATGACAGTCATTGAGGCCAGAAGGTCACATAGAGTATCATTCCTCAGCCTAGAAGGCAGTGTAGGCTTTACATAGGTCAAAGAATATCTGTAAGGTGTGTCTAGAAAATAACCTTCCTTACTGCTTATTGTCCAATTCCAGAGAGGTTTATGTGACCTGGGAGTCCATTTAAGTAAAGATTCAAATGTAGGGGATTGATCCAAAAGGCTGAGAGTTTGAGTGGACTAAGAATAGATGATAATCTCAAATGCTATGCGCTTTGATGGGCTCTGGTATTCTAGGAACAAGTACAGCTCTTCATTTTTATTCTTTATTTTAAAAGGCATGTCTTGTATGTTTTAATCACTTTTTGTATCTCTAGCACATAGAATAGTGCTTGCCATAAGTAAATGCTCAATATGCATCTTTTTCTTAAGGAAAACATTTTTTGAATGAATGTGGAAAAGACAAGTTTCAAATGTCAGGGAGAGAATCAGGATAGGCTCTGAGCCTAGGAAGAGCTAGGATATGTATCAAAACAGGAGAGGACTTCAAATTAAGTCAGATGGGATATGAGGGAAGGCTAAAAGTGCCTAAGTGATTTAAGACTAAACACCTAATTTTATAGGCATCATGGATGGGTTAACCCAGTTTAGAGCCCAGAAAAAAGCCATTGAGGTAAAGAAAGAAGTTAATTCAGAACAAAGAAGTTGAATCAGGCAGACATGGACCTGGTTCAAATGCTGGAAACACTATGGTACTTTTGTACAGATTGCTCCTAATAGATTGAGTCAAAGCCTTTTAAAAATACCAGACTTTGCCAAACAAAATGGGTCGAGGTGAGGTAAAGGATCCAAGATAGTAACATGGTCAAAGGCACTGTTTTCTGAAAGAGCAAGAAAGAAATTTAGTTTTTAGGAAATTACGTGGATTTGCAAAAGGCACTGTAGGCAATAGGGAAAAACTGGCTACAGATAAGCCTGGCAATATGAACTGCATCTACACTAAGAAGCATCTTGTGTGACCAAGTAGAGATTTTGCTTCTTATTCCCCCTTCCATGGGGCAGGAGGTGGATGGGAAGCTCATAGAAGTTCTTTTTCATGAAGTATGTTACATAATTAGTTTTAGATTGTTTTTGAGACAAATCTGATAGAGATATATGGAAGATTCACTGGAAAGATGTGGAAAGACTATAGTAGAGTTAGGAACCTGCAATAAGAAAAATAAGACATAATAAAGACCTGGACTAGAACAATAGTAGTTAGGGGAAAAAAGAAAAGGCCAAATACAAGAGATATTTCTGGAGAATCATCTACAAAATTTGGTCACTGACTGGGTGTGGAGATAGAGAAAGAAGGAATTTAGTTTGGTTTCTAGATTTGGAGACGGTGAAGGTAGCAAAATCAAAGTGTTAGAACAAGTAAACAGAAGTGGGACAAGTTTAGGAAGAAGATATGTTAAATTAGAAGTGCCTATGGGATAAATATTTTTACTTGGCAATTGGAGATATGCAACTTTTATGAAAGGTCAAGATTTAGGAGTCATGGATAAGGGAATTGAAACAGTGAGTAAATGAGGACTCCTAGGATGAGGTTATAGAAAGAGAGAAGGACCAAGGATAGAATCTTGGAGGACCCCAAAATTTAAGGGGAAGTAACACACCTCGGTATTAAATCACATTTGCATCCTACAAAGTAAGAACAGTTGTACTCAAATTTGCAAGTCTTTATTGGTATATAGCCAGAGAATAACTTATAACATTATATAACATTAAATTCCATTGCATTTTAGTTAAAGACTATCAAAATACCTGATATCTTTTCAGCTAAAAAATCTTCATGTATGTTTGTAGGGGTAGAAAGTGGAGAAAAGAGGCCAGGGAATATATGATGTATAGGAATATCTAGAAAAGAGAGAGAAAAAGTTTCAACCCAGAGAATTCTACGACATTGAGTGGCTTTCTGTTTCTAGTTGTGGATTCTAAATTTTTAGTATTGCCTTGGGAAAATATCATTCCCACTGCATCACAGGGAACTTATTTTGGAAAGATCCTTGTTTCTATTTCACATCTACCTATGTGACAAGATAAACTAGCCCTAGTTACAAAATCAACCTGAAGATT
Source organism: Saimiri boliviensis (assembly GCF_048565385.1). Classification (NCBI taxonomy): domain Eukaryota; kingdom Metazoa; phylum Chordata; class Mammalia; order Primates; family Cebidae; genus Saimiri; species Saimiri boliviensis. Next base: position 13,855,230 of record NC_133457.1, on the reverse strand, counting down.
TCCAACCTTTTTCAGCTATGTATGCAGACAAGATCAGACCTCCTTATAAATTATATCTTGTTTTCTTGCAGTGCCTTTAAAGAGAAACGATGGCTTCAGCAGTTAGGAATAGCAAGAGTCCTGGCCAAAAAGAGCATTTCTAACTTGACTACAAGAAGAGGCCTCAGAGCATGTGAAAACCCTCTAGAAACTGTGCTTTGAAAAGCACAATCTCAGTTTGGACAAAGACCTGATCAAACAGAATCTCCAGTTCTAATGTTAACATCTCTAATAACAGTTCTAATGCTATCATCTCTAGTAACAGTTCTAATGCCACATAACTTTTAAAAGGATATTTAACCTCACATTTTCTCGAACTTCATCACCCTAAGTGAAAATTTAGTACTTTTTTGTGTAAAGAATATGAGGAAGAATTCAGAAGAAACTGAGAATACTAGTTGCCCACAAGGTAGGGGAACTGAGACAACAGAAAACAAGAAAGTAAGAATTTTTACAGTTCCTTTGTTTGTTTGTTTTGTTTCTTAAAAAGTGTGTTTTGGTTTTTTAAGCCATATGAATGCAGAACATATTTAAAAATAAACAAAAATTTTTAATTCTATATAAGGAAAGTCCTTAAGAAAGTTAACAAATACAAAAAAAAAAAAAAAAAAAAAAAAAAAAAAAAAAAGAAAAAAAGAAAAAAAAAAGAAAAAAAAAGAAAAAAAAAAAGAAAGTTAACAAATATACCATCGCGGGGCGCGGTGGCTCATGCCTGTAATCCCAGCACTTTGGGAGGCCGAGGCGGGTGGATCACGAGGTCAAGAGATCGAGACCATCCTGGTCAACATGGTGAAACCCCGTCTCTACTAAAAACACAAAAAATTGGGCCGGGCTCGGTGGCTCAAGCCTGTAATCCCAGCACTTTGAGAGGTCGAGCGGGTGGATCATGAGGTCAAGAGATCGAGACCATCCTGGTCAACATGGTGAAACCCCGTCTCTACTAAAAATACAAAAAATTAGCTGGGCATGGTGGCACGTGCCTGTAATCCCAGCTACTCGGGAGGCTGAGGCAGGAGAATTGCCTGAACCCAGGAGGCGGAGGTTGCGGTGAGCCGAGATCGCACCATTGCACTCCAGCCTGGGTAACAAGAGCAAAACTCCGTCTCAAAAAAAAAAAATACAAAAAATTAGCTGGGCATGGTGGCGCGTGCCTGTAATCCCAGCTACTCGGGAGGCTGAGGCAGGAGAATTGCCTGAACCCAGGAGGCGGAGGTTGCAGTGAGCCAAGATCGCGCCATTGCACTCCAGCCTGGGTAACAAGAGTGAAACTCCGTCTCGGGAAAAACAAATAAACAAAAAAAACAACAAAAAAAAAACCAAATACCATCTAAATCTAATGCTGATCTCAGACATCTTTTGAACTTCTGCTATAACATTGCTTCCAATTAATCTTTTTAAATTGAGTTAAAATTTACATGCAGTGAATTGCATGAATCTTAAATGTAAGATTCAATGGATTTGAAAAATATCCCAGTCAAAACATAGAACAGTTTTGTTACCCCCAGAAAGTTCCTTTAAGCTCCTAAGTCAATCCCAACTTCTATAGATTACTGCTATTCTGATTTCTATCTCCTTAGATGAGATTTTCAAATCATTGGTATCATACAGTTGTTCACTTTGTGTCTGGGTTATTTTGTTCAACTTAATGTTTTAAGATTCATTTATATTACTGCATGTATCAGTAGTACATTCCTTTTTTTTAAAGACAGAGTCTTACTCTGTCGTCCAGGCTGGAGTGCAGTGGCATGATCTCAGCTCACTGTAACCTCCACCTCCTGGGTTCAAACAATTCTCCTGCCTCAGCCTCCTGAGTAGCTGGGATTACAAGCATGTGTCACCACACCCAGCTAATTTTTGTATTTTTAGTATTTTGTATTTTTAATTCCTGATCTCAAGTGATCCGCCTGCCTCAGCCTCCCAAAGTGCTGGGATTACAGGCATGAGCCACCATGTCCAGCCATACATTCTTTGTTATTACTGAGTAGTATTCCATTATATGGATGCACCATAATGCATAGTGTATGGACTGTATAGATGTTTGGGTTGCCTCCAGTTTTGACATATTATGAATAAAGCTTTATGAACATTATTGTGAAAAGTATTTTTCTGGACATATGCATTCATTTCTTTTGGGTAAATATCTAGGAGTAGAATTGTTGAATAACAGGGTGAATGTACATTTAACATTATAAGAAACTACCTAAGAGTTCTCCAAAGTGATTTTTTTATTTTTAACCCTTTGATTAGCAATGTACAAGAGTTCTGCCTTCACACACTTGATGTCATCAGTGTTTTTTACCTTTAGTCATTCTCCGGGGTTTGAAATGGTCAATCATTGTGGTTTAATTTGCATTTTCCTGAAGTCTATGATGCTGGATGCCTTTTCATGTGCTTATTGGCCATTTGTGTATCTTCTTTTGTGAAGTATCAATGCAAGTTTCTGCCTATTTAAAAAATTGGGCTATGGTTTAATTATTGGTTTGCTGGAGATTTTTGTATTTATGATACAAGTTCTTCATCAGATATATAGATATAGATATATACTGGATCTTTTTCAAAGTCTGTGGATCACCTTTTCATTTGACTAATGATGTTTTTTGATGAACAAAAATGTTTTAAATTTGATGAATTAGAAGTTATCACTTTTTTCTTTTATGGTTCATGCTTTTTATTTCCTCTAGAAGAACTCTGCCTGGCCAGATGCAGTGGCTCATGCCTGTAATCCCAACACTTTAGAAGCCAAAGTGAATGGATCACTTGAGGTCAGGAGTTCGATTCCAGCCTGGCCAACATGATAAAAATCTGTCTCTACTAAAAGTACAAAAATTAGCCAGGCATGGTGGTGCACACCTGTAATCCAAGCTTTTCAGGAGGCTGAGGCAGGAGAACCACTTGAACCTGGGAGGCAGAGGTTGCAGTGATCCAAGATCGTACCATGGCACTCTAGCCTGGGCAACAGAGTGAGACTCCATCTCAAAAAAAAAAAACAAAAACAAAACAACAATAAAAAAAAACTCTGCCTACTCAAAAGTAATGAAGATGTTCTCTTATATTTTATTCTAGAAGTTCAATAATTTTAGTCTTTATGTTAGGTTTATATTCTATCTCAAATTATTTGTGTGACTGATGTGTAGTTAGGGTTGGGATTAATTTTTGAAAACACTTTCCTTTCCCCCACTGACTTACCTTAGCATCTCTGTTGAAAATCAATTGGAAATATAGGTACAGATCTATTTCTAGACTTTCTGTTTTGTTCCATTGATCTACTTACTTGTCCTTGTACTAATACTACATTGTCTTAACTACTATGTCTTAATTAGTCTTGAAATCAGGTAATATGAATCTTCCAACTTTGTTATTGTTTTTCAAGTTTGTTTTGGCTTTTTTTAGTCCTTCACATTTCCATATAAATTTTAAAATAAACTTGCCACTCTCTATTTTAAAAGCCTGCTGGGATTCTGATTGGGCACAACTGACATTTTAATAATATTCAACCTTATAACCCATGATGTATATTTCTGTATTTGTGGTATATGTCTCCATTTACTTAAGTCTTAATTCTTCTTAGCAAAGTTTTATAATTTTTAGTGTACAGGTCTTGTAAATCTTCTGTTAAAAGTTTTTTTCTAAATATTTTATATTTTTGAGGCAATTTCCTGAGATGATTATAAGACAAATTTTGGTACAACAGTCATATGCACCTAAAATCTAAGGCTTGTTCTAAAAAAAATACCTTTGAGTTCTCAGTTAGATATTATGGGGTTGGGGCACAAAGGTTAATACAAACACACACACATGCCCACGCACACACACACATGCACATGCAAACGCGCGTGTGTGCGCGCACACACACAAACACACACACACACACATAGATGATTCTATAGGGATGTTGTAAGGCAGCATGTAAATAGGTATTAGTTCACCATAGAGAAAACAAGAAATGATAGTGAGTGGTAGGAGGCACAGCAGAGATTCTGGGGTGTTGCAACATTCTATTTCCTGTTCTGGAGTAATAGGTGTGTTTAACTTGAGAAAATTCAACAAGGAATATTTTAAAAATCTGTACCCTTTTCTGTTTGCATTTTTATAATACAGTTATAAATTTTTAAATCCTTTTTATATTTTTTTAATTTTTATACAAATTTATATTTTTAAATTTTTATCTAATTTTAAAATTTTTATATTTTTCAATAATTTTATAATACAAATTTTAAATGAATTAAAATAATTTTTTAAAATCTCAGGAGCTAATTCATGCATTTGGTGCCAGCTTTAGAGTCATGAGAAGGTGGTTGGTGTGAGAGAGGCTTGTCACCATGTTATTGTCCTGTAGCGAATTGAGCTGTAATTCCTTGCAGGGAGTGATAATATTTTATGTGTCATTGAAACACAGCCAAGGAAATACCCTGTGCAAGGATTCTGGGGCTAGAATACTTTAAAGGGAGGAAAAAAAAAAGGAAAATATAAGAGAAAAGAAAGACATATGAGCTGGAGTGGAATAGAAAGATCCAGGGAGTATGTGAGAGAATGATTGATATAAGCCTTGTTCCCTACCAGCATCAATTGAAAAAAATACTGAGATTTATGCTTTTCTTACATTCACCCTGGAAGTAAGACAGCATGAAGTGACATTAAGACCGTATATTTTGGCCTGGCGCGGTGGCTCAAGCCTGTAATCCCAGCACTTTGGGAGGCCGAGGCGGGTGGATCACAAGGTCGAGAGATCGAGACCATCCTGGTCAACATGATGAAACCCCGTCTCTACTAAAAATACAAAAAACTAGCTGGGCATGGTGGCACGTGCCTGTAATCCCAGCTACTTAGGAGGCTGAGGCAGGAGAATTGCCTGAACCCAGGAGGCGGAGGTTGCGGTGAGCCGAGATCGCGCCATTGCACTCCAGCCTGGGTAAGAAGAGCGAAACTCCATCTCAAAAAAAAAAAAAAAAAAAAAAAAAGAGACTATATATTTATAATGTAAATGCAATTGTAAAGTATTAGTATTAACATGCACTGGATACCCTAAGACATTTATTCTCAGCCTGATTCTTACTGAAATTAGAGTTAATGTATATTCTCCATGCTTCTGTGTCATTTTGTTTATTCTTCAAGTATTGCTACTCATCACACTATATTAAAGTTACTTCATTGTCTCCTTCACTTTTCTGACACCTCCTAGAAAACAAGGACATTGTTTTATTCCTCTCCAAACTGCCAAAGCACAGCATATCTTTGAACCTTTGCGGAATTGCTCAATAAATGCTTGTTGAATTAAATGAATGCCTTTTAAGATGATCCTGCACATGGAATTCTCAATTATTTATGAATTTATAGGAGCATGAAATCTGCTCCTGTAAAATGTAAATGCTGCTGTTTGCTTAATTCTAATTTATTGTTTAATTTGATCACCAAAATCAATTTTTAATGTGAATTTATTAGTTCATCTGTGTATCCTAACAACCCTGCATGGAATAGAAGGGCAGTATTAAAATAACAATCTTACAGATGAAGAGGCTATGCTTATAACATAAAAACAATTTACTAGAGCTCATACAGGTAATGTCAGAACCAGATCTGGAATCTAGTTTTGATTTTTTCACTCAGGTAGTTTTCTCTAAACAACTACATCACCTATGGCAACAAAAGCCATTCTATAAATTATCCTGGGGAGTTTTAACTCCCAGGTTTTCTGGATATAATTTGGTTTCTTTCTTTTTTCTTTTTCTTTTTCTTTTTCTTTTTTTTTTGACAATGTCTCACTCCGTCACCCAGGCTGGAGTGCAGTGACTCAAATCTTGGCTCACTACAACCTCCGTCTCCCAGGTTCAAGCAATTCTCATGCCTTAGCCTACCAAGTAGCTGAGACCACAGGCACATGCCACCATGCTTGGCTAATTTTTGTATTTTTAGTAGTGATGGGGTTTCACCATGTTGACCAGGCTGGACCCAAACTTCTGGCCTCAAGTGATCCTCCCACCTTGGTCTCCCAAAGTGCTGGTTTTACAGGCATGAGCTACCGCACCCGGCCTAACTTGGTGCCTTGCCACCTTCTTTAGACAGCCCATTCTTCTCCCTATTCTCACCTTCAGCTCACCTGTCTTCACTTCCCTCCCTCAGATTACAGAGAAGAAAGGCTATTTCTTCTGTCTTTTTCTTTCTTTCTTTTTTTTTTTTTTTTTTTTTCTGAGACAAAGTCTTGCTCCCCAGGCTGGAGTGCAGTGGAATGATCATGGCTCACTGAAACCTCTGCTTCCCAGGTTCAAGCGATTCTCCTGCCTCAGCCTCCCAAGTAGCTGGGACTACAGGCATGTGCTACCACGCCCAGCTAATTTTTTTGTATTTTTAGTAAAGACAGGGTGTCACAGTGTTAGCCGGGATAGTCTTGATCTCCTGAACTCATGATCTGCCCACCTCAGCTTCCCAAAGTGCTGGGATTACAAGTGTGAGCCACCGTATCCAGCTGAAGAAAGGCTATTTAATATTGGCATACTATTGTGTCTATCTGCAAATTCATTTCAGCATTCCTTATCCCCTATATATGTACAGTTCTCGAATACCTCTTTCGAATCAGTTGAAACTGGTTTTTACTATAATCTCACTAATTCTCTCATTAACCAGTTCAATACATTCTTTGACATGTGTTCACTGTATACTTGTAGAAGCATCAAGATTTTACATTTTCTGAGAATTATTCTTCAATAATGAATGTTTTTGCAATAACATATGAATAAAGGCAACTTCAGGGAATGATGCAATTTTTGCTGATCTGCAATTCACAGCCTAAGTAAAAATTTTGTTCTCTCTGCAAATCGTACTTCAAGACCTAACTAATAAGTTCAAGGACCTGTCTTTCTGTGCCCCAGTGGAAGAAACAATTTCAGTCAGATGTGATAGATAACATAGACACAGAGAAATGACTTGAAAAACTCTTCCAATGTTCCCTGAGAGACTCAGAATACAGAAAGAGTTGTCTCAAGCCTAGATAGAAAAGACAGATATGAAGAGTCTCCTCCTCTTCCCCTGTCTTCCTTCATGCCCTCCATTTTCAAGGAACTGAGATTTGAAGAATCCTATTCCTATCAATTGGCAACTTTATAATCTCTTATATTCGAACCACAGCAGGTGAGAAGAGAGAGTTGGAAAAGAAACTAAATTATCACAGGCCCTAAACACTTTTTAAAAGACATTGCTCTGGGCCAGGTGTGGTGGCTCATGCCTGTAATCCCAGTACTTTGGGAGGCTGAGTTGAGTGGATGAATTGAGGTCAGGAGTTTAAGAGCAGCCTGGCCAACATGGTGAAACTCTGTGTCTACTAAAAATACAAAAAATTAGCCAGGCATGGTGGCTAGGCGCCTGTAATCCCAGCTACTCGGGAGGCTGAGGCAGGAGAACCACTTGAACCAAGGAGTCGGAGGTTTCAATGAGCTGAGATGGCGCCACTGCACCCCAGCCTGGCAACAGAGTGAGACTCCTTCTCAAAAAAAAAAAAAAAAAAAAAAAAAAGACATTGCTCTAAATTCTGTAAGTGTCAGTCATTGTCATCATCATGATTATCTTTATCCTAATTTTTAATCACTTATAAAACTTGTCACAAACCTCCAGTTTTCAGCCTGGTATGTAGAAGGATGGGCTTTGGAGCAGGTAGGTGAGGGATCCAACCCTCTCCTTCCAGCTTTGTCACAGGCTTTGTCTCACAATCTCTGGAGTTTTGTCTCTTTATCTGTAAAAAAACAAAGCCATGGCTGTTGAGGATATTAACTGACATATGTCTAAGATAACATATACAGAAGCTCTGTGGGAACTATTAGCTTTATAAAAGTGTCCGTTGCTGGACTTGTCTCTCAGTTTCCTTATCTCTAATGGAAATTATAATGGAACGTACCTAATAGGGTTCTTGTGAACTCCAAATGTATTTAATAAATGCAAGAACAGCTCCTGACACGGTTAGTGCTTAACAAATGTGAGCTATTGTTATTATTAATGTGTGCTCCACGAGAGGGCGTGCCGGACGTCAAACACCTTGTCATCCCCCAAAGAGCCTAGCACCGTGCACCTAGCAGGTGCTCACTACATCTTTGGGGGATGATTTATAAAAGGAAAAGTGTTCTAACCTCAGCCTCCACTGCAGGGGACGTCCGAGTGTAGCACGTTCGTTCGTAGGCGGAACCCAAAGCTCCGGACGCTGCGACGCCGGAGCCTCTAGGCCACCGGACACGGGCGCCGGAAGTGGCGAAGGCGGGGTCCGCGACGGCGGCCGCCGCGCTGCCGGGTGAAATCGTAGGCCGGCGAAGATGCTGCTGGAGTTGTCTGAGGAGCATAAGGAGCACCTGGCCTTCCTGCCTCAAGTGGACAGCGCGGGTCAGGGGGCACGGGGGCGGCGGTCTGTGGGCTGGGGAGGAGGTCCGAAGGCAGAGCCCGGCACTCAACAGCCTCTGAATTTCATTGCAGTGGTCGCCGAGTTTGGGAGGATTGCTGTGGAATTCCTGAGGCGCGGCGCGAACCCCAAAATCTACGAAGGCGCCGCCAGTAAGAGGGGGAAGGGGACGGCTTCGCAGGCTGCTAGGATAGTGCGAGCCATTCTCTGTCTCCCGGGAGAGAAGGGGATTATGGCGATTCCTAGAGCCTTGTTCCCATTGTAGTAGAATAAAACCAGCAGAGCTCTTCAGTCAGGGTGCAAGTCCTGCCTGTCACTTAAGTAGCTGTGAGATTGTTAAAGCTTCTATTAAATCAGTTTTCTCATGGTAAAATATACATAATACCACCTCACTTTCAGAAATACTGAAAAGAAGGTGGTATACATAGACCAAAGTGTGTGGAATAGCTGGTTCAGCTGTGAATAAGCAAGTATTTGGTTATCGTTATTAATTGTTCAGATATCCGCTTTTGCTAAAGTGTTTTCCCCCTGGATAAGAAGAGGCAGTCTCTGGGATTAAGTCAATCCCTGTCCAGGTCCTCTTCTACCAAACTTGAAGGAGCTGCATTCAAGAGAAGGGCCACGCACCTGATATTAGCCTCCACAGTTTGCGTTTTGTTATGGTGGGAAATACCAAAGGCATTTGGCTGGGGGGTGGAGTGAGAAGGAGCAGGAGCCCCTGGCCAACTTACTGTTTTTCATGCAGTGTTTGAAAACATGTAATAATGGATAGTGTTTATTTTTACATACAAATATGAACAAGGTAAATACCACAGTAGTAATTTATTTGCTCGTTTTTGGTTTTCTTTCTCAGGAAAACTCAATGTGAGTAGTGACACTGTCCAGCATGGTGTGGAAGGATTAACGTATCTCCTCACTGAGAGCTCAAAGCTCATGGTAAGGGTTTCTCTGGACTCTTTTGTATTGCCTAGATCCTTAAGAAAGGTCTAGGGTACTCTACATCAAAGTTCTGGCAGGTACCTGTGTATTTTAATAATGTTGTTAATGGTTTATAATTGAGTTTTTGAAGACATACCTAAAAAATAAAAATCATATAACATCATCTGCTGACATGACTACCTCTTGCTAGTATAAATAGCTAGTACAGAAGTACCTCTAATTCTGCATGTTGTTAAACCATATATATATCCTAAGAAGAGAGAGAATATTAATATTTTGTTTGCATATCAGAATATCTGGCTTAATGAAGAATAAGAAAGGAAACTGGGCATCTTAATTATTTCCATTTTATACTTTAATAAAGTATTTTTATGTATCAGTAACTCAGATTTTGGCATGGTGGGCAATGCTTATCTTTAAGGAATACTGTTTATTTTACTAGACAGAATACATTAGAAGATATCATTCTTTTGTGTATGTCAGGTATTTTAGCTAGACAAAGATAAATTTGATGTTCTTTTAAACTCAATTTACTTAGATTTCTGAACTGGATTTTCAAGACTCTGTTTTTGTTCTGGGATTCTCTGAAGAATTAAACAAATTGTTGCTTCAGCTTTATCTGGACAACAGAAAAGAGATCAGAACTATTCTCAGTGGATTGGCACCTAGTCTTCCCAGTTACCATAACCTTGAATGGCGACTAGATGTACAGGTATAGCATTTTAAAAATTAACATAGAATATAAGAATTAATTTAGGTTTGCATCCTGTTTATTGTATTCCTCACCAGCTTAACTAAGATCCCTTTTGAAACTTTGTTTTTTTAACTTTCATTTTTAGGCCATTTGTTGTATTTTCAGCGTGTTCAAATCAGTTTAATTTGCAAAATTTATAAGAAATTGGTTATTTTTGAAAAGGAATTGATTATGCAGATTTTTTAGGTGGTGCCTAGATGTTTAAAACCTTTTCTGTTTGAATATAACAGATGTGGAAAAGCGCACAGGTCAGTGTACCGCTCAGTGAATTATCACATGGTGCATTTAACTATGACTCCCACCCCAAAAGCGTCTTCCTTGCCTCCTTGCAATTACTACCCCTTCCCTCCTTTTCAAAGGTGACCAGCATCCTGACTTCTAACACAAATTACCTTTACCTGCTTTTTAACTTTGTATATATGGAATGGCTCAGTAAATGTTCTTTTGTACCTGACTTCTCTCACATATTATTTTTTGTGAGATTCATCTTTCAGTTGTTTTTAAAGTCATATAAATAAACAAAAGGGTATATTCAGATCATTGCATATAGTCTTTTATTAAGCAGAGAGAGATGAGTTAGTAGATGTGTACTGAATGGCATCTATTTGCTGATTAGAGCTGTGCTAAATGTTTTCAGACACAAAAGAAGTGTAAGATACTTTGTCAGCTGGAAAAGATGTTATCACCTTGGTTAGGGATATTAGGCATTCTCAAAATAACTAATAATTAAAGGTCTTTATAAAATAAGGTTATTGATGGGGAGAAAAGAATATAATTATACAAATGAAGATGACAGCTGTTTCAAAAAAAATACGTGTAGTTGTGTATATGTGCTGGCATTATTCAAGAAAGCTTCCAGCAAAAGGAAGTGAAATTTCAGAAAGATGAATGAATAGAGAAAATTAGGGTAAATATTCTTAGCAGATAAGGCAGAATATGTTGTAAAGGCCCACATTGATATGGAAATGAGTATATGAATATGTGGTACAGTGCACTAGTTTTCAAATTTGACTACATACTGGAATAACCTGGGGAGCTTTATAAAAGTCCTGATGTTTATGTGTAATACCCAGAGATTCTGATTTATTGGTACAGAGTTTGGCCTGACCATCAGGATTTTTTAAAGCTGCTTTTCACCTAGGTAATTCTAATGTGCAATACAGTTTGGAAACCACTGTTTTAGTGGATTCTTCTGATTCAAATAGAGGTAATGTCCAAATAGGTTATAGAAATTCGGTTAAAGGGATTTAGGCCTGATGTAGCAGACAACAGGAAGCCCTTGTAGACATTTGGATAAGAGAGTAACATTAAGGCCAGGTGCGGTGGCTCACAGCTGTAATCACAGCACTTTGAGAGGCCGAAGCAGGTGGATCGCCTGAGGTCAGAAGTTTGAGACCAGCCTGGCCAACATGGTGAAACCCGATCTCTACTAAAAATATAAAAATTAGCCAGGCTTGCTGGCACACGCCTGTAGTCCCAGCCACTTGGGAGGCTGAGGCAGGAGAATTGCTTGAGCCCAGGAGGCAGAGGTTGCAGTGAGCCAAGATTGTGCCATTGCATTCCAGCCTGGGTGACAGAGCGCGACTCCATCTCAAAAAAGAAAAAAGAAAAAAGAAAGAGAGAGTAACATTAAAAAACAATCACTTAGGAAAATTAATCTAGCATCTTCGGGCAGAGCTGAATGGAAGTGGGAATTCAAAATATGAAGAGCATTAGGCCTTTACACATTATTTTTCCTGTATATGAAATGCTTTTTCTACTTTGCTGCTACCTATTGACTCTACTTGTTCTTATCCTTTTAAGTCTCAGTTTAAATCAGGGCTCAACAAACTATGGCCTGTGGGCCAAATCTGGCTTGCTACCTATTTCTGTAAATAAAGTTTTATTGGGACACAGTCATACTCCTTTGTTTATGTGTTATTTATGGCTGCTTTCAAAGTACAAGGGCAGAGTTGAATAGTTGTACCAGAAACAGTATGATCTGCAAAGCCTAAAATATTATCTGGCTCTTTATAGAAAAGATTTGCTGATCTGTGCTCTAAATGATATCTTCCTCTTGGAGGAATGCCCCCTGCCACTAGTTAAATCTTGGTGGCATTTGTGTTTTCTTTTCATGGCACTGTGCTTCCTCTTTTGGCAAGTCATCTCAGTTAAACGTACCTGATTTTTTGTTGTTTGTATTTGTTTGTTTTACTAAACTGTAAACACTGGGATAGCAGGGACCATGCATATCTTATATATTCTCTTTTTCTAAGTCTCAACATCTCTATGCTCCACATGCTTAACTGTTTGTTTGTTTTTTTTTTTTTTTTGAGACGAAGTTTTGCTCTTGTTACCCAGGCTGGAGTGCAATGGCGCGATCTCGGCTCACCGCAACCTCTGCCTCCTGGGTTCAGGCAATTCGCCTGCCTCAGCCTTCTGAGTAGCTGGGATTTTAGGCACGTGCCACCATGCCCAGCTAATTTTTTGTATTTTTAGTAGAGACGGGGTTTCACCATGTTGACCAGGATAGTCTCAATCTCTTGACTTCATGATCCACCCGCCTCGGCCTCCCAAAGTGCTGGGATTACAGGCTTGAGCCACCGCGCCCGGCAATATGCTTAACTGTTGACCTTGCTTCCAGCTTGACTAAGAAAAGAGAAGCAATCAGAAAGAACTCCCACAAGCACCAATTACCACATCTCTCAGCCTGTATTAGGACCCACTTGCTCTGCCTTCTCTCCCGTTTCTCTTGTTGAAGTGCCTGTGCTCTTATCTACAGGCAGCCTTTTCCCTTGTATACCTCAGTCCAACCCCATTTACCCTCATGAGGACAGAGTTCTAGCAATTATTCCCTCTCTTACCTGCATCATACTTTGTTTACCTCTATTGAATCATTCCCTTCTTCACATACTCAGAAACCCAGTCTTAACGTCATGTACTCCTCCTACTGCCAGTCCATTATTTTGCTCCTCTTTATACTAAGACTTTTATTTTTTAAAGATAGCATCTCTCTTTGTTGCCCAAGCTAGAATGCAATGGTGGGATCTTGGCTCACTGCAACTGGGTTCAAGCGATTCTCCTGTCTCAGCCTCCTAAGTAATTGGGATTACAGGTGGGTGCCACCACGCCTGGCTAATTTTTGTGTTTATAGTAGCGACAGGGTTTCACCATGTTGGCCAGGCTGGTCTCGAACTCCTGACCTGAAGTGATCCACTTGCCTTGGCCTACCCACGTGCTGAGATTATAGGCATGAACCACCACTTCTGGCCTATACCAAGACTTCTTGAAAGAGTTGTCTCTATTCGTATATTCTCCCTTCCCGTCATTTCTTAAACTGTTTCTAATCAGACTTCATCATCATCATCACTCTCCTCTCATAACTTACTCAAGGTCATCACTTTTTAGTTTTCTGCCATTCTGTTTAATAACAGCATTTGTCACAGTTAATCATGCCTTCCTACTTGAAATACTTTCTTTAGTTGCCTTCTGGGAAATAACTTCCTCTGGTTCTCACGCAACTTCACAGGCTCCTTTGCTGATTTCTATCTCATTGCCCTTTCAACATTGGGATGCCTCTAAGGTCAGTTCTGAGTCTTCATACCTTTTCCACTTACATTCTCAAGCTGGTTTCATCCAATTTGAATTCTTAAATAATGCCCATATTCTTGGGATTCCCAAATTTATATCTTTAGCCTAGACCTGTCCTCCCAACTTCAGAGTCATACAGTTGAAGCCTGTTTGACATCTCCACTTTGGTAATTTGATAAGCATTCAAATGCAATATATCCCAAACTGAATCCCACCTTTTTTACCCACTGCTACAGTTTGGTTTTGTGTCCCCACCCAGATCTCACCTTGAATTGTATTAATCCCCATGTGTCAAGGGTGGAACCAGGTGGAGATAATTGAATCATGGGAGCAGTTTTCTCCATGCTGTTCTTCTGATAGTGAGTGAGATCTGATAGTTTTATAAGGGGCTACCCTCTTTGTTTGGCATTCAGTCTCTCTCCTGCCGCCCTGTGAAGAGGTGCCTTCTGCCATGATTTTAAGTTTCCTGAGGCCTCCCCAGCCATGTGGAACTGTGAGCCAATTAAACCTCTTTTCTTTATAAATTACCCAGTCTCCATTATTTGTTCGCAGCAGTGTGAGAAAGGACTAATACACCCACTCCTTACTAAAACTGCTCCTTCCGTAGCCTCTTCCATCTCAGATGGTACATCCATTGTTTGAATCATACAGGCCAAAAATATTTTTGGGATCATCCTTGACTCTTCTTGACCTTCATCTAGTCCATCTGCAAGTCAGTTTTTTAAAAAGGTATCCACAGTCTGACCACTTCCCTTATATGACTTAAAAAAAAGTAGGAAATTTCACACCAAAATTATAATTTTTAACAACTTTTGAAAAATTAGAAGTTCAGGTGCACTAGAGCCACACTCACACGTGGCATTAATCAGTTGAAAATAGATTGAATTTAAGGTGATGACAGCTTATTTAAGTTGCAGTCTCTACATTAGGTGAGAATGTGGGCCTAGAACTTAGATGTAAAATTATTTCAAATCACAAATGAGAATGATTTTTCTGACATCTGAACTGAATCTCATTTGTTGCTCATGACTAATAGAAATAAAAGCCAGTGATTAAAGTAAGAGTGGTTTTAGGGAAAACAACCACTAGACACAACACAATGTCACTGAAAGCAACAGCAACATTTAAGAATAGAGGGATCATCAGGGGTATTAGAGTTAAGACAAAAGGCTTAGGATTTGGACAGAAGAAAGATGTATCTGTCACACTGTATCTTCAAATTTTACACTTGGGATAGAGTAGCTGGCATAGAGAATATTCCATTGTCATGAGCATCTTCAGGTACATGCAGATAAACAATAAAAAAGATAATTTCTTAGGCCATTAATCCATTCTTGCTTCCACACATCTATTCAGTTATCGGACCATTTATTGAATGTCTGGTGCATGCTAGGCCTTGTGGACTTAGCAGTGAAAGAAACAGTGCTCGCCTTTAAGTCCTCACAGTCTTACAGTAAGAGTGAGACCAAAAAATAAAATTTCATTAGAAATTAGCAATTATAATCAAGTGTGATGAGTGCTTGAATAGGCATGAACACAGGATGTGGTAAACCAGACTGTAGGCTCTAGGATGGCAGGTATTGTGTCTTGTTCATTACTGTGTGCCCAGCACAATACTGGCATATAATAGGCATTTGGTGCGGAATAGAAAGAGTGGGTGGCAGGGGGAGTGGCTTCTTAAAGTATTTATCAGATTTTTCTTGTACCCCTAACATGTGCCAGGTGTTGTGGATACAGCAAAGAACAAAACAGTTCGTGCTCTTGGGGACATCATAAACAGCAAGTCTTGTGGGGTTCACGGGGGAAATGACTGTGGATAAGCCTTTATATTAGGTCCTTTCATGATAACCCAGTGGAGATGTGAGGATGGTCATGTATGTGGCTCAGCAGTAGTTTATCTTATAGGTCTTTACCTCTCTCATGTGTACAAGTGTCCCCTGACTTAGGGGTCCAATAGGCTTTAACAGTTATTTTTTTGGCTTTATTGATTGGCTTTGAGTTTTTCCATTATGAATACATTTTTGGAAGTTAAAATTAAGAAACTGAATTTTCTAAAATTAAACTCAAGATAGTTCATGTACGGAGTAAAATCAGTTTGAATCACTGCATTATTGCTAGGACTAGGTTTAAGGTTGAAAGTATACTGAATGAATGTTGCTACTTATGGTGAAGTGCATTTAAGGCCTAAAAAAGCTACTCAGAACCAATGGAGTTCCTGAGCTTATTTGTTGAAACCATTGCATAGGATTTTAACTGGAGTGGATTATTCTGCTCAGGGAGAAAGGCATATCAGGTAAGACTAGCTAAATGGCTAGGAAACTAGTAATAAGATACAGCACCTTTCATGTTTAAGTAACTGACTTGTCTCGTGGAGACTTTTAGTGATGGACAATTACCACTTAATTATTGTGCGCTTGCTTATGGGAATCAAATTAATCATCATAGCTTAGTGTCTCATAGGAACATTTCCCCATGCTTAATAAATTGCCAACACAATTGATGTCCTTGTTAATAGCATTGTTAATTGAATGTACCACTATCTGAGACTGATGAAGGAGGATGTTCCTTTTAGGCCTGGCTCATTTATAACTACTACTTCAAAGCATTCTTTTTTTTTTTTTTTTTTGAAACAGAGTCTCACTCTGTTGCCAGGCTGGAGTGGCATAATCTTGGCTCACTGCAACCTGCGCCTCCCATGTTCAAGCGATTCTCCTGCCTCAGGCTCCCAAGTAGCTGGGACTATAGGCACACACCACCAAACCCAGCTAAGTTTTGTATTTTTAGTAGAGACAGGGTTTTGCCATGTTGGCTAAGATGGTCTCAATCTCTCGACCTCATGGTCCGCCTGCCTCGGCCTCCCAAAGTGCTGGGATTACAGGTGTAAGCCACTGCACACAACCTTCAAAGCATTCTTTTCCTGTCTGCCCACATGTTATTTGCTCTGAGGCTAAATAGAGAACTGAATTAGGAACTGTAGCTACATGAAACATAATTTATGTATCCTGTTTCCTACTTGATGTTTTTTGCCAGAATACCCTCTTCAGTGCCTTGAGATATGGCCCTTCAAAGTAAACATGTTTTTCATTTTTTTTCTAATTTGCATTGACATATGACATTTTAAAGTTGTTTTTATTGTTGTTATGTTTACAGGGATAAGGACAGAATTTCATTCCCCTTAAAAAATAAGTCCACTTTCAGAATTTTGTGGGCTACTGTCCTTTGACTTATAGTACTGTCATTCAACTTCTTTCTGAGAAAAAATGTCTTACTAGATGTTTGTTACAGATGTTACCTCTTTTCTAGAACTATTAAAGAATAGTATAGATATTTGTAAAGATATTGTAAAGATATTTAGATATGTTGTCTAAAAATTGGAGGATAGTAGCTTTAAGTCTTGCAACAAAAAAGTCATGGCTTCATTACATACCACATACACTCACTTCCTGTCAGTGCAGTCCCTGTCTGTCAGTGTAGAGGAAAAACAAATATAAACAGAGCATCACTGAATAAATAAGTACTGTTTTCAGTTATATGTATAGTTTGCATATATGTCATAATCTGTAATTATCTGTACTACAGAGATGATCTTAAACTGGTACTTTAGCCTGCAAGTACCTATTTTATGTTTAGGACTAGGTCACCCAAAGGGATTGACCTATTGTTTATAAATGATTTTGGGACATTAAATTTCAGCCTTGGATCAGTATCTTGGGTTCTTTTGGAAGCCCAAGTTACCTAGAATTATTTGGAAGAAGTTATTAGTCAAAATATTCTGTTATGGAATTAAATTTATCCTGAAATCTCAGGTTTAGATTTTCTCTTCAGGTTGGAATCTAGTCTTCTTGACATGACTCCACTATTTTTTATTACTTTTTTGCTGTCTCCTAAAACAGGATGTTTCAGGCTCATCTTTTGTAGTTTCTCTCCTAGACTTTAAATCAGCTATTGCTTTGGATAGTTCTGGTTCCTTTTAATGGACACTCTAAGGACTGAAAGGACTTTCAAGTTGGTCATTGTTTATAGTTTTGGGTTTTTTCTTTTAAAAATATGTCAGTAGTACTTATTTTTTAAATTTTGGGATATATTATACAAATGAAAGCTTATAGATACTCAAGTTTAAAGAATAATGATAAAACAAATACCAGTACACCCACCACCAAGCTTAGCAAATAAAACGAGTACCTCTGAAAAACTGTACCATCCCTCAGTTGTAACCATCTCCCAGCTACCTGGAGGAAACCATTATCCTGAATTGTCTGTCAATTATTTCTTTCCTTTTTTTTTTTCCCCCCGGAGACAGTCTCACTCTGTTGCCCAGGTTGGAGTATAGTGGTGTGATCTCAGCTCACCACAACCTCTGCCTCCCGGGCTCAAGCAATTCTTTTGCCTCAGCCTCCCAAGTAGCTGGCACTACAGGTACGCACCACCATGCTCGGCTACTTTTTGTATTTTTAGTAGAGACAGGGTTTCACTTTGTTGGCCAGGCTGGTCTTGAACTCCTGACCTTGTGATCCATCTGCCTCGGCTTCCTGAAGTGCTGGGATTATAGGCATGAGCCACTGCACCCAGTTTTTTTAAACATAAATTTTGTCACTAAACTGTATATTTTTTAAATTTGCACATATTCTGTGACTTGGTTTTTTTTATCATTTTCTTTTTAGTTTCTTCTATGATAACCCATGTTGCTGTAATTCATTTCTTTTCTCTGCCATTGAGTAAGCCATTCATCGTGTGATTATTCTTGGTTTATTCATTCTGTTGTTAATGAATATTTGAGATATTTCTAATTTTTAGTTTTTAGAAATAAACTGTCAGGAATAAATGTATATGTGTAAGACTTTAAGGTATATGCTTAGGAGTAGGTTGCTGGTAATGCATATTGTTTTCAAAAGTGGTTTTCTCATCCCTTATAAGCCTTGGATGAGAGTTCCCATTACTGCCACTTGCAGTGCTGGGTATAGACAGGTTTTTAATTTTTGCTAGTCAGATATTTTGTAAAATGGTATTTCATGTGGTTTACTGGCTATTACCCTGATGATTAATAAAGTTGAACATATTTTTCTATGTTTATTTGTCTTCTGTAAAATGCTTATTTAGATCTTTATATTTTTATCTTGACTTTTGAGGTTTTTTCTTATTAAATCAGAGGAGTTCATCACGCATTCTGGATACTAATCTTTTTTTGGTTATATGTGTGTTGCAAAATATCTTCTCTTGGTTTATTACTTGTTTTTTCACCGTCTTTAGGTATCCTTTGAAGAAAATTGATTTTTAATGTAGTTAAATTTATCAGTTTTATCTTTATGGTTTAAACCTTTTATATCATGTTTAAGAAATCTTTCCATACCATAAAATTGTTTTTATATTCTTATTATTTTCAAAGGTTTAATTTAAAGTTTACTTTTCATTTTGAAGTCTATAATTCATCTGAAATTTAATTTTGTATATGGTTTAAGATAATTATAAATAATATGTATTCCACATGGTTATTAAATAGTTACTGTGGTCTTCTTTCCTTTAAAATCAAGCTTGCAAGTAGAAGTCTCAGGCAACAGATTAAACCAGCAGTGACTATAAAGCTACACCTTAATCAAAATGGAGATCATGACACCAAAGTTCTACAAACAGACCCAGCCACCCTGCTCCATTTGGTTCAACAACTGGAACAAGCATTGGAAGAGATGAAGACAAACCACTGTAGGAGAGTTGTTCGCAACATCAAGTAGTGTCAGTTTTAAGGTATGAATCCCTTTAAATCACTTATGAATTGATGATATATAGCAATTACTTTTCAAAATTATTTTATTAATTCATGTTGATAAATACATCTAGACTCCTCAGTATCTATTCCAAGATACTGAGGTCATCATCAGAAGCTAAAGTAAAGTTCCTTTCTTGGTGCTAACTGTGGTCATCTTGACAGATTAAGATGTATTTTATATTTTAAGTCTTATGCTCTAACAACAGAATTAGCTGGGTGGCCATTATTTTGTATTTTAAATATGATAATAGGATTGAATCAGCTAGAAATGAATCTGTATCTTCTGTATATATGAATGACTATCTGGTTTTGCTACTTCTTTTGACTACTTAACTGTATTATTTTCCTCTTTATGGATCAAATTTGAAAATAAAATTCATAGTGTAATACTATTACTATGCAGAATTTTCTAAACAATTCAGTATTTTTGACTTTTAAAATACCCCACAATGTTAGTAGCCACAGAATATTGAACATCAATATGATTTTTAATGCTATATTGTTACAGGTAGTTTATTCATTTTTCTTTGTGAAGATGATAAATATTTACCATATTGCCTAAGTTTGAGTGATCATGGTTAACTGGCTTAAATGGTACTCAAATTTGTGTGGTCATATATTGTGTCAAGGACTAATTTCTTCCACCATACCGAAAGCATCTAAGAGACACACTGTCATTTACAATTTCTTTTTTGAGATGGAGTCTTGCTTTGTCACCAGGATGGAGTACCGTGGCGTGATCTTGGCTCACTGCAACCTCTGCCTCCCGGGTTCAAGTGATTCTCCCACCTTAGCCTCCCAAGTAGCTGGGACTACTGGCGTGTGCCACCACCACACCCAGCTAATTTTTGCACTTGTAGTAGAGACAGGGTTTCACCATGTTTGCCAGGATGGTCTTGATCTCTTGACCTCATTATCTACCCGCCTCAGCCTCCCAAAGTGCTGGGATTACAAGCCTGAGCCACTGTGCTCGGCCCTGTCATAAATAATGGATGCAGAGAAATATAATCAATTCTTGATTGTCCCAGACACAAATTATAGTCACCTTTTATAATTTGAATAAACTATGATGAGGGAAGAAAGGCCATGTTTATTACATTATAAACAAATGTCCCTTCTCCCTTACAAACTTGATTTATGTTTTGTTTTATTTTTTAGTAAGGAACCAAAAACTTTTGGCCTGAAAAACTCAGGTGCTGATTTGTCAGGTTAGCCCGAGAGATTGCAGAGACACAGAGGCTGACTTAGGGAGAAGAATTGTATGGAAGGGTGGAAATGAGGGTTCAGTCTTAACTGTATCTAAGATCTTATCCTGAGAGTCTTACCTTTATGGAATAACCTAGAAAGGGCTATAGAGGCAACCAGATTCTAAACTGCACTCCAGACTTTGTCAATACTTTACTTCCTAAAAATTAGGGATTTTCAGGTCAGTGATACCATGTTGTAATCTCTTTAGAGAAGAGAGAGCATAGCAGGGAATAGGCCAGTGGAAGAAAAGTATACTTGAAATGGCTCCGGCATCTAGGCTACCCTTTTCCTATAGGTGTATGTTCTACAGTTGTAAAAAACAAACAAACAAACAAACAAAAAAACTATATTAGGTGTCAGCAAACTATAATCAGAAATAATTTTTAATTATAGTGACAACTTGATTAGTGAAGCTGTCGTATATACAACCTCACAAACAAAGGGGAAGCTTTATCTATTACATAGATTAGTAGCATATGTCATTGGTTTTAAAAGCAACATGCCTGCAAAGCTTATATAATAAAAAAAAATACCTCTGTGAGGCCTTTTATTTGTCCACATTCAATGGAAGATAAACATGGCTGACCTCAGCCAAGACTGAAACAATAACCCTTTGTCTCCTCAGAACAACCTGTCTCCCATCTCTGTGTCCACTGTTCTTACCCCAATTAAAACAAGAAAGCATGTGATAATTTTTTTTAAATTTTTATCAACCTCCCTTGGCCTCCTTTCACTGTACTCCATTATTCCTTCTGTGATGTTCTACCTTCTTCACTTTTTGGGACCAAGGTGAGTTGGGAGCCGTTTGCCTACCTTCTTTTAGAATCTAAAGCTCATCTTTTAGTACAAGCCATTGAATGAGCTTTTTCCTTTTCTTGCTTAAACATTCGACATCCTTGTGGACTCCCCTGCGTTGTTTGTTTTATATAACATTTAATATTTGTTATAGCTTGCATATGAACATAATTTTGTGTAGCGGTAGTCACTGTTTTATTCTCCAGTATAACCCATAGTTTCTTGACTCTGAGTAATGCGCCTCTATATCTAAATTTCTCTTGGAGCATTTTGGATTATGAGTATGCTGATTTTTCGAGAGTGACTGGTACATGTTTAGACTTAAATGTCATATCCTTCATGTCTCAAAGCCAAAATAATAACTTCTCATCTCAGAACAGGGCTGTGAGCACATGCCAATGTATGTGTCACAAAGTCTACATATGTTACATTCCTTGGAAGTCTCCTTAAATGTTTCACAAAATGTCAACAAGCTTATTTTGTTATTGATGTTTCTGAGATTGGTCACATTTAAGACAGTAAACAGGAAAGGTGGTAAAGATGCTGTAAGAAGATGCTGTGTCTTGAGAATTGAAAAATGAGAATCTGACATGGTTTGAAAAATCATGAAGGGTGTGTATAAAGGATGCACATGTAGGAGCCCTTAAAATTCATAACACTATGTATCCTTTTAGCATTTTAATCTTATGAAAAGGTTAAGAGGTAAGTCTTCAGAGTTGGACAAAAGGATTTGAATGTAGGTTCTGTGGCTTATTATGGGTCCTTGATAAATTCTCAAAGCCTTTTATTTGTTTAATCTCTAAAATAGGAATATAGGATTACCTACTACATTGGCTTATAAGGACTAAATGAGACCGTGTATATTGAATGTTTAACATAGTACCAGACTTTACAAAGAACTCAATAAATGTTTATCATTATTAAAATAGTTTTGTAGACTGAAGACCCCATTATTTTACAATACTAAATTATGTGCTGTATACTCTGCTAAAGAAACTGGAAAAAAATGTTAACTGGTTGTTTCTGGGTGGCAGAATTGTGGCTGTTTCTTTTTCTTTTTAATTTCTGTAGTAAGTTTGAATGACTTTCATAATATTTAGAAAAACTTAAGGGAAGAAAAAAGATCAGATAATTTAAATATATTTTTAGTAGATATTTTTATCCTATTTTAATTCTTAGAATGATAAACACATAGTTTACCAGAAAGCTCAGCTGTTCAAAACTACTGAGTCCCCGAAGGACTCAGGTAAACAGGCTGAGGGTTTTATGTAAAGAGTGCTCTAAATCTAGTTTCCTTTTTCTGTCTTTTTTTTCCTACATGTTAGTGAAGGAAACATGGGAATCTTATCTAAGCCATTTCTCCTTTTCTAGGTAATACTACATCTAAATGGAGAATTGTTCTGTGTTGTTTTTCATCTCAAATGAAAACATAGTGCTTTGTAGTTTTTCACCTCCCTTATGGTCAGAAAGTTCTGTTATATTAAAGTCCTCCTGGTATGATTTACTCAGACTTCTCTGTACTTATATGAATTTGATTAAATCTCTTTTTAGCTTTCTAGAGTTTGCAAAATCATAGATTATGCTCACATCTTTCTTCCACCAACAGTAGAAAGTATTTTGGTGGAAATGTTATGATACTACATTGCCTCTAACTTAAATATGTTCACTTTTAAAACCATCATGACTGTTATGTTCAAACTTAAATACTTAGAACAAATGAATGTAATTCCACCATTAATGTGGTTAGTTCAGTGAGCGTTATAAATTTTGAAAGTAATGTTCGAATTATAAAAGCTGAAAAAGCCCATTATTTTTCAGCTTTCAAAACACTCTGTAAAGATGAGAAAAATACTTTATGGCACTAAAGTGTATAGTTAATGATTTGATCACTGAGTAGTAATGGCTCTTTGTTCTAGATTTTTATAGCTCCTCTCTACCCAGGAACTTAGACTATAACTAGTATGCACAACAGCCTTGAGTCCATAAGTTTTGACATACTGTAATGGGGAAACATAGAAAAAACAATTTTAGGCTGAGCACATTGGCTAATGCCTGTAATCCTGGTACTTTGGGAGGCCAGGGCGGGTGGATCACGAGGTAGGAGTTTGAGACCAGCCTGGCCAATATGGTGAAACCCTGTCTCTACTAAAGTACAAAAATTAGCCAGGCGTGGTAGCATACACCTATAGTCCCAGCCACTCAGGAGGCTGAGGCAGGAGAATCGCTTGAATCCAGGAGATAAAAGTTTCAGTGAGCCAAGATCACACCACTGCACTCCAGCCTGGGCAAAAGAGTGAGACTCTGTCTCAAAAAATAATAATAATAACAGTAATTTTATATCCTTAATCAGCTGAAAGTAAAAGGGAATATCAGTAATACAAATATCTATGTTAATGTACTCTAAAACTTGGCTTTTACTTGAGTTGTTGCCATTCTAAACCCAAGCAACTTTTTAATAAGATGAACTCCTTTTTATAATTATAGTGTAAATTGTGTTATCGTTAGAAATTTTATTAATTATATGACCACCAGAGTGAGAGACTGTGCTCTTTTATTGTGCTTGAGTGTAAGTTGACATTTTTTAGTTGCAAAGACTACACTTTTCATTTTCTTCTCTTGCAGTTATCATATCCTTTGTTGCAGAAGAGTCTGCCCAGCAACCAAAAAGGGAAATAACACAAAAAAAGATTTTTGCCTTTTCTCACCAACCATTTGAGGCCTTTTAACTTTTTAAATTTTTTTACTCTGCTCTGATAATACTGAGCTACAAACTATCCATTTATGCATGGTATTATATTGATAACAAAACACATTTTGAAACCTTTTCTGGCTTTTTTACATGTACAGATTCAGTTCTGTTAAATAGTAAGTGCTTAGAGTGATCCATATTATGTGTTGAACAAAGGATAAAGTTCTAATCTCAGAATTTAGAATCGTCTTAGGGACAGTCCATCCTCTAAAACAGTTTAATCTGTAAGCTCATTAGACTGCAGAAAGGAATCTCCTGAGGGAGTTATTCTGAAGAAGGGAAGTTCCTCTGGTCTGGCGTCTGCTAGAATTGCTTTTCCTTGTGACTCTACCTTCTTCTGGAAGGCAGAAATCTAACATGATTCAATGGCTACAGCTGTAGAAGTGTGCAGAGGAAACGTTAAATCATTATAGAATACTGAAGAATACTTTAACAGAAATTATCCTTACTCTTTTTCCATTGAAGTGGGGTCCCCTGAGGTAACCAGAGGTGTGATGGGAAAAGCAAATCAAGTTCTTTTTTACCTGCATGCCAATGTTGTGATTGTCATAAGTCCAATGAGAAGTGGATGCCTGTGGTTTTTTAGGAATGTGCTTAGTTCACAGAACGAAAAGGGTTCTCAGTTAACTCAAAGACTAAAAACACACAGATTAAAATTCAGAGAATGAGGAAAAGAAAATCCAGGGAAGTCTGAGTTTCATTGGAGCAAGTATAGATGGTTAGGATATGATTTCCTGGCATGGTCTGAAAACCGTATTCTTTCATTCTAAATAAATAAAAAATTCTTACAATACTCAAGCGAGTTTAAGTGCTGTACCATAATAAAATGGCTTGATTTGCAGCTGAGAGTTGGCACAATTCATAGACTAAAAGAAGAACTTAAGAAAAGCTGCAGGCAATTTTTTTTAGTATCCCAGGGGAAAATGAGCAATTCCCCATGTACTTTTCAAAAAGGCAAAAATTATTTGTCTCCTGGAATGAGCAATGTAATTAAAACCTTTTTTTCCCCCTATGTTTAGTCTTTCAAGAATATAATTACTGGGTATTCTTTTCTATACTTGTTTCATCCACTCTTTGTTTTTGCCAAGAGATAAATACCAAATTCCGTGCCTTTCTTAGGCCCTTAAAACAATTTATTTTCATGCTAAACCTCTCATTAAGCCTCCTCCCTTTCTTTTAAGAAATTATTTTTTATTGAGATATAATTCACATAAAATTTACCCTTTCAAAATGTACAATTCAGTGGCTTTTAGGATTTTCACAAAGTTGTGTAACTATTAGCACTATCTGATTACAGAACATTTTCATCATACCCAAAAGAAACCTGTAATTATTAGCAGTCACTCTTCATTTTCCCCTTTCTTAGCAACCACTAATCTACTTTCAGTAGATTTGCCTATTCTGGATGTTTCGTATAAGTAGAATTATATAATATATGCTCTTTTGTTTCTGGCATCTTTCACTTAGCATGATGTTTTCAAGGTTCATCCATGTTGTAGCATGTATCAGTATTTCATATCCTTTATGACTGAATAAGATTCCATTCTGTGGATACGCATTTTCACAGTATTTTAAACAAGCCTTTTTCTTGGTCTTACGTGATTATAATCTGCTGCAGTTTATGTTCATAAAAGAACTTCTAACAGATTTAGTAATATGTTTTCTATAATTATTGTTTTTTATAATTATCTTCCCAATGTGGTGGCTCAGGCTTGTAATCCCAGCACTTTGGGAGGCCAAGGCAGACAGATGACGTGAGGCAAGTAGTTCGAGACCAGCCTGGCCAACATGGTGAAACCCTGACTCTACTAAAAATACAAAAAATTAGCTGGGTGTGGAGGCAGGTGCTTGTAATCCTAGCTAATCGGGAAGCTGAGGCAGGGGAATCGCTTGAACCTGGGAGGTGGCAGTTGCTGTGAGCTGAGATCACGCCACTGCACTCCAGCCTGGGCAACAAGAGTGAAATTCCATCTCAAAGGAAAAAATAGAATTATCTTCCCAGATACAAGTTGGAAGCATCTGAGAGCAGCCTCTTCTTAGCCAATTATTAGAAGAGCTGTTTTCCAGTGGATTGTGTTTTGTTTTTAGCCTTGTTCAAAAGTTATACCAGCTATGAAGTTAGATGAATTCTTGAAGAGATTTAGCTAAAGTCAGCTGTAAAGAAAATTAGACCAGTTTTACAGTCACTCTCCATATCTCAGTTTCACATACATGTATTCAACCAACCACAGATCAAAGGTATTCGGAAATATAAAACTATAACAATAAAAATAATACAAACACTTTAAAATATAGTATAACAACTATTTACATGTCATTTACATTAGGAATTACAAGTAGTCTAGAGATGACTTCAAGTATGGGGAAGGATGTGCATAGATTATGTGCAAACACAATGCTCCTTGACTTATGATGGGTTTACCTTTAGAAATTTTATTTTTCTTGCTTGCTTTTTTTTTTTTTTTGAGAAAAAGTCTTGCTCTGTTGCCCAGGCTGGAGTGTAATGGCAAGATCTCAGCTCACTGCAACCTCTGCCTCCCTGATTCAAGCGATTCTCCTGTCTCTGGCTCCTGAGTAGCTGGGATTATAGGCATGCACCACCACACCTGGCTAATTTTTTGTATCTTTAATAAAGATGGGGTTTCTCCATGTTGACCAGGCTGGTCTCAAACTCCTGACCTCAGGTGATCCACCTACCTTAGCCTCCCAAAGTGCTGGGATTACAGATGTGAGCCACTGTGCCTGGCCCATCTTTTCAATATTTTTCTATTTATGATGGGTTTATCTGGATGTGGTCCCCTCATAAAGACCATATTAAATGTATGTATTACCATCCTAAAGTCAAAAAATCGCAAGTTGAACAATTGAAAGTTGAGGACTTTCTGTACTACACCATTTTATGTAAGGGACTTGAACATCCACAGATTTTGGTATCTTCAGGAGTCCTGGAACCAATCCCCTGTGGATACCAGGGGAAAACTGTATATCTTTTTAATTTTAACTTAAAAGATTTCCTACTAAAGTGAGAGATGTTCTGTGGGCATTTGGCAGATTCAGAAAAGATAGGAAAGCAACTAAGGATTTATGTCTTCCTATAGGCATTTAGTGTTTTTCAAATTAGAAAGGTAAAAAACATTAAAAATTTATTTGTCTGTAGTGGAATGGAGAAAAGGACATTTGCTGTTCCATAAGTCCATGCCTCAGAATATTCTAAACTAATTTTGAAATAGCCACATTGGGATATCTTTAGGACACTGCTCCCCAGATGATGCAGCTGCTTCAGCCACTGTCTTCCAAGGCTCATAATCTATTGGAGGAAGTGGAAAGGTACATAAACATCATCAGTTCAGAATGTGTTAGGCAGATGAAGAGCTACAACAAATAAGGAGCTCTGCGTTTGTAAGAGAGGGACCCATTAGTTTTCACTTGGGCCATCGAGAAGATGCTCTTTTTAACTGATCATTTTGCTGTTTTGATTACACCCTAGTTTACATATGTGGAATATTCTCTTCTAAGTTGGCTATAGTTTAATGGGACTGTCAGACATGGGCCATGCTCTCTGCTATCCATACTAAGGCTATAAATCTCTTCTGGAACGCTGAAATCCTCAGACTTAAAGAGAATGGTTGACACAAATTCATTTTAGTGACCTGGCCAAGTGTTTGATGGCCTGTTACACAGCCTCGTGGATCTGCTCCTATTCTTGTCCTTTATGGACCAGGTCTTAGGTCTGTCCCTTGATTCTGCAGAGTACCTGATGCATTTCTAATAAATACATTCTCTGCTTAGGTTATGGTCTTAGGGTCTAACCCTAAATGCTATTGAGTGTAACAATATAATTACATTAATTCAGTTGCTTACATTATTACACAAATGGAATTTTTGTAAAATAGCTCTGCAAATTGTCATATATCTAAAAGTTATTTTTTTTCGGATAAACATAGACTGACTGCAACAAACTTACAGTTAAGATCTCATGGTGTGATTAGGGAGACAAGATTTAAAATATACAATATTAATGACCATTTTTCTTTAATGCAATAATCCTATTTGCTTTCTGTACCTTCTCTATCATATCTATAAATTCTTATCTCTGTAAAACTCAATGATCTGATGGTTTCACTGTAATTCTTTCAGTATTAATACATTACAGTCTGCTTGTAGAAATAAGATTAAAAAACAGCTGGACATGAGGGCTCACACCTGTAATCCTAGTGCTTTGGGAGGCTGAGGCAGGAGGATTGATTGAGGCCAGGAGTTGGAGACCAGCCTGGGCAACATAGCAAGATCTCATCTCTACAGAAAGTCAAAAATTAGCCAGGTGTGGTGGCGTGTGCCTGTAGTCCCAGCTACTTGGGAGGCTGAGGTGGGAGGATCACTTGAGCCCAGGAGATTGAGGCTGCAGTGAGCAGTGATTGTGCCACTGCACTTCAGCCTGGGTGACAGAATGAGACCTTGTCTCAAAGAAAAAGCAAGAAGATAAAACTAAATAATCATTGAATGAAACAGTGCCTAGAATAGCACCTGGCACAGAGTAGTTAAATTAATGAACAAGTGAATGAGTAAATAAGAGTGATGAGTGAATAGTACATGCAGTATACTCTGTGCATGGGCTGCTGAGCTCTGCAGGAGAACATAAGCAAAACCACAGAGATTATCAAGTTTATACATTCATTGTCATCAATCTCAATTAAACCCTTAACACTGGCTGTCTTTCTGTTTCCCTAGTCAGCTGTCTCCCATTTTCAACAACCATTTCAAAACTTCTCCACTTGCCTTAAACCTCCAGTCCACCCAGCACCCCTTCTCATTCTTGGTAGATGACTCCTTCCTTCTTCACAGAACAAACAGAGGTGACCAGACAGGACTTCTCCCCTCTTTTGGTCACCAAGTTTACAATTCTCCCTGTTCCCTGCCCTAATAGTCCTTTTCCTCTCCCATTCCAGTAGAAAAGCCATTCCTCACATTTCTGGATCCCATTCTTTTCTGACACTTTTGTGACTTTTACTTATTCATCTTCCTGATTTCTTATGTTAAAAAGTAAGTATTTTTAAGTCTATTTCATCTCAATGTCCTTTGATTCACATCCCTGTTCAGTTACCATACACCTTCCCTATTCTCTATTTCAGTAACTCTTTGAAAAAATTCACCTGCCTTTCTAAACCAATCCTTGTAACATTTTCAGGAACTTCCATGTTGCTAAATCCAATGCATACTTTTCAATCCTCATTTTAATGTACCGATCTCCATCCTTTGTTTTCTTATTTTCTTTTTTTTTTTTCCCTCTAGTATTCTCCCTTACCCTACTATGTTCTTTTTTGTCACTCTGCTATTTTGTATCCTACAACTCTAGCACTGTATTATTATTCTTTGCAGGACTCTCCTCTATGCTCCTCTTAGTTATAAGTGTTCCCCAGAGCTTCATCCTAAACCATTTCTCTCCACACATTTATACTAGGTAGTTTGGCTTATTCCCTACACTTTAATTAACATCGGTTTGCTGATAACTATCCACTATAGATGTTTGGCCCATATTGCTCTCCTGAGTTTGAGACAGATGTACCTACTACATATCTGCACTTAAATGTCCAACAGGTACTTTATACTCCAAATAAACAAAATTCGGCAGAAGTGTCCTTCTTTCCTTTTTGCTATAGGCCCAAGTGGTTGCTGCCAACATGGGCAAGTTCATGAAACCTGGGAAGGTGGTGCTTGTCCTGGCCGGATGCTACTCTGGACACAAAGCTGTCATCATGAACATTGATGATGGCACCTCAGATTGCCCCTGTAGCCGCACTCTGGTGGCTGGAATTGACCACTAACCCTGCAAAGTGATAGCTGCCATGGGCAAGAAGATCACCAAGAGGTCAAAGATCAAGTCTTTTATGAAAGTTTATAACTACAATCACCTAATGCCCACAAGGTACTCTGTGGATATCCTCTTGGACAAAACTGTCATCAATAAGGATGTCTTCAGAGATCCTGCTCTTAAATACAAGGCCTGACAAGAGGCCAAGGTCAAGTTTGAAGAGAGATACAAAATAGGCAAGAACAAGTGGTTCTTCCAGAAGCTGTGGTTTTAGATGCTTTGTTTTGGTCATTAAAAAATAAAAATAAAAATAAATAAATAAACAAAATTCATCTTCTCTTACAAAGTTGCTCTTCTTCCAGTGTTTTTTATTCATGAAATGGCATCACCATTCAAACACTCACTCAAACCAGACACGTGTGTCACTCTTTGCTTCTCTCTGACTTCTTACCACAGCTGGTCAATTCCCAAGTTCTATTAATTCTACCTTCCTAAATATATCTTGAATTAGTTCACGTCTCTTCATTGCCCCCATGCTCATTGGTCCACTGTTATCTCTTGTGAGAGCTAGTGTATCTGCCTGCAGTTAACTGGTCTCCCTGATTTCCTCTTATCAAACCCCCATACACCAGAGTGCATTCCCATTCCTTGCCCCGAGTCAGAATTGTCTTCCAAACATAGAAATCATATGATTTTAATGCTGAAAACTCTTCAGTTGATTTACATTGCCTTTTTGATAAAATTCAAACTTCTAATATAACTTATAAAGTCTTTTATAATCTGGCTCCTGCCTTGATCTCCAATCTCCAGCCTCATTTTTTCTTTTTCTTTTTTTTTGAGACAGAGTCTTGTTTTGTCACCCAGGCTGGAGTGCAATGGCGCCATCTCAGCTCACTGCAACCTCTGCCTCCTAGGTTCAAGTGATTCTCCTGTCTCAGCTTTCCGAATAGCTGGGATTACAGGCACATGCCACCATGCACAGCTAATTTTTGTATTTTTAGTAGAGACAGGGTTTCACCATGTTGACGAGGTCCAGCTTCATTTCTCTAGTATTCTCTCCTCCCCTACTATGTTCTTTTAGTTCCCTCACTTCTATGACACTGAATTCAAAGCTTCTGTCTGGACCCTCCTCCATCATCTACCAAGTTACCCCATGCATTCTTCCGGTTTTAGCTTAAACTTTCTTTGCTCCAGGAGGTTAGGAGTCCCTGCTGTGTGCACATAGTGTTTTATGCTGCCTTATCATAGGTGCATTAGGTTTTGCTGTAATTACTAGGTAAATTTTCTATTTTTTGTGAACTATAGCAACTGCTTTTCTTGTTTTCCTCTGTATTCTGGATCTGTCACTATGTCTGGTACATGTTAAGTTCCTATTAAATGTTGAAGGGTGAAAGGGTGCGAGAGAGAAAGGATTATAATATGGAGTAGAGTACAAAATTTGCATACACTTTCCTGTTCTGTCACACAAGTATGGTTTGCATTAACCTCACAAATTACATGTCAGCCTTTTTTTTTTTTTTTTTCTTTAATGTAAAGACGTATTTAGGACATGCTGTCTGCAGATCCCACTGAATGGACAGAACAAGATTCTTAGAACAGTGGTTCTCAGCCAAGGCCACTCACTGGAATTACTTGAGAATTTTTAAAAATTCTGATTCCTGAATACCAACTTTATAGATTCTGGTTTAATTGGCCTGGTATCTGTTACAACTCTCCACATGATTCTGGTGTGCCGCAAAAGTTAAGAACATGACAGTTTTGCCACAGTCACTTCTCTATGACTTGCTTCAGTGACTGATACTCAAGCTGGTCGAAGAACAAGAAAATCCAACAGTCCAGATTCAGCAGAACCCTGATCCACCCACTCGTGCTTTCAATTACAACTAAAAATGACTGGAACAATTAAAAAAGAGTTTGTTGGTACCAATAACTATCAAGTCCGGAGGTAGTGTTGGTTCCGGTAAACATGATCCAGTGGCCTAGAGATGATCCCAATGCCCCAATATCTTTGCTGTCTTTGTTGGCTTTCTCCTAATTTGGACTCTTCTGATGGCCACAGATGGCTATTCAAGGTACCTGGAAAATGAGCCCATCTTTGTCATTAACATTATTAGAAAAGTCTTTCAGATTCACTTTGGTTGGACTGGTTTAGGTTACCAACTAATTGCTGTGTTTGAGGGGTTGGAATATAGTAGAATAGTCGTGGAGTCCTCTTCCCAGGAGACACAGCAATCCCCAAATGAAAATGAGATCTTTTAGAAAGTAAGAAGCGAGAAAAATCAATGCTGAGACCATCAATGTCTGATTTACCCATACAGTGGTTTCATCTGGCTGCAGAATTTGGTCACAAAACTGTAGCACTACTTTATAGTAGTACTGTGTACATAGTACAGTACAATAAAGTACATACTTTATAAGTAACCCAGATTTCTACATCAATTCCCACAGTTAATAAGTACTAAAAAATGAAATGTGATTATATTAATCATAACACTGTTTTGTGAGAACATGAGAACAGAAAATTGTTTTGGATCCTGCAAACTTAAGTTGCCTCATGTATGGCTTTTGTTCAGTGCCTCAGTAAACAATGTTTTCTTGCCTCATTGTGAAAAATGAAAAATCTTAGATTCTCCAGAAAGAGCCTGATTTGTAGATACCCACCCTGCTCCTTACCCCTAGCTGAGTCACCAGCGAGGAACATTTTATTGAGGTTTATTTTTTACAATTGTGTTATGAATCCAGTAGTGTTTTAAATTTCCCTCCCAAATATTGTTGAATTATAATATTGAATATACCTTTTCTAATCATATATGCTAAAAGAAAATACTCCCCACCCCCCACCCCCACCCCCCACCACACTCCCCTAAATGCTTCTTCCAGGCTGGCCGCAGTGGCTCACACCGGTAATCGAAGCACTTCAGGAGGCTGAGGAGGGCAGATCATGAGGTCAGGAGTTAAAGACTAGCCTGAACAACATGGTGAAACCCTGTCTCTACTAAAAATACAAAAATTAGCTGGGCATGGTGGCATGCGCCTGAAATCCCAGCTACTCAGGAGGCTGAGGCAGGAGAATCGCTTGAACCTGGGAGGTGGAGGTTGCAGTGAACCAAGATCACACCACTGCTCTGCATTCTTTCCTGGGCCTATCCCCCAGAGAATGGCAACCCTCCCTAGTTGAAAACTGTTCTAGAACTTGCTGTCACCAAATACCCTTCTGGTTATAATTTGGCTTCTTACGTTTCCCATATACAGAAAATGTGCTAGCCAGCAAACTTGGATTTGGAGCTTACTTATAGTTATGTTTCCCATTGCAAGTTAATTAATTGGCATTCATCAGCCCTTAAAGTCCCATTGTGTCTATGTGTGCTAGTATTTAAGTTTCTGAGTTAATAAAGCTGAGTACCACATTCCAGAACAAAGCCCCTTCCATAAATCTCACTAGGACCAGAGGTACTATCCCTTCCTGGTGATCCACTGGTCGTTCTCCAAGCCACCCTCACCAGACTCCTTTTCCTCCAATTCTACTAGTATAATCATTTTTTTGAAAAAGAGAGTCATAAAATAGCATAGGTAGAACTTTTTTTACTATCTGGAAATGCAAGATGGTACACATCTGTAGAAATATTGAAAGGAGGACAAGGCCTTTAGGTTGCTGTAATCCTAGGGTTGATTATGAGAAGTTCCCCTGAAGTGAGTGCTTGTGAGGAAGAACTCAGTAGCTAGAATGCAAACTTTGAGTAAATATTGGCCCTAAAAATCTCTGTTATGTGTGGAGGAAGGAAAGAAGCTTATTACAAGAGTAGAGACTAAATTCACCCATAGGCCTGCAAGTTCTATTATTCCACAAAACCACAAAGATGAATTTTATAGTGCTGCAAACATCAAGGATAAAGCCTTTTTTTAAAAATTTTTTTAGACGGCCTTTTTATTTCTTTATTTTTTATTTTGTTGCCCAGGCTGGAGTACTTGGAGTACACAAGTTCATGGCTCACTGTAGCCTCGAACTTGTGGGCTCAAGTGATCCTCCCACCACAGCCTCCCGAGAAGCTAGTACTACAGCCATGTGCCACCATGCCTTGCTAATTTTTAAATATTTTGTAGAGATGAGGGCTTGCTATGCTGCCCAGGCTGGTCTTGAACTGATTTTAAGTAATCCCCCTGCCTTGGCCTTCCAAAGCACTGGGATTATAGGCGTTAGCCACTGTGCCTAGTCAAAGAGTAAAGCCTTTGCAGATATGTTGTTGTTTTGTTTTTAACTATAGAATATCTCAGACTTACAGAAAAGTAGATAGAATAGTATAATGAACCCTCATGTACACATCACTTAGTTTCAGTGATAATCGACTAGTGTCAAATGTTGTTGCTTCAAAATCCCCACCCACTTTGCTCAGTGCCCCACTTTTATGTAATTATGAGTCAAATCTCGGGCATCATTTCTGAGATGGAGATTGTTTAGTTGAAGTGCAATCTTAGGGCTTATTCTGGCTGGTAATATGAAAATGGTCACTGTGTTAGAAGACTTGCATTTCTTCAGATTACAGGTTCCTTGTGGTTAGCCTGCACTATCCCAGTACAATTTCACTTGTTCTTGGGTGCATGTGATACTTGGTGTTAATTAAGGGGATTGTTCATAGGAGAATAAGAGCAAGTCTGAAGATCCCAGAAAAGGTGTGCAGGCCAGATTATTACCTTAAACTTTAGAGAGCTGGCCTGGATTTGGCTGGATGTGATACATACTGGGCCATGGAAGACCCTTACTACCACAGAATAAGGAGACCCTGTCTCCTTATTCTAAAACTGGAGAACCCAGAGGTGCTTGTCATGGCATGCAATACTGTTACATCAAAGTAATCCTTTTTCTACTCTGGAGGCTGAAGCAGGAGGATTGCTTGAACTCAGACGGTGGAGGTTTCATTGAGCCAAGATGGCACCATTGCACTCCAGGCTGGGCGACAGAGCAAGACTCCATCTCAAAAACAAAAAAACAAACAAAAAACCCTGAAGAACCCACACTGTGCAAAATGCCCTGAATCCTGACTTCCTTTGGGTCAAATCACTCTTTCCTGAATGACAAAGTAAAGTCATCCCTTGAAAGGAGTGGACATTCCCATTGTCATTTGGAAGTAGACAGACTTTGATCGAATTAAAACATACTCTTTTCTCATAACCTGGGAGAATTCAGGAGTCCAGATTTCAGTTAAAAAAAAAAAAAAAGGCTCAGGCTGGGCACGGTGGCTTATACCTGTAATCCCAGCACTTTGG
Organism: Saimiri boliviensis; assembly: GCF_048565385.1. Classification (NCBI taxonomy): domain Eukaryota; kingdom Metazoa; phylum Chordata; class Mammalia; order Primates; family Cebidae; genus Saimiri; species Saimiri boliviensis. The sequence continues at coordinate 13,819,930 of NC_133457.1, read as the reverse complement.
GAGACCAAGGCAGGTGGATCACCTGAGGTCGGGAGTTCAAGACTAGCCTGATCAACATGGAGAAACTACATCTTTACTAAAAATACAATAAATTAGCCAGGCATTGTGGTGCATGCCTGTAATCCCAGCTACTCAGGAGGCTGAGGCAAGAGAATCACCTGAACCCAGGAGGCGGAGGTTGCAGTGAGCAGAGATTGCGCCATTGCACTCCAGCCTAGGCAACAAGAGCGAAACTTTGTCTCAAAAGAAAAGAAAAGAAAAACAGGCTCAAGTATCACCAGGAGAACTGGACCTTGCCACGGGAGTTAGGCAGAGAGAGTCCAGGATCTGGCCTGAACCTTCTGATATGCTGAGAAGTCGGCTAGTTCTGAGGTTACGTGAAGTTATTTACTCAGAGGCTTGCCCCTGGGAGCTAACCATCATGATCCTGTGGGAAAGTCAAATGTTCCCAAGGAATCCTAAAGTTATTTGCGAGGAGAATCTAGTAAAAATCTAGACTTCTTGTTGCACCGTAGGTAAGATGAAAGTAAAACAAATGTACCTTCATAATAATCTCCAAGCCCCTTTGAATCCTGAGCCAATAAATAAACGTGATAAATAAATATTAACATTATATATATGTTTGATGTGAAAAGCCAATTTCTAGAGGAATACATAAGAAATTCCTAATAGGGTTTCATCTGAGATGGGGCCAGGGAGGGCGGTCAAGATTTTTACTCTCTACTTTATACTTTTCTATACATTAAAAAAGTGCATTTATTATTTATATAATACAAACAAGTAAGATACAAATGTGTTTACATATAATGTGTCAGCATATCTCAACTGAGCTAAAAAGTTTTTGTCACATTAGGAATTAAACGGTAGAGAAGAATAGCATTTAAAATATATCAGCTGAAGCCGGGAGTAGTGGCTCCTGCCTGTAATCTCAGCACTTTGGGAGGCCAAGGTGGGCAGATCACGAGGTCAGGAGTTCGAGACCAGCCTGACCAACATGGTGAAACCCCACCTCTACTTTAAAAAATGCAAAAATTAGCTGGTTGTGGTGGCGAACACCTGTAATCCCAGCTACTCTAGAGGCTGAGGCAGGAGAATCACTTGAACCTGGGAGGCGAGGGTTGCAGTGAGCCGAGATCATGCCACTGCACTCCAGCCTGGACAACAGAGTGAGACTCTGTCTCAAAAACAACAACAACAACAACAAAAAATTCACCCCAGAGTGGTTTACATGTCAAGTTTCTTCAAAATTTTCCTTCTGAAATTTTCCTGTTTTGTTTAAAGAGTAAATATAGCTTTCTTGCTGAGCTATAAGCTATGAAATAATTTTAGTATTCTCCCAGGCCTCTACCATTACTAACAATATTAATTTCTTGCATATAGCATTAGAGCAAGGTTCTCATCCCTGGCTTGCACATTCAGAAGCCTGGCCCCAAAGTAAGTAAAACTGAAATGGGCTCACCTGAGCCCATCTCTTTTCCCAATTTGAAAAACTTCTTAGGTGATTGTGATGTACTGGGGAGAATGATGATTGTGAGGAACTGGGGAGAATGTTTCAGGGAACAGTGCTAGAGTACTCAACCAACCTTCTATGCTAGCTGATGGGTTCATCCCAGAGATTTTCCATGAATGAGCAAATAGCAGAACAAAACATAAATTGAATCCTGCCAAGGAATCATGAACACCTTTATAGTTTAAAATATACTTGTTAAAAAATGTTTTACATTAGTTGTCCAATTCATTCCAATTTGTCTTTTGACTCCCTTAGTACTTTTCCTTTTTGCTTTTCATATAAACCCAATGCTGCGTGAGAAAAGAAAAGGGAGGAGAGAGAAGAAAATGTGCTGAAGCAGGTATTTTTAGAGCAGGTTTTTGAAATATTTTGGAGTTAGCATTAATTCACTTCAAAGGGGAAGAAAAATATTCAGAGGTAGCATGAGGTTAGTATGAAAATGTTGGTGGTACCTCTAATTCTGTTGCTCATTCTCCAGGATTTGGAACAGGCATGTTTCCTTCATGTGGAATTGAAACTAATTGGACATTAATTCAAAATGCCCTCATGAAAAAAGCAAAACAAATAAAATTGCCCTTTATGTCTGGTTGCCTCAATAGAACAACAAAAAAGTGATGGGACTGGTTGCTCTCCCAGTATTACATTTCTATGTATATGTGGAAGAGAACCATGGCTATGAAAAACAGGTATGGCTTAGGAAAAAGGAGAATCTACCTTTTAGAGTAGGAGTTCTTAACATAGCATCTTTAGAAGGTTTCAAGCTGTCCATAAACCTCCTGAAATCACATATAAAATGGTGTGTGCACCTTTTTTTCTAGGGTTATGGTCCATGGCTTTCATCAGATTCTCAAACCATTGGAAACAATTAAAAACTGCCTTAAAAAAAAAAAAAAGAGTCTGGGGGGTAGGGTGGAGGGTATAAAAATTATTCAAGTTAGGAATATTAAAAAGAGGGCCTTTTAATTTAGTCAAATCAATATTATGTGAACCCTAATATTAATTCACATTGATTCTTGGAGCTGGAGCAGAAGGCAGAAAATCACATCATTTGAAGCCAGGTATGGGGAGGAAAGCCAGGAAAGGGATGGGCAAGAAATTATAGGCTGAAATTCAGGTGAAGGAGCAGGTAGTTGGTAATTGTTGAAGCCATGTGATGAATGCATAGGGATTCACTGTATCATTCTCTTTACTTCTGTTTAGGTTTGAAATTTTTCACAATAAAAAGTTTTTGAAAATAAGGGGCCCTAGAGAGAATTCCTAGAAGATGGCAGGGCAGGAAAAACAGGAACCTATTTTCCCACCTGGACAATAATTTTACTAGTAGAATCTGTCTAATGTAGGTATTTTGGAACTGTGGAGTCTGTTGAAGGCTTATAAGTTCCAGAACTTGGGCAATAACTGTGGTTAATTTTCATCAATTTGTACTGTAAGCACAGTAGCAGCTAACCACCCCTCAGACACGTGTCAAGCAGCTGTGCACGTGCTCCTGGAGCAACCTGTACAAAGCCTGTGGGGGCCAGGGTGGCTGAAAAGGACCCTGTCCTCCAAATATCTAGGATCTGTGCTCTCATTGCTGATTGCTGATTCTGATAACAAGAGTTGCAAAGCGGCAGGTTTTGTTGCTGCACCTTACCCCCTTGCTGCAAGGCCCTCCATCTCTGGATGAAGTGACTCTCAGGGAGTATAAAGGGGAAACACCTTTTAACCTTCATTTTTTCCCCTTTTGTGAGCTAGATATTGAAGACTAGAACATTAAAAAGCAGCCACATATATGTGATTGGAATTAGAAAATCATCATGTGTGCCCAGGGAAAGGTGAAGGCTCAAAAAAATATATGAGAAGATCTTAACTTTATACTTCTGGCTGATCCACACCAACAGACAGCCTACAACCAAAAACAAAAAGAAAAGAAAACCAGCAAACTGGCTGGGTGTGGTGGCTCATACCTATAATCCCAACACTTTGGGAGGCCAAGGGGGGCATATGACCTGAGGTCGGGAGTTTGAGACCAACCTGACCAACATGGAGAAACCCTGTCCCTACTAAAAATATGAAATTAGCTGGGCATGGTGGTGCATGCCTGTAATCCCAGCTACTCAGGAGGCTGAGGCAGGAGAATTACTTGAACCCAGGAGGTGGAGGTTGTAGTGAGCCAAGATCACACCATTGCACTCCATCCTGGGCAATTAAAGTGAAACTCCATCCCAGCACTTTGGGAGGCCGAGGTGGGCAGATCACCTGAAGTCACGAGTTCGAGACTAGCCTGGCCAACATAGTGAAAAGCTGTCTCTACTAAAAATACAAAAAACTCAGCCAGGCATGGTGGCAGGCACCTGTAGTCCCAGATACTTGGGAGGCTGAGGCAGGAGAATCACTTGAACCCAGAAGGTGGAGGTTGCAGTGAGCAGAGATGGCACCACTGCACTCCAGTCTGGGAGACAGAATGAGACTCTGTCTCAAAAAACAAAAAACAAAACAAACAAACAAACAAACAAAACTGTCTTAAAGATGCTGAAAGAACTAAAAGAGGATGTGGTGAAAGTCAATGAAAATACCAATAAATGTGATGAAGAAAATGGAAATACCAATAAAGAAACAGAAAACCTAAAAAGAAAGCAAAAAGAAATTCTGGAGCTGAGAGGTGGGAGAATCACTTGAGCCCAGGAATTCCAGGCTGTAGTGAGCTATGATTGCACCACTGCACTCCAGTGTGGGTAACAGAGTAAGACCCTGTATTAAAAATAAAGAAAATTTAAAAAGAAAGAAAGAAAGAAAGAAATTCTGGAGCTGAACATTACAGTAGTCAAAGTGAAAATTTTACAAAAGAAATTCAAAGGTAAATTTGAGCAAGCAGAAGAATCAACAAACTTGATTAGACAATGGAAATTATCAAGTCTGAGGAATAGAAAGACAAAAGATTGGAGGAAAGTGAATAGAGCCTAAGGGACCTGTAGGGCACCATCAATCAGATCAACATATGCATTGTGGGAGTTCCAGAAGGTGAACAGAGAGAAAGGGGAAGAGAGACTATTTGAAGAAATAATGATCGAAAACTCTAAGTATTTGAAAAATTCACAAATTTGTGAAAATTAATCAACACACCCTTAAATAGCAAATAAATAAAAGAAGAAATCACAATGGAAATTACAATGTACCTAGAGACAAATGAAAATGAACACACATGATACCCAAACTTATGGAACACAAAGTAGTGCTAAGGGGACAATTTATAAAAATTCAAAATTTACATTAAATAGGTTACATTTAAAAAAATGTATGTCTTAAATCAACAACCTAACCTTAAAACTTAAGGAACTAGAAAAAGAAAAGAAACTAAGCCCAAAGCTGGTAGGAGGAAGAAAATAATAGATTAGAGCAGAGATAAATGAAATAGAGAACAGAAAAACAACAGAAGAAAAGGAATAATAGAGAAATCAAAAGGTAGTTCTTCAAAAAGATCAACAAAATTGACAAGCCTTTAGCTAAATGGACTAAAGAAAAAGAAGACTCAAATTATTAAAATCAGAAATTAAAGTGGGGACTTATTACCAAATCTACAGAAATAAAAAGGATTTTAAGAGAGTACTATAAGCAACTGTATTACAACAAATTGAATAACCTAGATGAAATGGACAAATTTCTAAAAACACACAACCTATCATGACTAAGCCATAAAGAAATAGAAAATCATAATAAACCTATAGCTAATAAGAAGATTGAATCTCTTATAAAAAAAGAGAGTAATTTAAAATCTCCCATGAAAGAAACGCCTTGCACAGTGGCATGCAATAGTAGTCTCACCTACTCGGGAGCTGCAGTGGCAGGATCACTTGAGCCCAGGAGCTCCAGACTAGCCCGGACAGCACAACAAGACCCCATCTTTCTTTTCTTTCTTTCTTTTTTTTTTTTTTTTTGGTCTGAGTTGGAGTTTTGCTCTTGTTGCCTAGGCTGGAGTACAATGGCGCAATTTTGGCTCACTGAAACCTCTGCCTCCCAGATTCAAGTGATCTACTGCCTCAGCCTCCCAAGTAGCTGGGATTACAGGTGCCTTCCACCATGCCCAGCTAATTTTGTATTTTCAGTAGAGGTGTGGTTTCTCCATGTTGGTCAGACTGGTCTCTAATTCCCGACCTCAGGTGCTCCACCTGCCTCAGCCTCCTGAAGTACTGGAATTTCAGGCATAAGCCACCATGCCTGGACAACCCTACCTCAAAAGAAAAGGAAAGCCCTGGATCTGATGGTTCTACCAGTGAATTATACCCAACATTTAAAGAACTAACACCAATCCTTCTCAAACTTCTGCAAAAAAACTGAAGAGGAAAGATTACTCTCTAACCCAGTCTATTAGGCTAGCATTACACTGATACCAAAGCCAGAAAAAGACTCTACAAGACAAGAAAACTTACAGACCAATATCCCTTATGAACATTTACGAAAAAAAAAAAATTCTGAGCAAATACAAGTAAACTGAATGCAGCAGCATAGTAAAAAAATTATATGCTATGGCTAAGTGAGGTTTATTCCTGGAATGCAAGGATGATTCAATCTATGAAAACTGATCAATGTAATATACCACATTAACAGAATGAAGGGGAAAAGCCTGATCATCTCAAGTGGTGCAGAAAAAGCATTTGACAAAATTCAATATCCTTTCATGGTAAAAATGCTCGGTAAATGCTGAGTAGAAGGAAACTAACTCAATATAACAAAAGTTGTCTGTGAAGAACCCAGAACAAAAAACATACTTAATGGTGAAAGACTGAAAGCTCTTTCTCTAAGATCAGGAACAAGACAAAAATTTCCACTTTCACCGTATAGCACTGGAAATGCTAGACACAGCAATGAGAAAAGAAAAAGAAATGAAAGGCATTTAAATTGAAAAAAAAAAAAAGTAGAATATCTCTGTTTGCAGATGACAAACCCTGAAGATTTCACACACAAAAACAGTTAGAATTAATAAAGAAATTCAGCAAAATAGCAAGATGCAAGGTCAACATACAAAAATCAGTTGCATTTATATACACTAACAATAAACAATCTGAAAAGAAAATTAAGAAAATAATTCCATTTATAATAGCATCAAAAATAATAAAGCACTTAGGAATTAACTTTACAAAGGAGATAGATAAACAGTAAAAAGTCTCAGGCCAAGCACAGTGACTCATGCCTGTAATCCCAACACTTTGGGAAGCTAAGGTGGGTGGATCACAAAGTCAGGAGATCAAGACCATCCTGGCCAACATGGTGAAACCCCATCTCTACTAAAAACACAAAAATTAGCTGGGCATGGTGGCGGGCACCTGTAACTCCAGCTACTCAGGAGGCTGTGGCAGGGGAATTGCTTGAACCCAGAAGGCAGAAGTTGCAGTGAGCTGAGATTGTGCCACTGCACTCCCAGCCTGGGCAGCAGAACAGGACTCCATCTCAAAATAAATAAATAGAAAAGTCTCCTGCCTGGGCGTGGTGGCTCATACCTGTAATCTCAGCATGTTGGCAGGCCAAGGCAGGTGGATCATGAGGTCAGAAGTTCAAGACCAGCCTGGCCAACATGGTGAAACACCATTTCTACCAAAAATACAAAAATTAGCCAGCAATTTTATAATATACTTGTTTAGGGATATAATTTTGTATAATTTCCCTTGTTCACTTATTTTTCAGTATAAATCAGCCTTGATATGATAATTTCTATTTTTTCTAAAATTAGGATAATAATAATACTTGCTTTATTAATGGTGATATAAAATCTAGGAGAAAAACATGAATGAATACTCACATATATTTACTACTAGTGAGTTAGAAAATATGTGAATACTAACGGTTACTATAGTCTTGTTCCTAAATTTCCACAGGAGAGACCTTCCAAATGTATGAATTTTTATGTCTATATATTAATCCAAGAATGTTCTTCACTATCCCAGCCCAACGCCCAATCAAGAAATTTTCAGTCTTTCAACATATTTCATATTCACAAATTGCTTATCTTAGATCATCACCCTTGTCCTTCACTTCTTGGGCGCCAGAGGGCATACATCTTAAATTTCACTTTCTCCGAGACACAAATCCTTTTTCCCTCCACTGCAGGATTTCCTCCTCTGGATTTGCTCTGGCACCTTGAAGAAGCTTAGGGGAACAGTTCAGCTTTGCTCTTCCCGATAATTAGCGGCTTTCCTGACGGTTCGGTTCAACACACCCACAGGAAACAGAAGGTAATGATTACTCAGGAGGCCTGCTCCCTTTATCAATCTGCACAATCAAAAGAATTGTCCTTGAAAATAGTCTCTGTAAACCATTAGTTTATAATCTTTTTTTTTTTTTTTTTTTTTTTTTTTTTTTTTTTTTTTTTGGTTTTTGCTAACTTTCATTGTTTTCAGGCTGAAGATAGCCTAAAATTCTATTCATTACTTTAGGCTTCAAAGCTTATAAAGTGAGATAATAGAATTGAAACTGCTTTCAAAGGGGAAAGAAGTACTATATAATTGCGAAGTAGAATTACCTTTAGGAGAAATGTTAACCAGACAAGGCCGATCTGTCACCCACTGGAGTGCAATTGTATAGTCTCAGCTCACTGCAGCCTCAACCTCTCTGGCTCAAGCAATCCTCCCATATCAGCCGCCCAAGTAGCTGGGACTACAGGCGCATGCACCACCTAAGTTTTCTATTTTTTGTAGAGACAGGGTCTCCACAAGGCTGGTCTCAAACTCTGAGCTTAAGTAACCTGCCCACCTCAGCCTCCCAAAGTGCAAGGTTAGAGGTGTGAGCTACTATGCCAGGCCCATAATTTTTTATTCTTGTGAATATATGCTCACATTATTTCTTTTTCTTTTCTTTTCTTTCTTCTTCTTTTTTTTTAAATCAAAGTCTGGCTCTGTCACCAGGCTGGAGTGCGGTGGTGCGATCTCAGCTCACTGCAGCCTCTGACTACCTGGTTCAAGTGATTCTTCTGCCTCAGCCTCCTGAGTAGCTGGGATTACAGGCATGCACCGCCGCACCCAGCTAATTTTTGTATTTTTTTTAGTAGAGACAGGATTTCACTATGTTGGCCAGGATGGTCTTGATCTCTGACCTCATGATCCATCCACCTTGGCCTCCCAAAGTACTAGGATTACAGGCATGAATCACCATTCCTGGCCCACATTTTTTTTTTTTATATGATTTCTCTGTTGATCGTTCTTTATAAAAATTTTTATTTTCTAAACCTATTAATTCTTCTGAACATAACCTAAACTGCACATTCAGAGCCACCCAAGTAGTCATCCATCCACTTATGAAATAATATGACTATTAAGATATCTAGAAATTAAATTTTAAAAATAAAATATGACATTTTGTTTGTTTACCATAAAAAAAGCAGGTCTCAACAATCAATGAGTAAATGATTCTAAGAGAAAATGTCAAAGTATAAAAATATAGTTTTTTTTTTCCTAATATCAAATAAGAATATTTTTATTTCCCTTTGGGCCATCCCTCAATCACAGTATATTCACAATAGTTTTCAAATTTTGTAGGATTATGTTTATCTTTCTGTGGCTTTGACAAGTATGAGTAGATTTAGTTGAAGAAGTAAGTAGGCCACGGAGTGTCAGAACAATTTCTCTTTCTTTCTTTCTTTTTCCTTCTTTCTCTCTCTCTCTCTCTCTCTCTCTTTCTTTCTTTCTTTTTTTGAGACACAGTCTCGCTCTGTCACCCAGGCTAGATCTTGGCTTACTGCAACCTCCGCCTCCCAGGTTCCAGTGATTCTCCTGCCTCAGCCTCCCGAGTAGCTGGGACTACAGGTATGGGCCACCATGCCTGGCTAATTTTTGTATTCTTAGTAGAGATGGGGTTTCACCATGTTGGCCAGGCTGGTCTCAAACTCCTGACCTCAGATGATCTGCCCATCTCGGTCTCCCAAAGTGCCAGGATTACAGGCATGAGCCACTGTGCCAGGCCGAGAACAATTTCTGAATTCAAAACAAATAGCCCTGGATAGTGAATTCACTATTTGCTGAATAGAGAATTCATGTTCAATGTTTTGTCAATGTTTTCATTATAGGCAAACCTGAGACCATTTTTCTTAGGAAGACAATGTCATAAATGTTGATGAATCTCCCTAGTTAACCCCCACCCCAAATCAAACCAAACAAAACATTTTATCCGGTTAAATACGTTGTAGTTCCATTTGAAATCCCTGCACTTTTTGTTGTTTTTATTTTTACTATTTTTGAAATTAGTATAAGCAATAGGAAGAGAAATTAATATTTGTAGAGCACTTTATTCCCATGTACTAAGTTGTACTTGTCTCCCAACTCCTATGTGACATATATGCATGAGGTACTGTTGTTATGGCTTCTTTGGGATTGAGATATCGCTTTTCTGGTGGGAAACCTCTTTGGCTGGTGGTGCCTTTGCCCAAGTTTTGCTCAGGCTCGCTGGGTTTGTTCTGCCCACTCGCCCTGGCAGGCTGTGCTTGGCTTAGGCTACTGGCCCCTGATCCCATGCCTCTCAGGGAGACTGTGAGTCAGGTGTGGAGCAGCAAAGGATTTGTGAGACAGTGTGGGGTCCAGCCACTGCGCACAGTCAAACACGCTGGCTGCTGCCAGGGAGCAGGCAGTTCCAAGTGCTGACATGGGTACCGGCACTCTGTGAGGCTGCGCTGGACCAGGCGCACCGCAAGCAAATTCCCCAGCTGGCACCGGGGAATGCAGTGATGCCGAGAAGCTTGGAGATGCCTGCAACTGCAGAGTCCCCAAAATGGAGTCACAGTCCTGGCTTAGGGAGCTCCCAGGTCTGGGGTTCCTGAAGGACTGCAGTTGTTCTCTCCTTCTCTTCACCCACAACATGGCGAGCAAGGGGCATGTTTCAGCCCTGTTTGTGTTACAGCTCTTCTAGCCTCACAGTCGTGAGTTCTTGTTCTGCCTCCAGAAAGAGTGAGGTACACAGACAAGTGGAGGGTGAGCAAGGGGAAGAGGAGCTTTATTGAGCAATAGAGCAGCTCAGAAGAGACCCGCAGTGGGCAGCTCCTTTCCATAGCCAGGGTGTCCCCACAAGTGTTCAGCTCTCAGCAGAGAGGGTAGCTCCTCTCTGCCCCTAGTCCTCCCATCATCTCTTCAGCTCCTCTCTGCAGCTGGTCATCCCCTTGTCTCCCCATCCTCTCTCCATTCTCTCTGTCGAGTCTGACTGACTCTGGGATTTTTAATGGGCCTCAGAGGCTTGGAAGTGTGTTTTGATTGGTTTATAGGTGACTGTGGATGGGCCCAGGGAAAAGCACCACACGTTCCCACTCTGGTCCGTGGGACTGGCAGCCCGGCGCCCAGGCTTCAGGCCCCCTTTGGCTTGAAGGCAGGGCTTTATGGGTACCCCATTCTGCCCAGGAGCCTATCTGCTTCCTGCGTGTTCATGGTGCCCAGGCTATTCATGCCAACGGGCACCTGCAGGCCAGAGTGAGGCTGTCCTCAGCATCCCCTGGTCTCCCTCCCATGCTCATTAGTTCTCAAAGTCCAGAGGGGGCAGAGGTGGCAGGGGACTGGTGTGTCAGCACTGCCCTGAGCCTGTGCACACCCAGCCAGGCTACAACAGTGCCCGGGCTTGGCCCCCATCCTTGCTCTGAGATTGGAGGCGGTGCTGGGAGTGGGGAGAGGCTAGACACTGGGAACAGACACCTCTGAGCCTACGCGGACAACTGTGGCCTTCCTGGGCCCCTGAGAGTGCATAGATGCCTGGTTCTGCAGCCACAGCTGGGCATCTGCAGCTGTGCCCAGGAGGGTGGGGGCTCCTTCCTGCTCCTATACCCCTATCTGCACAGGAAGGCCGGGGTCCAAGTCCATAGCCCTGGCTTGGGCGGCTGCAGCTGCACCTGGAAGGTCGAGGCTGCCGCCTGCTCCCAGCTCCCGCTGGCTCCATGAAGCGTGACACCCGCCCCAGGCCCAGCTCCACTTTGGGGCCCCTCTCTGCCCACTCCTTCAAGCCCAACTGCACTGCTCTTCTGCCAGTTGGTAACTCGGCCCGCCACCATCCCGGAGGCTGCCAAAGCAGTAGGATCTGGGGGCCTTCCAGAGGCAGGCTCCAGAGACTGTCCACCTCCTCCCCGTACCTTCCCAGCAGTGGTGGCCGGCAAGAGCAGCGAGGTGGGGCCAGGGTCCAGAGCTTCAGAGGCTCTGGGACTGAGATGGAGTCCCATTCAACTGCACGAGGGTTGGGCCGGCTGCCTCAGGGACACGGAGCACTGGGGTCCCACCACTGCCACTACCGCTCCCGTAACCGCTCCTGCCACCACTGCCTGTGACCCTCTGCTGCTGCCATCACTGTGATCCTTATTTTATCACTGCCTCAGAGAAGTTAAATAAACAGATAGATTTAAAAATTCAATATGTAGGCCTGGTGCGGTGGCTCATGCCTGTATTCCAGCACTTTGGAAGGCGCAGGTGGGTGGATCACCTGAGGTCAGGAATTTGAGACCAGCCTGGCCAACATGGCGAAACCCCGTCTCTACTAAAAACACAATAATTAGCTTGGTGTGGTGGCGCACACCTGTAGTTCCAGCTACTCTGGAGGCTGAGGCAGGAAAATCGCTTGAACCCAGGGGGCAGAGGTTGCAGTGAGCTGAGATAGCACCACTGCACTCCAGCCTGGGCCAGGGAGTGAGACTCTGTCTCAAAAAAACAAAAATAGGCTGGGTGCGGTGGCTCACACCTGTAATCCCAGCATTTTGGGAGGCCAAGGCTGGTGGATCACGAGGTCAAGAGATTGAGACCATTGCGGTCAACATGGTGAAACCCCATCTCTACTAAAAATACAAAAATTAGCTAGGCATGGTGGTGCACGCCTGTAGTCCCAGCTATTCGGGAGGCTGAGGCAGAAGAATTGCTTGAACTCAGGAGGCGGAGGTTGCGGTGAGCCATTGCACTACAGCCTGGGTAACAAGAGCGAAACTCTGTCTCAAAAATAAATAAATAAATAAATAAAAATAAAAAAATAAATTATAAAATAAAAATTCAAGATGTATATTATTTCAGGAGAGAATCTATGATTTTATTTTTTTCAGAATTGGCATAGACAATCCTGAATTTCTAATGGTTTATGTGTGAAAATGTTTTTTTAAAGTCAAATATTTTAACTTAAATACATTTTTAAATGAATACTGAGTACATGGAAAAATATGTTCTGTACTTCACTTCTTCAAACCCCATCTTCACCTGCAAATCAAGTTTTAGACACTTTTCTTTTCCCAGCATTATCTTTTCTTTGCACCTACATTCCCTGCTAACTATAGTCACTCTCATATGCAGGAGATGTGAAACCAAATGTTTAGGAGACAGTGTGGGTGGAAAGAAAAAGTGTAACCTTGAGGATCAGATGCCTCCTTACCTTACTTATTTACAGCATGCCCTTGAGCAAATGTCATAACTGACTCAGTTTCCACTTTGGCAAATGTCATAGTATCTATCTCTTGCAGTTATTTTGAGAATTAAATGAGATATCATTTATGTTGTCCTGAAATGTAATTGGTTCCAAATACTTTCCACCCTTGTTAGTAGTAAATTGAGTATATTTATCAATAAATTGAGTAATATTTATCAATTAAATTACTTTGCCACTTTAGTTGTGATTTAGAATAGTGTGAAAGCCCAGATTGTTATTATAGCATAGGAATTAGCTCTTGGTTTTGACCTGAGACTGACTAATGTCTAATCCTCAAAATTCCTGTTCATAAGGTTCAACAATAAGCAGGTGGGTTACACAACCCTAATTTTGCCCGTCACATTTACTTTTCCTCTTGATATAAGTTTTTGTCAGCAATTAAAAACACCCAGGTAAGTCGAAAAGTGTGATCAGTATACCACAACACTGGAATTGTCTAAGAAGAATTCAGGAACAAGAGAATGTTTGGTAAATCACAGACTGATCATGAGAGAGCCACAGCTATAGAAAAAAATCTGATTTAGAGAAACCATAAATTTGTGTATTTTCTCTTACTCCTTCCCTGCCTTTAGTTCCCAATAATTTTATTTTATAGCAGAGATGCTTAAAATAAAATTTTATTTTATAGCAAAGATACTTAAAATAGAATTTTATTTTATAGCAATATAGGGTGTTGCTTTGTTGACCAGGCAGGGGTACAGTGGCTGTTCACAGGTGTAGTCTTAGTGTACTACAGCCTCTAACTCCTGGCCTCAATCTTCCCACCTCAGCCTCAAAAGTAGCTTGGACTACAGATACGCATCATCAACTTTACATTTAAAAATGTAAAATAAAATTTGGCCTTTTTCCCCTTTCTCTTTCTATTACTTAAACTTCACTCAACATTTATACACTCAAGAAGTGTAAACTGAGTCCTTACAACATATCAGACACTTGCAGAATACAATAATAAGCCAAACAGCCAGTCTTTGATTTCAAGTTAACATGGGTTGGGAAGGCAGGTAACTAGAGGTAAGTAACAATAAATAAATAAGGTGATTTCAGAGAATGGTAAATATTATAAGGAAAATAAAATAAATATGACAGAGAGTAACTAGGGAGCATCTTTAGATTGGGTGATCAGAGAAGGCTTGAGCTAAGATTTGGCTGATGAGGTCTGAGCCATTTGAAGATGTGGCAGGAAAATGTGGTGTACAGAAGCCAAGAGGACAAAATGTTTTAAGAAAGAGACTGAAGAGCAAGGTGCAGTGGCTCACGCCTGTAATCCCAGAACTTTGGGAGGCTGAGGCAGGTGAATCACGAGGTCAGGACATCAAGACCATTCTGGCTAACATGGTGAGACCTTGTCTCCACTAAAAATACAAAAATTAGCCGGGTGTGGTGGCACGCACCTGTGGTCCCAGCTACTCGGGAGGCTGAGGCAGGAGACTCGCTTTAACCTGGGAGGTGGAGGTTGCAGTGAGCCAAGATTATACCACTGACACCACTGCACTCCATCCTGGGTGACAGCGTGAGACTCTGTCTCAAAAGAAAAAAAAAAAAACCCAAAGAAAGAGAGACTGGACAACTGAATCTGCTGATCAGATAGGTGAGATGAAAACCAGAAGTGATTATTAAACATGGCCTTTGGTGACCTGGGCAAAAGCAGGGACAGTGTGATCTGGATGCAAGTTCAGCTGCTGAGGCTAAGGGAAAAAGTCTGCCAAAGAAAGAAACTAGTGATCAGTTTGTATATGCCCAAACTGGTTAGATTGTTCTTTATAAAATAAAGTAAGTTCCAGTACCCCTAGTATCTCACAAAACAAATGCATCTGCAAAAGTTTGTATCACTTCTGACAGGTTTTGCTAATAATAATAGAATTATTTCTAATTTTACTGCTGATTTCATATACTTCTGATTATCATATCAAGATCCTGAATTTTCTTTTTTCTTTTTTTAAAATTCAAAATAGTAATTGTTTTATATTTTGCTTTTGTAGAGATGAGATCTTGCTATAGTGATCAGGCTGGTCCTGAATTTCTGGGCTCAAGCAGTTCACCCACCGTGGCCTCCCAATGTGCTGGGATTACAGGTATGAGCAACCACATCCAGCCTTCTTTTTTTTTTTTTTTTTTTTGTTAACAAGTGTGTAAGACCCTACGCTTCTGTCTCCTCCTCCTCACCCCTTCCCATCTTTTTTTCCCAACTGTGCCCATAAATGAATATATAATCAATTTGGGTGGAGTTTATCAATGAAATCTTCCTAAACTGGTAGCAAATCAATTTGACACAGTGGTTATGAAAGCAGATTTGGCTTTGACCTGGCTTTATATGCTGGCTCTACTCTCTGCTACGTATGTGAACTTGGGCAAGTTAACTTCCTTATGGTTCAATTTATTCCTTTGTTAAAAGTGGATAATAGGCTGAGCATGGTGGCTTACGCCTGTAATCTCAGCATTTTGGGAGGCCAAGGTGGGCAGATCATGAGGTCAGGAGTTTGAGACCAGCCTGACCAACATGGTGAAATCCTGTCTCTACTAAAAATACAAAGATTAGCTGCGCATGGTGGTGCGTGCCTGTATTCCCAGCTACTTGGAAAGTTGAGGCAGGAGAATCTCTTGAGCCCAGGAGGCGGAGCTTGCAGTGAGCCAAGACCGAGTCACCGTACTCCAGCCTGGGAGACAATGAGACTCTGTTTCACCAAAAAAAAGCTGGGCAGGGGGGAGTAGATAATAATAATGTTTTAGAAGTGTTTTGTAGGTATCAATTTATCTAATCTTCATAATAATCCCGTAAGTACTATAGTTAAACTTACTTTACAGATGAGAGAACCAAAGCACAGATGTTACCTGCCTTAGATCACACAACTGGTAAATGGCAAATGAGAATTTGATCCCAGGCAGTATGGTTTACAATCTAGAGCCTTTAACTGCAATGATGTCCCCCTGCCTGTCCTAAAGGGTCATGCTCTGCATTCTGTAGACCTGAAAGCCCTTCTCTAAGTCTTGTTGGACCTGGGTGAACAACTGACCCAAAAGGATAGAATGCTTGTATAGCCCAGTTAAAAAGATGACCTGAACAGGTCAAATTCTTTCACTCTGAGGAATTTGTTCTGAAAATATGGGAATAAGCTGCCACTTGATGGTGCAAACTACAATTGAACGGTCCAGTAGAGTTGGGACCTTGATGGCCACTCGGAGTCATACATTAAGAGAATCAGCAGAGGAAAGAAGAGAGAAAAAAATAGGGAAAATAAACCCTGACAAAACTGAGTGGAAGGGCTTGTGGCCTCTGAAGGAGCAGCCAGCCTCATTCTGTTCCTAAAGTTTCTCAGGTCTGGTCTCCCAAAGGCCCAACTGTCTCTTTTTTTTGAGACATAGTTTTACTCTTGTTGCCCAGGCTGGAGTGCAATGGCATGATCTGGGCTCACTGCAACCTCTGCCTCCCAGGTTCAAGCAATTCTCCCATCTCAGCCTTCCGAGTATCTGGGATTACAGGCATATGCCACTATCCCCGGCTAATTTTGTATTTGTAGTAGAGACAGGGTTTCACCATGTTGATCAGGGTGGTCTCAAACTCCTAACCTCAGGTGATCCACACACCTTGGCCTCCCAAAGTGCTGGGATTACAGGTGCGAGCCACCATGCCCGGCCGAGTTTTTAGTTCTTTGAGTGAGTCCACTGTGTATCCTTCCAAAACAAACAAACAAACAAACAACAAACAAAAGATACAGCTGTTATCATCATAGAAAAAAAAAATCCTTTACTTAACCTAGCATGAATGGTTTTCTGTTCCTTGTAAAATAATAACAGCAACCACAAAACAACCTTATTTTAAAATGGCCAAAGAATTAGAATAAATTTCTCCAAAGAAGACATAAAAATAGCCAACAAGTATATAAAAAGATACTCAAAATCACTGATCAACAGGAAAATATTAATACAAATCAAAACCACAATGGGATAACACATCACACCAGTTAGGATGGTTGTTATTGTTATTGTTATTTTTAATTTTTCGAGACAGAATCTTCCTCTGTTGCCAGGCTACAGTGCAGTGGTGCGATCTCGACTCCTGCAACTTTCACCTTCCGAGTTCTCCTGCCTTAGCCTCCCGAGTAGCTGGGACTACAGGTACATGCCAACACGCCCAGCTATTTTTTTGTATTTTTAACAGATGGGGTTTCACCATGTTGACTAGATGAGGTTTCACCATGTCTCGATCTCCTGACCTCCTTGGCCTCCCAAAATGCTGAGACTATGAGCCATTGCCCCCAGCCAGGATGGTTATTATTATTTTAAAAAATGAATAAATAAAAAGGCTGGGCATGATGGCTTACACTTGTAATCCCAGCACTTTGGAAAGCCAAGGTAGGCAGACAGCTTGAACCCAGAAATTTGAGACCAGCCTGGGCAACATGGCAAAGCCCCATCTCTATAAAAAATACAAAAATTACCCGGGCATGGTGGCATATGTCTGTAGTCCCAGCACTCAGGAGGCTGGATTGGGAGAATCACTTGGGCCCAGGAGGCAGAGGTTGTAATGGGCGGCAGAGTGAGAACCTGTCTCAAGAAAAATGAAATAAAATATAAATAAAACTAAATAAAAAGATAAGCGTTGATGAGGTTGTGAAGAAGCTGGAACACTAGTACGATGTTGGTGAGAATATAAAATGGTACAATAGTTACAGAAAACAGTATGGCGATTCTTCAACAAATTAAAAGTAGAACTACAGTATAATCCTGAAATCCTACTTCTGAGTATATTTCCAAAAGAATTAGAATCAGGATCTTATAAAGATATCTGCACTCTCATGTTCACTGCAGCACTATTCACAATACTCAAGATATGAAATCAACCTAAATGTCTATCAACAGACAAATGGATAAACAAAATATGGCATATGCTTAAAATGGAATATTATGCTGCTTTAAAAAGGAAAGAAGTTCTGACACACACTACAATATGGATGAAACTTGAGGTCATATTCAGCGAAGTAAGCCAGTTACAAAAAGACAAATACTGTATGTTCCCATTTATTTGAGGTACCTGGCATGGTCAAATGCATAGAAGGAGAAAGTAGAATGGTGGCTGCCAGAGGCAGGGCAGCGGTGGGGGTTGAGGGGAGATGGGAGGTTGTTGTTTAATGGGCATAGAGTTTCAGTTTTGCAAGATGAAAAGAGATCTGAAGATTGGTTGCACAACAGTGTGAATGCACTTAGTACTACTGAACTGTACACTTCAAAATGGTTTATGTTAAGTATATTTTACCACAACTAAAAACCAACAAGCAAACAAAACCAACCAACCAACAAAACAAACAGAAAACCAACAAGAAAAAAATTTTGTCAGCCATATTGAGACCATAGTGAGTCCGCTTTATTGAAGAAAATAGAGAGAGTTAGGGGGAAAATGCCTATTGGGTGAAGAAGACATGAACTCAGTCACTTACATGTCCAGGTACAGTATTCTATAGTGCACCAAGTAGAAATGTCCAGTCATGAGCTGGGGTACAGATCTGAGGCTAGGAAGACAAAGCAGTAGCCCTTTACTGCAGGACTGATTAGACGAGAGAGAGCATTGGTTAGGACAAAGGAATCAGGCAGTGGACCATTACCATAATTCTAGTTTAGGAGAACAGTATTGGTATGGCCATAACCCAGGAAGGGAAAGCTGGAACCTGAGCAGGCATTAGAGACAATTGTGAGTTCAGCAAGAGACACATTAAGTTTGGGTACACACAAACATATTCAATTGGTGATCAGTTTGCCTCCTGAAAGGGTGATTGGAGCTGAGAACCTACATTGCCTCTAGTGCAGCATTTCCTTTGAGTCCTCTGAGAAATGATTCCCTTTGATATTCACAGTGCACAGGAATATATCAGAGGCCCTGAGAGTGCTCTGAGAAAGGGAATTGCTTAATTTTATTAAACCTGGGTTTTCCTAAACTTGCCTGAGTGCCCTGCCATTTAAAAAAAATAATACATCTATTAATTTGGCCAGGTGCAGTGGCTCATGGTTGTAGTCCCAGCACTTTGGGAGGCTGAGGTAGGTGGATCACTTGAGGACAGGAGATCAAGACCAGCATGGCCAACATGGTGAAACCCCATCTCTACTAAAAATACAAAAAAAAAAAAAAAAAGCTGGGCAAGGTGACAGGCACCTGTAATCCCAGCTACTCAGGAGACTGAGGCAAGAGAATCACTTGAACCCAGGAGCCGGAGGTTGCAGTGAGCTGAGATCATGCCATTGCAATTTATCTTGGTCAACAAGAGCAAAACTCTGTCTCAAAAAAAAAATCTATTAATTTAATGAGGACAACACTTTGGGGAATTGTTCTCCAGTTTATGAAGATATTTCTTAACTGACAAAGGGAAGCAAAGGAGAAACTGGTTAGATAGTTGATAAATTTGTGATTATTCAGTGTGTTTCTGTTAAATCACCAAAACAGACTGAGGAAGCTTCCAGAAACCCAGACCTGGCTTGGGAACTGAGGACACTAACCGTTCTGCATGGGGAGTGGTGGTGAAGGTTGCTATGGGCTTTGATCAAAGACAGCTTGCTGTCTTGGCTTTCTCTCTACACTGCATGTGCCAGTGAAGCCTGGCCAATTCCTTCCCTAGTTCTTTTTTATCCTCTACATTGGCTCCTTGTCCTTGCTTTTCCACTTGCATAACTAATGCACACAACACAGAGTTCCTGCAATTTTAAAGACAGCTGGCCAGCACATCTTGGATGCTGATGTCAGGAAACATCTGGAAGAGGGCTAAAGTTACTGTAGGCCCAGCTGAGAACAATGGAAGCACATTAATATGGAAAATTCAGTACTGGGGTTGTGGGGTGGTTTGTGTAAATAAAAATGGCTGTCAGGCCAACTTATAAAAGGCTTGTGCAAAACCTTATTTAGTTTTGGCACTAATACTACTGAGCAACTGAGTGGTAGGTCAGCTGAAACTGAAATATTGCTGCTTTGTTTTGGATACATATCGTTGAGACTTTCCTTTTCTTAAAAGGTTTCCTGGAAATCCTGCGAGCTCAGCAAGATATTCTATTCTAAAAAAATTCATAGCCGGGCGCGGTAGGTCAAGCCTGTAATCCCAGCACTTTGGGAGGCCGAGGCGGGTGGATCACAAGGTCAAGAGATCGAGACCATCCTGGTCAACATGGTGAAACCCGGTCTCTACCAAAAATACAAAAAATTAGCTGGGCATGGTGGTGCGTGCCTGTAATCCCAGCTACTCAGGAGGCTGAGGCAGGAGAATTGCCTGAGCCCAGGAGGCGGAGGTTGCAGTGAGCCGAGATCGCGCCATTGCACTCCAGCCTGGGTAACAAGAGCGAAACTCCATCTCAAAAAAAAAAAAAAAATTCATAAAATAGTGTTTTACTTTATAATAATATTTAGGTGATGACCTCCCTTCTTTCTCCTTGTTCCCTCTCAGTCAAAATATAAAGATATAAAATAGAGCTCTGATACAACTTTTTCTGCTATCTCTAAGAAGTCAGTGTTGGCTGGGCGCAGTGGCTTATACCTGTAATTCCAGCACTTTGGGAGGCCAAGGCGGGCAGATCACCTGAGGTCAGGAGTTCAAGACCAGCCTGATCAACATGGAGAAAAGCCGTCTCTACTAAAAATACAAAATTAGCTGGGCTTGGTGGGACATGCCTGTAATCCCAGCTACTTGGAAGGCTGGAGAATCACTCTGCAGGAAGGCAGAGACTGCAGTGAGCAGCGATCGAGCATTGTACTCCAGCCTGGGCAACAAGAGCAATGCTTCATCTCAAAAAAAAAAAAAAAAAAAGAAGTCAGTGATAGTAGTAGAAATAGTAAGGTTTACAAATATTTAAATGTGAACATTCTTTTTTTTTTTTTTTTGAGACAGGGCCTCTCTCTGTCACATAGGCTTAAGTGCAGTGGTATATGGTGTGATCTCAGCTCACTGCAGCCATCAATTTTTCTGTTCTCTTTCTCTCTCTCTGGAACTCCTGTTTATTAGAATATTGGACCTTGTTGACTGATCCTCTGATTGTCTTATCTTTTCTTTCCTATTGTCCTTTTCTGTGTCTTTTAGCTTTATTTTCCTAGAGAGTTTCTCAACTTTAGTATCCAAACTGTCTAAGTTTTAGATTTTTATTATTTTATTTTAAATTTCTACAGTTCTTTTTTGTTCTCTTTATATTATTCTAGTCTTATAACATCTTTTTTTTTCTCTGAAGATATTATTAGCTTTTTTTAAAAGCTTTTGTTTCCCTCCACAAGACTTTGTTTCCTCTCTAGTTCCTCCCCCACCCCCCCACCACCTTTTGTGTGTTCGTCTTTGTCTTCTCTGGTAGCGGCTTTTATCAGATGTCTGACAATTCTGGCCTTTCACTTATATTTTAGAGCTAATGGACATGTCTGTGCCATGGATGAAGCTTGTTGCCTTTTGTCTTTGGAATGATCAATCTGGGCCTTTTCTATGGGAGGAGAACATCCTTGTCTTTAGGTCTTTTTTCTTGGCCTGAGCAAGTTTTCTAAAAAGTAAATGTCTACTCTCCTTCATAGAATGGTTTCTTATGCTGGCTGCCTCTGTTCTGGAGGTTGAATTTGGAATGAGAATAGAGCTTCATTATATCAACCTTTCTTCAAATTTGTCTGCTTTCAGCATAATATTCCACCCTTTGTCATGCCTAGTTCTGGCTTACAGACTCTCTCTTATATCTTCGGCAGCAATCACTAAACTGCATTTGGGAAGGAGCCTTTTGGGATAGCTTATCCTGGGGAACTGGCTTGCTTCCTGGTTTCCCCTGTGCTGATTTAAAATGTAGCCTTCTCAGTTTAAGTGATATACTAAGTATCCTACCTTTTAGCTCTTAAAATTTTGTTGCTGCCATTATTTTCTCCCCATTTTAGTTTGTTAAAATTCTTTTATTTTTATTTTAATAGAGCTATTTGTTCAGTCAGCTATCTTTAATCAGTATTTTTAAAAAGATACTCTTGGCCAAGCATGGTGGCTCATGCCTGTAATCTCAGCACTTTGAAAGGCTGAAGCAGGAGGATTGCTTGAGCACAGAAGTCCAAGGCTGCAATGAGCCATGATCATGCCCATGCACTCCAGCCTGGATGACAAAGGGAAAACCCATCTCAGAGGTCTATTAGTCCATTCTTGTGTTGTTATAAAGGAATACTCAAAGCTTGGCAATTTATAGGGAAAAGAGGTTTATTTTGGCTCATGATTCTACAGCTGAATGAGAAGCATGGGCCAGCATCTGCTTCTGTGGGGCCTCATGAAGCTTACAATCATGACAGAAGGTGAAAGGGAGCTGGTGTGTCACATGGCAAGAGAGGGAGCAAAGAGAGATAGTGAAGAATTGCTAGGCTCATTTTAAACAACCAGATCGCACGTAAACTCATAGAGTGAGAACTCACTCATTATGTTGAGGACAGCGCCAACCCATTTATGAAGGATCCACCCCCATGACCCAAACACCTCCTGAGAGGCCCACCTCCAACACTGGAGGTCACATTTTGACATGAGATTTGGAGGGTACAAAACATCCAAACCAAAATGAGGGCAGGGAGGAGATATTCTTAATTTAGTATTTTTTTCTGAAAAATTAGATTTTCTGTGCCAGAATCCCAAATCCAAGAACTCTAAGATAAAGTAATGTGCCCGAGAATAGCTTTGCAAATGTGTTCATTTAATTTCTGACTAAGTTTTAGTATTTTGGCCATTATAACTGTTGTGTGGTAAATGTTTCTGTTTGCTGGCAAAACCCTCTTGGGTTGTTCATCACCTTTTATGTCATTATAGATGTAAACAACATGTGTGCTCCAGATGGACTCTGAAATCCAGGCTCCCACTTTATGACATACTCCTTTACAACACCAGAGACTACCAAACTCAAGTCCTTATATTGATTCATTTCAGCTTGCATCCTGGCGACTCTCAAGGGAGAAACCTCAGAGTGACTAAAATCTCCATAATGAGAAGACATGCACATTCAGTATCTATTTTGGTAGGAGATTTTATGTTCAGCCTTCTTTCTGTAGAGGGAGATATGGGTAGATTTGGACTTAGGGTGGACTGTATGTGGGGTGGAGAGTAACAATATAAGCAGGGAATTAACTTCATAGTAAATGTTAACACTTTCTACATCCTTAACCCCAATTTTATGTGCCAAAGCAAGAATTCCCATAACTGATACCTTCCTGGCTGACTTCAAGAAGGGCAACTCAGGTAGCTGTTTGAGTGAGCCTTGACTGTGTGGGCATGTGGCCAGTCTCAAAACAAAACAGAACCAACAGCCTTGCAGTCTCAGAAATGCAATGGCCATTCTGGTAAGCAATAGTCAAAACCAAAATTTCTTCAACTGATTTTTGGCCCCTATAGTCAAAAGAGAACTGACCCTACTTGTTATTTCATAGATGGAAAAATCCATTTGCCAGTCAGGATATGTGTGATACTACATTTTTGTTGTTGTTGTTTCCAGAGTAAAGTCAAGAAAAGCTGCCTTTTAAAAGTCAAAGAATCATGGTAGTTGTTATTTCTTAGTGCTTACTATTTTCTACATGCTTCACATACATGATCTCATTTAATCTTCCCAAACAATTCTGCTGTAATATTATTACAACCATGTCGAAGCTGAAAAATAAATAAATAAATAAATAAATAAATAAGACTCAGAGAGGTTAACTTACCCAAGGTCACCAAATTAGTAAAGACTGAACTGTGATTTAAAAGCAAGGTTTTTAGAATTTCTCCAAAACCCAGAAACTCTGCATTGAGCCAGCATGCCATTCTGAGACAGACAATGTTCATAACACTTGCATATTGTTTGTACACTGTTCATGTTTTAATGTAGGGCACATTTTATATATGCCAAGAGGATTCATATGCTTATTCTTGCTAGTATATGGCAAACTTTTCCATTCTATAATACAAACATGCGTGATGGCTGCTGTCATTAACCTAGCAAATCACCTTTCATCACAGGTATACAGATGACAAATACAGAGTGTGGAAGGGGTTAGCTGAGGGTGCTACTTGCCTGGGCTGTCATTTTATCTAAAACAATCACTGCTCCATAGAAAGACTGCAAAGACTTGGAGTCCTATATTTCAGTCCTGGTGTTGCTGCTGTACTGGGCTTGCTACCTATGAAGAAACTCACCTTTGTTAAATGCCCAGTGTGTGCTAGGCAGGGCTTTCTTTTTTAATTTATGTGGGTTTTTTTTTTTTTTTTTTTTTTTTTTTGTAGAAGCCCGTATGTGTCCAAGGGTTATGAAGAATGCTAAAGTTACCCATGGCCCCCAGCCTGTGATCCCCTTCCCAGTCTTATCCTTTGTTACCAATTTGGCATAATACTTCTAGAGTACCAGGAACTTTAAATATATTATGTCAGTTAAGTTTCCTGACCAGGAAACTTATTATTCCAATTTAATTTAATTTTTGTGTCTTTTTCAGAATTTAGGGCAGGAAAGGGAGGCCAGTATATGTACTCAGTCTGCATATTTGTTCTAATTTTTACAGTTGTTCTATTTTACAGTTTCTGAAATTGACTTAGTAGCTACTTGCAAATAACTAAATAGTAGTGGAGCTAAGATTAATTCAACCTTTCTGTGCTTACCGAATAACTATAATGGTAACATGCTAGCCTTTGAGGATGGGAGGGTGAGGCACATATATCCTTCCTGTCAGTCTAGTGGAGGGGTTTTCTTTATTATTATTATTTTTTTCTTTAATTAGGGATAGGATCTCACTGTGTTGCCCAGGATGGTCTTGAATTCCTGGACTTAAGCAGTTTTCTCGTCTTGGCCTCCCAAAGGGCTGGGATTACAGGCCTGAGACACCTTGCCCAGCCAAGTGGAGAAGTTTAAAATGTAAGCAGATAAGCTACTGCTCCCACTGTCACCATGTGATATACCTACTCCCACTTTGCCTTCTGCCATAACCAAAGATTCCTGAAGCCCTCACCAGAAGCTGAGTAGATGTTGGTGCTTTGCTTGTGTAGCCTGCAGCACTGTGAGCCAGTTAAACTCTGTTCTTTATAAATTGCCCCATCTCTTTATAGGAGTTAGCCAGGTGAAGGGGAAATCATGGGAGGGTGAACAGAAGAGTTATCTTAAGACTGCTGTTTTGGGAGGCTTTCAGAGTGACTAGAACTGCTGTGGAAGTGTGCCCAAGGTGACTGGGGAGGAGTAAACTGAAGACTGAGTAGTTCAGATATTGTAAACCCTGTGAAGATTTATCAGGGGAGTGATGTGATCAAGTTCTGGCTGTGGGATAAAGAACGGATTCAAAAAAGCCATGCTGCTTGAGAGGCTGCCATATGGGAGAACTCATAACAGCCTAAGCCAAAGTCAATGCTGAGGTATTTGGGAAGTAAAAGCAAAAGACTTTCAGGGACTGGTATGCAGTAATGATCATGAGAATAGATTCTGTAACCACCAGGAATCTTTGTCCTGTTGTTTCCTGACAGCAGAGCCATTGGACATTGAATTGCTTGTGACATTATACAGGGCATTATTATAACCTTTTTAAAATACAACTTTTCTCATTTGCAAAATGGGAGTAAAAATGGGGTCAAAATGGGGAACTATTAGTACTTACCTTGTAAGATCATCATAAGAACTAAAAGCAAATCCCTGTAAAGGTTTTAGTATAGTTCCTACGTATAGTAAACATTTAGGAACGCTCACAGCAAAGGGAGGAGCCACGCATGTCTTTCCAGGTGCAAGCTTGGGCATCTAAGTGTTTGGTGGTGCCAGTCTCTGTCTTGAGGAACACAGAAAATGGGATAGATTTGGAGGAAGGTGATAAACTCAGTCTGCATTTGTCTGAGTCCAAAGCCCACATCTCTCCACTACTCCAGTTTCCTTAAAGACACTGCCACTTCCTGTGTGATTTTTTTTTTTTTTTTTGACATAGAGCCTCGCTGTGTCACCCAGGCTGGAGTGTATTGGTATGATCTCAGCTCACTGCAACCTCTGCCTCCCGAGTTTAAGCAATTTTTCTGCCCCAGCCTCCCAGGTACCTGGGATTACAGGTGCCTGCCATCATGCCCAGCTAATTTTTGTATTTTTAGTAGAGATGAGGTTTCACTGTGTTGGCCAGACTGGTTTCAATCTCCTGACCTCAAGTGATTTGCCTGCCTTGGCCTCCCAAAGTGCTGGGATTATAGGTATAGGCCACCATACCCAGCCCTTTAATAATTTTTTTATTCTTAATTT
Organism: Saimiri boliviensis; assembly: GCF_048565385.1. Classification (NCBI taxonomy): domain Eukaryota; kingdom Metazoa; phylum Chordata; class Mammalia; order Primates; family Cebidae; genus Saimiri; species Saimiri boliviensis. The sequence continues at coordinate 13,793,835 of NC_133457.1, read as the reverse complement.
TTATGGATATGTAGTAGGCGTACATATTAACGAAGTGCATGAGATATTTTGATACAGGCATACAATGTTCAATGATCCCATCAGGGTAAATAGGGGTATCATCACCTCAAGCTTTTGTCATTTCTCTGTGATATAAACATTCAGATTATATTCTTTTTATTATTACTATTATTATTATTATTATTATTATTATTATTGAGACAGAGTCTTGCTCTGTTGCTCAGGCTGGAGTGCAGTGGCATGATCTTGGCTCACCACAACCTCTGCTTCCCAGGTTCAAGCAATTCTCCTGCCTCAGCCTCCTGAGTAGCTGTGACTACAGGTGCATATGCCACCATGCCCAGCTAATTTTTTTTTTTTTTTTGTATTTTTAGTAGAGGTGGGGTTTCACCATGTTAGCCAGGATGGTCTCAATCTCCTTGGCCTCCCAAAGTGCTGGGATTGTAGGTATGAGCCACTGTGCCCAGCCTTCTTAATTATTTTAAAATGTACAATAAATTATTGTTGGCTGTAGTCACTCTGTTGTGCTGTCAAATACTAGATCTTATTCATTCTAACTACATTTTTGTATATACTAACCATCTCCACTTCCATCCACCTTCACTGTCATTCCCAGCCTCTAGTAACCATCATTCTATACTCTATCTCCATGCCTTCAATTGCTTTAATTTTTACCTTCCACAAATGGTTGAGAACATACAAAGTTTGTCTTTCTATTAGTGGCTTATTTTACTTAATATAATGTGTTCCAGTTCCATCCAAGTTGCAAATAACTGGATCTTATTCTTTTTATGGCTTAATAATACTCCATTGTATATTTTCTCTATCCATTCATCTATTGATGAACACTTAGGTTGATTCCAAATCTTGGCTATTGTGAACAGTGTTGCAATGAACATGGGAGTCCAGATATCTCTTCGATATACTGATTTTCTTTATTTTGAGTATATAGCTAGCAGTGGGATTGCTGGATCATATGGTAGCTTTTTAGTTTTTTGAGGTATCACCATACTGTTCTGCATAATGGCTGTATTAATTTATATTCTCACCAACAGTGTATGAGGGTTTTCATTTCTCTGCATCCTTGCCTTATTGCCTGTCTTTTGGATACAAGCCACTTTAACTGGGATGAGATGATATCACATTTTGTTTTGGTTTGCATTTCTCTGATGATGAATAATGTTGAACATCTTTTCTTTCTTTTCTTTTTCTTTTTTTTTTTTCTTCCTGGGCTCAAGCGATCCTCCTACCTCAGCTTATTAAATAGCTGGGACAACAGGTGCACACCATCACGACTGGCTAATTTTTTGTATTTTTGGTAGAGATGGAGTTTTTTTTTTTTTCTTGTTATGTTGAGATTAGGTCTCGCTCTGTTATCCAGGCTGAAGTGCAGTGGCATTGTTATGGCTTGCTGCAGCCTCAACTTCCTGGGCTCAAGTAATTCTCCCACCTCAGCCTCTCGGGACAACAGGTGCACACCACCATGACTGGCTAATTTTTTTTTTTTTTTTGAAAAAAAGAATAATAAGAAAAAGAATAAAGAAGAGAAAGAAAGAGAAAGAGGGAGAGAGAATGGGGATATTGCTTTGTTGCCCGGGCTAGAATGCAGTCTAAATATGGGTATGCCTATAATTGTCCTTAATAATGGAGACATGAAAGAAAATGAGGGAAGACAATAACAAACAAGGAGACAACCAACATTTCGTTTAAACTTCTAAGTTGATATGATGTGGTGCTGATAAGAGTGTATATTTTGTGTAAAGTGGAGAGTTCTATAAATGTTAATTACGTTTACTTGTTCCAGATCTGAGTTCAAGTCCTGGATATCGTTGTTAATTTTCTGTCTCATTGATCTGTCTACTATTAATGTTGAAGTCTCCCACTATTATTGTGTGGGAGTCTAAGTCTCTTTGTAAGTCTTGTATGTCTGGGTATTCCTGTATTGGGTGCATATATATTTAGGATCTTTAACTCTTCTTGTTGTTGCGTTGATTCTTTTATCATTATATAATGTCCTTCTTTGCTTCTTTTGATCTTTGTTGCTTTAAAGACTATTTTATCAGAGGCAAAAATTGTAACTTCTGCTTTTTATTTATTTATTTTTGCTCTCTGTTTGGTTGGTAAATCTCTCTCCATCCCTTGTTTTGAGTCTTTGTGTATCCTTGAATGTGAGATGGGTCTGGATGCAGCATACCGATGGGTTTTAGTTTTTTGTCCAAATTGCCTGTCTTTGAATTGGGGAATTTAGTCAATTTAAATTTAGAATTAATAATGATATATGTGAGTTTAATACTGCCATTTAATATTAGCTGGCTATTTTGCCCATTAGTTGATGTAAATTCTTCATTATATTGATGTTCTTTACTTTTTGGTATTTTTTTAGAAAGGCTGATACTGTTTGTTCCTTTCTATGTGTAGTGGTTCTTTCAGAAGCTCTTGTAAATCAGGCCTGGTGGTGATGAATTCTCTGAGTGCTTGCTTGTTCACAAAAAACTTTATTTTTCCTTCACTTATGAAGCTTAGTTTGGCTGGATGTGAAATTCTTGGTTGAAATTTCTTTTCTTTAAGGATGTTGAATATTGGTCCCCACTCTCTTCTGGCTTGTAGCGTTTCTGCTGAGAGATCTGCTGTAAGTCTGATAGGCTTCCCTTTGTGGGTAACCTGACCTTTCTCTCTGGCTGCCCTTAGTATTTTCTCCTTCATTTCAATCCTGGTGAATCTGACGATTATGTGCCTTGGAGTTGCTCTTCTTGAGGAATATCTTTGTGGTGTTCTCTGTATTACCTGGAGTTGAATATTATCCTGCCTTACTAAGTTGGGAAAATTTTCCTGAATAATATCCTGAACCGTATTTTCCAGCTTGATTCATTCTCTTCGTCAGATTCAGGTACACCTATCAAGCGTAGATTAGGTCTTTTCACATAGTCCCATATTTCTTGGAGACTTTGCTCGTTCCTTTTTATCCTTTTTTCTCTAATCTTGTCTTCTAGTTTTATTTCATTGAGTTGGTCTTCGACCTCTGATATCCTTTCTTCTGCTTGATCAATTTGGCTGTTAAAACTTGTGCATACTTCACGTAGTTCTCGTATTGTGTTTTTCAGCTCCATCAATTCACTTACTTTCCTCTCTAAATTTTGTATTCTTGTTGACATTTCATCAAACCTTTTTTCAAAGTTCTTAGTTTCTTTAGATTGTGTTAGAACAAGTTCTTTTAATTCACAGAAGTTTCTTATTATCCACATTTTGAAGCCTGCTTCTGTAATTGGAACACACTCGTTCTCCATCATGCCTTGTTTCGTTGCTGATGAGGAACTGGGATCCTCTGCTAAGGGAGAGGCGTTCTGATCTTGGGTATTCTCAGCCTTTTTTGACTGTTTTCTTCCCTTCATTTGTAGATTTATCCATCTGTGGTCTTTATAATTACCGTCTTTGTAATTGGGTTTCTGAGTGGACGTCCAACTTACTGATTCTCAGCGACAAAATCTGAGCAACCCACTGCGCCAACTAAATCAGCGGCGTTAAGATTGATGGTGCTTTTCTGACTCTGCACCAAGAACCGATGCTCCGAGGCGCCGGCAAAACCGCCTCACCGGTCACAAGAGTCGCCCTGGCAACCCGTGGGGCTCCTCCGCTGGGAATCTCCTGGTGCGTGAGCAACAAGAATTCATGTGAAGGTGTGGCGTCCTCTCGTTCTTTGCGTTTTCACTGCAAGCTACAATCCTGAGCTGCTAGTGATCAGCCATCTTGGATCTCTCTCCAACACCTTTTCATCTCTATGTCTTTGTATATCTTCTTTTGAGAAATGTCTATTTAAATCTTTTGTCCATCTTAATTCTATTATATTTTCCCCATTGAGTTATGTATTAATATTCTCTTTATTAATCCCTTATTAGATGGATAGTTTGCACATATTTTCTCCCTCTTCACTTTGTCTTTTCACCTCATTGATAATGTCCTTTGCTGTCCAAAAGTTTTTTTTTTGAGACGGAGTTTCGCTCTTGTTACCCAGGCTGGAGTGCAATGGCGTGATCTCGGCTCACCGCAACCTCCGCCTCCTGGGTTCAGGCAATTCTCCTGCCTCAGCCTCCTGAGTAGCTGGGATTACAGGCACACGCCACCATGCCCAGCTAATTTTTTGTATTTTTAGTAGAGACGGGGTTTCACCATGTTGACCAGGATGGTCTCGATCTCTTGACCTCGTGATCCACCCGCCTCGGCCTCCCAAAGTGCTGGGATTACAGGCTTGAGCCACCGCGCCCAGCCGCAAAAGTTTTTAAGATGATGTGATTTCGTTTGTCTATTTTTCTTTTGGTTGCTTGTGCTTAAGACATATTACTGAAGAAATCTTTGCCCAGACCAATGTCCTGGAGAGTTTCTCCAGTGTTTTCTTTTAGTTGTTTTATGGTTTCAGGTCTTATATTTAAGTATTTAATCCATTTATATTTGATGTTTACATATGTCAAAAAATAGTGATCTAGTTTTTTTATTCCTAATATGGATATCCAGTTTTCCCATTATCATTTACTGAAGAGACTGTCCTTTCCCCAGTGTATGTTCTTGGCATCTTTGTTGAAAATGAGTTCACTGTAGATGTATGGATTGATTTCTGGGCTCTCTATTCTGCCCTATTGGTCTATGTATCTGTTTTATGCCTGTACCTTGCTGTTTCAGTTACTATAGCTCTGTGATACAATTTGAAGTCAAGTAATGTGATTCTCCAGTTTTGTTCTTTTTGCTCACAATGGCTATGAGTATTCTAGGCCTTTGGTGTTTTCATATACATTTTTTAATGATTTTTTTTCTGTTTATGTGACGAATGTCATTGGTATTTTGATAAAGATTGCATTAAATCTGTAGATTGCTTTGGGTAGTATGGACGTATTAACAATATTGATTCTTCAAATCCATGAACATGGAATACATTTTCATTTATTTGTGTCCTTCTCAATATTTTTCATCAGCGTTTTATAGTTTTCATGGTAGAGATCACCACTTCTTTTCATTAAGCTTTTTTCTAGGTATTTAATTTTATTTGTAGCTATCGTACTTGGGATACTAACTTGATTTCTTTTTCAGATTATTTGTTGTTAGCATACAAAATGCTACTGATTTTTGTATGTTGGCTTTGTATTATGTAACTTTATGAAATTTGTTTATTAGTTCTAATGGTTTTTTTTTTTTTTTGAGAGTCTTGAGGTTTTTCCAAATAGGAGATCATATCATCTGCAAATAGTGTAATTTGACTTATATGTTTACAGTTTGTGTGCCCTTTATTTTTTTCTCTTTTCTGAGTGCTCTAGCTAGGACTTTCAGTAGTATGTCAAGTAACAGTGGTGAAAGTGGGGCCAGGCATGGTGGCTCACAACTGAAATCCCAGCACATTGGGAAACCTAGACAGGTGGATTACGTGAGGTCAGGAGTTCAAGACTAGCCTGGCCAACATGACAAAACACCATCTCTACTAAAAATACAAAAAATATCTAGGTGCAGTGGCAGGCACCTGTAATTCCAGCTACTTGGGAGTCTGTGGCAGGAGAATTGCTTGAACGCAGGAGATAGAGGTTGCAGTGAGCCCAGATTGTACCGTTGTACTGCAGCCTGGATGACAAGAGCAAAACTCCGTCACAAACAAACAAACAAAACAGTGGTGAAAGTGGACATCCTTGTTGTATTCCCAATCTTAGAGGAAAGGCTTTCAGTTTTTTCCCATTAAGTGTGACACTAATTGTGGAACTGTCATATAGAGCTTTTACTGTGTTGAGGTAATTCCTCAACACATTACCCAGTTTGTTGAGGGTTTTCATCATGAAGGAATATTGAATTTCATCAAATATTTTTTCAATATTAATTGAAAAGATCAGATGGTTTTATCCTTTATTCTGTTCATATGATATATCACATTGTTTGATTTGTGCATGTTGAATGATCATTGCATCCTTGAGATAAATTGCACTTGGTCATGATGAACTATTTTTTAATGTGTTGTTGAATTCAGTTTGCTAGTATTTTGTTAAGGATTTTTGCATCAGTGATCATCAGAGATATTGACCTATAGTTTTATTTTTTCCTTTTTGTTCCATTTCCTTTTCTTTTTTATGTGTCTTTGTCTGGTGTTGGTATCAGGGTAATACTGGCCTCATAGAATGAGTTTGGAAATATTCACTTGTCCTCTATTTTTTGGAATAGTGTGAGTAGGATCAGCATTAACTTTTCTTTTTAAATGTTTTCTAAAAATTAGCAGTAATGCCATAGAGTCCTAGGCTTTTCTTTGCTGGAAGACTTTTTATTATAGCTTTTATCTCATTACTTGTTTTGGTCTCTTCAGGTTTTGGATTTCTTCATGGTTCCATCTTGATAAACCTGTGTATGTCTAGGAATTTATCCATTTCTTCTAGGTTTTCCAATTTATTGGCATATAGCTGCTCATAGTAGTCGCTAATGATCTTTTGAGCTTCTGTGGTATAGGTTATAATGTCTCCTTTTTCATTTCTGATTTTATTTATCTGAGTCTTCTCTCTTATTTTCTTAGTCTGGCTAAATATTTGTTGATTTTGTTTATCTTTTCAAAAAATGAACTTCATTTTATTGCTCTTTTGTATTGTTTTTAAATTTCATTTTTACTTATTCCTGCTCTGATCTTTATATTTATTTTCTTCTACTAATTTTGGGTCTGGTTTGCTCTTGCCATTCTGGTTCTAGGTTGTTTAAAGTTTTTCCTTTTTTTTGATATAGGCATTTATTGTTACAAACTTTCCTCTCACTACTGCTTTTGCTGTATCCCATAGGTTTGGAATATTGTGTTTCCACTTTTATTTGTTTCAAGAAATTTTTTCTTTTAAAAATTTTTTTTAATATTTATTTTTTTTCAATCCCATGCCAAAATTTCAAGAAATCTTTACGTTTCTTTCTTAATTTTTTCATTGATTAACTGGTAATTCAGGAGCATTGTTAAATTTCCATGTGCTTATATAGTTTTCCAAATTCCTTATGTTATTGATTTCTTGTTTTATTACATTGTGGACAGAGAAAACACTTAAGATGATTGCAGTGTTTTTGCAGCCTAATAAATGATCTGTTCTTGAGGATGATCCATGTGTTCAGGAGAAGAATGTTTATTCTGTAGCCACTGGATGAAATGTTCTATAAACATCTACTAGGTCCATTTGGTGTATAGTGCAGATTAAGTCTGATGTTTCCTTCTTGATTTGCTGTCTGGAAGATCTGTGCAATGCTAAAAGTGGGGTGCTAAAGTCTCCAGCTATTATTGTATTGGGATCGATCTCTCTCTTTAGCTCTAATAATATTTGCTTTATAGCCGGGCGCGGTGGCTCAAACCTGTAATCCCAGCACTTTGGGAGGCCGAGGCGGGTGGATCACGAGGTCGAGAGATCGAGACCATCCTGGTCAACATGGTGAAACCCCGTCTCTACTAAAATACAAAACATTAGCTGGGCATGGTGGCTCGTGCCTGTAACCCAGCTACTCAGGAGGCTGAGGCAGGAGAATTGCCTGAACCCAGGAGGCGGAGGTTGCGGTGAGCCAAGATCGCGCCATTGCACTCCAGCCTGGGTAACAAGAGCGAAACTCCATCTCAAAAAAAAAAAAAAAAAAAATTTGCTTTATATATCTGGATGCTCCATTGTTCAGTGTATATATATATATATATATTTATAATTGTTGTATTCTCTTGCTGAATCGAGCCCTTTATCATTATATAATGACCTTCTTCATCTCTTTTTATAGATGAGTTAGGGGAAGGGTGATACAAGCACTCTTGCGGCCACCACTGCTGGGACTGTGCTGGATCACATCTAAAGCTGGCTATGTATTAGGTCTTGCCCAATGCCTGTGTCAACTATTGCCTGGCTACTGCTCATGTTTACTCAAGGCCTAAGGGCTCATTAGTCAAGAGGTGATGAATCCTGCCAGGCCTGTGTCTTTCCCTTCAGGGCAGTGGGTTCCCTTCTGGCCCAGAGTGGGTCTAGATATGCTGTCTGGAAGCTGGGACCTGGAATTGGGAACTTTAGGAATCTATTTGGTACTTGATTTTACTGTGGCTAAGCTGGTACCCACATTGCAAGACAATGACCTTTGTATTCTTCCCTCTCCTTTCGTCAAGCAGAAATCTCTCCCCATGTCCACCAACACCATGAGCCCCAAGTCCATGGCAACAACTACCTGACTACTGCTGATGTTTATTTAAGGCCCGAGGACCCTTTAGTAAGCAGGTGCCTCCTGCCAGGTCTTGGTATCTCCCTTTAGGACAGTGGGTTTCCTTCAGACCCAGGGCAGGTCTAGAAATGCCATCTGGGAGCTAAGTCCTGGAATTGGGGACCTTAGGGGTTGGCATGGTACTTTAATTTATTGTGGCTGAGCTGGTACCCAGTTGCAAGACAAAGTTCTTTTTACTCCTCCCTCTCCTTTCCTCTAGCAGAAGGTGTCTCTCCCATGGCCACCATTAAGAATGTACTGGGTCACACCTAACGGCAGCACTGCCTAGCTGTGTAATCTTGAGCAAATTACTCAATATTATCTGCAAAATGGAAATGAGAGTAAATAGTACCTTTCTCATAGGATGGTTATAAGGATTAAATGAGTTAACATGTGAACCTGGTATAATATTAGCTACCGTAATTATTTGTAAAAGTGTGGATATGCCTAATAGTACACTTTAAAAAAAATCTTTTTGCCTCTAATATTACATGTTGAATGTCAGGCATGCCATCTCTTTTCAAATAGATTTAAACTAAAAAAATTATTAAGGGGCTGGGCGCGGTGGCTCAAGCCTGTAATCCCAGCACTTTGGGAGGCCGAGGCGGGTGGATCACGAGGTCAAGAGATCGAGACCATCCTGGTCAACATGGTGAAACCCTGTCTCTACTAAAAATAAAAAAAATTAGCTGGGCATGGTGGTGCATGCCTGTAATCTCAGCTACTCAGGAGGCTGAGGCAGGAGAATTGCCTGAACCCAGGAGGTGGAGGTTGTGGTGAGCCGAGATCGCGCCATTGCACTCCAGCCTGGGTAATAAGAGCAAAACTCTGTCTCAAAAAAAAAAAAAAGAAAAAAAAATTATTAAGGAAGAAATGAGAGATTGCTCTGGCTATGGGGTAAAGAACTGATCAGAGTTGGGGCAGGATTCACCCAGGAGAGTTTCTCAAAAAGTGAGTTTTGGCCGGGCACAGTGGCTCATGCCTATATAGTCCCAGCACTTTGAGAGGCCAAGGTGGAAGGATCACAAGATCAGGAGATTGAGACCATCCTGTTCAACATGATGAAACCCTGTCTTTACTAAAAATATAAAAATTAGCCAGGTGTGGTGGTATGCATCTGTAGTCCCAGCTACTCGGGAGGCTGAGGCAGGAGAATCACTTGAACCCGGGAGGCAGAGATTGCAGTGAGCTGATATCGCGCCACTAAACTCCAGCCTGGTGACAGAGCAAGACACTGTCTAAAAGAAAAAAAAAAAACTGAGTCTCCAGTTAGTTCTAGAGGCTATGATGCAGCTATCTCATTGATAAGCACACAGGATAAGTCACTAAGGGAACCTGGGCTCTAAAATTGCAGTTGAGTCTTAGTAGGTAAAAGGTAATATGGGTAGGATGATTGCTGCTGGTGGAACTCAATGAGAAGGAAGGCCTGGTGGAGACTGCCAGTAGTAAACCTGGGCCTAGAGACAACAATAAAAGTAATGATTATATTCAGTCCGTGCAGTCTGTGGCTCCTTCAAACATATTCCTGGGGGCTAAAGGTAATTGACCTTAGGGTGAGGTAGTTGGACAATAGACTATATAGGTAAGACCATGAAAGACATTGTAGAGCCAGACCAAGCATTTGCAAAGCCACAAAATGTGCAACAGATGTTCTCAGAACTCCCATAGTTCAGAAGTGGGGTGGATAGCAATGAGAGAAAAGACCCCAGGAAGAAGGAGAAGGGGCTAGATTATGCTGTCTTGTATGTGTGCATGGCAGACACTCTTTAGTGCCTGCGTAGCATTTATCTATCCCTCAGGGACTGTGACTGTATACTCAGCTCAGGGGTAAATCCTGATAGTCTACACCAATCATAATAATCTATTTCATTTCCTAGCATTGGTTTAGGGGTGAGTGTGTAACACAGTGTAGCCAATGAGACAGAGAAAAGTTGCCTGGGAAGTCTTTGGGAAAGTTTTCCTCACTCATATATATATATATATTTCATATATTATATGTAAATACCCACACACATACATATATATGTATATATACACACACATACTTTTTTTTTTTTTGAGACAGAGTCTTGCTCTGTTGGCCAGGCTGGAGTGCAGTGGCACAATCTTAGCTCACTGCAACCTCCACCTCCCAGGTTCAAGTGCTTCTTCTGCCTCTGCCTCCCGAGTAGCTGGGATTATAGGCACATGACACCCCACCTGGCTAATTTTTGTATTTTTAGTAGAGGCGGGGTTTCACCATATTGGCCAGGCTGGTCTCAAATTCCTGACCTTGTGATCTGCCCACCTCGGCCTCTCAAAGTGCTGGGATTACAGGCACAAGCCACTGCGCCTGGCCACATATATTTAGAGATGGTGTCTTCCTGTATGTATTGCCCAGGCTGGAGTGCAGTGGCTATTCATAGGTATGACTATAGCCTTGAACTCCTGGCCTCAAGGGATGCTCCTGCGTCAGCCTCCTTAGAGCCTGGGACTGCAGCTACTGGCCACCATGCCTAGCTGGTTTCTTCACTCTTAAAGGAAACCTAAGGAATAGACAGTCTCTTTTCTTCCACTGATATTGATGTCTGAGATGTGATGCCTGAAAGTAGGGCTACTATGTTGTAACCATGAATGGATCTAGCCTGAAGACTGAGCTAACACTCCAAAAATAGTAGAGCAGAGATAGAACTGGAGTCATTTACGTCATTGTGGGGCACTGCATCAGCCAAACATAAAGGTGCTTTACTAAATGACCTCTTGCTATTTGAGATAATAAATGCTCCTTATTGTTTAAGCCAATCAGAAATAGGGCTTTCTGTTACTTGTGGCTAAAGGCATGGGAATTGAAACAACATGCAAAGAAGATTAGCCTTATCATGTAGGCAACAGGAGATTAAAAAAAATCTTTAAGCCAGAAGTGACATCAGCATTTTTTTCATTATGGAATAAGCATTCTGTCAAATAAATTTACTATAATTTTAACATTTAATGGTACACCACTGGCCAGGTGTGGTGGCTTACACCTGTAATCCCAGCACTTTGGGAGGCTGAGGTGGGCGGATCACCTGAGGTCTGGAGTTTGAAGACCAGCCTGAACAACATGGAGAAATGCTATCTCTACTAAAAATACAAAACCAGCCCGGTGTGGTGGTGCATGCCTATAATCCCAGCTACTCAGGAGACTGAGGCAGGAGAATCACTTGAACCTGGGAGGCGGAGGTTGTGATGAGCTAAAATTGCACCATTGTACTCCAGCCTGGGCAACAAGAGCAAAACTCTGTCTCAGAAAAAAATAAAAAAAGAGACACCAATTTGATTTTGTCCCATGATGTAACAAATACTGTATGTTATATTACATATGCCATTTAGTTTGAAATAAATTTACAAACTAGAATTTAAAATGATAAAGAAAAAAAAGAAAAATAATAATAAAATGATAATGTCTACTCTGCTAATGTTGTTGAGTATGTACTAGAGGAAGTGAGAGTGAAGGGGAAATGATCAGTTAAGTCCATAAGAAGTAATGAGAACTTAAGTGAAGAGGATGTGATAAATCAAGACGCAATATCATCTGGGCTTAGTGATGACTGGTGGTAAAAGGGGAGGGTTACGGAATGATTCCAAAGCATTGGGTTTGGATTTCCAGGTCTTTATTTACCAGGCAATGAGTCAGAGAAAGGTTTTGGTTGAAGTGACCAGAAACCTAATCAAACAAACTAAGGAAGGACACAGGGGTACCTCTCAGAGCTCAGAGCAAGAAGTTTCACTGGGCTTCAGCCAGAGTAGACTGAACCCTAGGGAACTGGACTCTGCCTGTTCTGGGAGGTGGCATATAGTCTCTCCTTTCTGCTTCTCCCAGCACATCAGCCTCACTTTCTTCAGACTGGTTGCCTCTGTTGGGCATGGTGATCTTATCCCAGCCCCAGCTTTCTTGGACCTCATGGCATAAGGTCCCAGCAGAGACTAACTCAGGTCTTCTATATTTTGGTTCCAAATTCTCAGGAGAGAGACTCTAATTAGTCCATCTTCGATCAGGTGCCCATTCTTTGTCCTGAGAGTTCTGGATGAACAGCTAAATTATTGGTATGTATAGCAATTCTTCCCAGGATTGTAAAAGAGCATGTTGTCTAAAAGTGGGTATGGGAATACTGCAACAATAATTGATGGAAGAAATGAGTACATTTCAAGTATGATAGTGGCTACAAATGGTGAAATAGATAGGGATGGGAGCAAATGATAAATTAAAATTTGAATATATTAATTCTGTGGTTCCCAAGAGACCGCCAGTGGAAAATGTCTTTTAAGCATAGGTCTGAACTGAAGTTGGAAAGGTGACACCATCAGAATGTAGGTGGAAATAAAAAAGAAAGAAGTCTGGATACAGTGGAGGACACCTGTAATCCCAACAATTTGAAAGGCAGAGGCAGGAGGATTGCTTGAGCCCAGGAGTTCGAGAGCAGCCTAAGCCACGTAGTGAAACCCTGTCTCTACAAAAAATATAAAAATTAGCTGAGTGTGGTAGCACGCAACTGTAGTCCCAGCTACTCAAGTGGCTGAGGTGGGAGGATCGCTTGAGCCCAGAAGGTTGATCCTGCATTGAGCCAGGATTGCCCCATGGCACTCCAGCTGGGGTGATAGAGTAAGACACTGTCTCAAAAAAAAAAAAAAAAAAAAAATGATATAGACCTCTCAGAAGGAGCACATAGACCTAGAAGAGGAGAGTCAAGTTTTGCACTACCACACTGATTTGTTTGTATTTTATTTACTTTTAAAGTAATGAATAGTTCAATTTTTAGAATCTTGAAATGGTATTTATAAAGAGTTACCTTCCCACCCATGTTTCAGGTATACATTTCCCTTTCCTGTAGGTGATGCAATCATTTATATCTTTTCAAAGATCAGCTAGGCATGGTGGCTCATGCCTGTAATCCTAATACTTTGGGAGGCCGAGGTGGAAGGATGTTTGAGCCCAAGAGTTCAGCAACATCCTGGGCAACATAGCAAGACCCTGTCTCTATTTATGTAATTATATATATGTTTTCTAAATAAAGAATTTTAAAAAATGATAATCTATGCATGTACCAGTAAATACTTTATTATTTCTACATACCCCCCATCATATTTTTCAAACACTAATAGTAATATATCATTTACTTAATTTAAATAATTCCTTAGTGATGGATGTTTAAAGTATTTTTCAATTTTTGCTATTATGAACAAAATACCCATGAGTAACTAGAACACATTTTAAAAAAAAAAAAAAAATGGGTGAGGAAGAGAAACTAATGAAGAGGTTTGAGGTGGTTGTCAATGGCTCCTTACTCCCACAATGCCAATGCAACTACATCAACAGGAGCCATTGATAATCTCTACCCCAGTTCACCTCTCTTGGACACCACATGCTTTAACTCTCCTTCTTTGGCCTCTGTCACACCCCCTTCCCATTGTTTTTCCACTTGCTTGTCCACTCCTTGCCAGACCTCTGGCTCTTGTCGAAATCTATCCTGTCCTTTATTTTTTTCTTTTTCTTTCTTTCTTTCTTTCTTTTTTTTTTAAAGGCAGAGTCTCACTCTGTTGCCCAGGGTGGAGCACAATAGTGAGATCTTAGCTCACTGCAACCTCCATCTCTCAGATTGCAGCAATTCTCCTGCCTCAGCCTCCTGAGTAGCTGGAACTATAGGCATGTGCCACCATACCTGTCTAATTTTTGTATTTTTAGTAAAGACAGGTTTTCACCATGTTAGCCAGGCTGGTCTTGAACCCCTGACTTCAAGTGATCCATCCGCCTTGGCCTCCCAAAGTGCTAGGATTATAGGAATGAGCCCCTGCACCCAGCCTAAATATCCTAAGTGAAACAGGTCAACTGTTAGAAGTTATTCTGTAGTTACACCTCTGGAATCTAGAAAGACCTTTAAGTGTAAACCCATATGAAAACCAACAATCTTACTAATAGAGGATACAGTAATATCATGCCTCAATATTTACTAGCTATGTGACCTTGGACAAACTCATTGATCTCTCTGAGCCTTACTTTCCTCACTTGTAAAATTAAAAGAATAATAGTATCCCTTTTATAGGGTGGTTGTGAGGATGAAAAGATGTATGTAAGAAACAATATTCATCAGTCACATTCAGTGCAGGAGATAACGAAAAGCATTTCATAGTAACATCTCATTGCATTTCAGCTCATATAGGGCTATCCCCAGATGGGCACCTAGGAATTCCTTTCCCCGTCTTTATCTTTGTGTCTTTTCTATTTTACTCTATTCCACATCCCCCAGGGGCCATGCTTCATCCTGCCAGAGCCACAGGAGGTTCAAGGCCAAAGCCAAGTTGGGAAGACTGAAGGTGGCTTACAGCTTTCCATAGTGGTTTCTTCAAGGCAAATAAATCTACTTCAACCCACTTTTATACTAAATCATCCTCTTTCCACCTAGGGTAGGGAGATCTCTGTCTCCCTGCAGTTTAATACAATAGGTTGAAGGATAAGGGCTAAGTAAGGAGGCATATAATGTAAAAGTAGACTGTACTTTTTGAAACCTTGGTAGTGAAGGGAAGAGAGGCAGAAACATTAATAACAGGGTTAAGGTTGCCATCGTTTGAAATTTAGGCTTATTTACAGTCTATCTAATATTGTATGTTGAATGATGCAATCCAAGCTGGGAAAAATAGGCTTTGTAAAGGAGTATGCTTCTCTTCTAGACCAGAGAGATTGGCTTAGTCTGGAGCCCTTAAAGCTACCAACTCCAACTTCACCAAAGTAGAAAAACCAGCTTCTTCTTTCTAAATATTTATTTATTTGTTTTTTTATTTTAAGATGGGGTTTCACCATGTTGATCAGGCTGGGCTTGAGCTCCAGACCTCAAGTGATCCGCCCACCTTGGCCTCCAAAGTGCTTGGATTACAGGCATGAGCTACCACCCCTGGCCAAAATCAGCTTCTTAACAAAGAAATTCTTTGTAGTCTTTGGTGCCCCAGGCCAATTTTTGAAGTCAAAAGACCTCAATACATTTTTGTTGTTTTTATCAATTGAATACATTCTCTTACTATTATTATCTTTTTTTTTTTTTTTTTTTAGTAGAGACAGGGTTTCACCGTGTTGGCCAAGCTGGTCTCGAACTCCTGACCTCAGGTGATCTGCCCGCCTTGGCCTCCCAAAGTGCTGGGATTACGGGCATGAGCCACTGCGCCTACTATTATTATCTACCTTCAAAAATATCTGACTTTAGGGATGACAGTTTTCACTATCCTGGGGAGTTAACCTTAAGGCTAATAAGCATCTTGGCAGGGTGTGGTGGCTCACACCTGTTATCCCAGCACTTTGGGAGGATGAGGTGGGTGGATCAGAAGGTCTGGAGTTCAAGACCAGCCTGGCCACCATGGTGAAACCCCGTCTCTATTAAAATACAAAAGTTAGTTGGGCATGGTGGCATGTGCCTGTAATCCCAGCTACTAGGGAGGCTGAGGCAGGAGAATTGCTTAAATCAGGAGCCGGGAGGCAGAGGTCGCAGTGAGCTGAGAATACAGACTGCATTCCAGCCTGGGCTACAAAAAAAAAAAAAAAAAAAGTAATTAATAAGTCTCTGTATAGTGCAGCCAAAGTTGCAAATCCAGATTAAAGTCTGCAGATACCACTGATGGTTCGTCTTTGCTTACCCAGTGATCAGTAAGAGATATGACTCCCAGGGGTCTTAAATGTTAGGGTGGAAAATGGTAGATCAGGGCTGGGCGTGGTGGTTCACGTCTGTAATCCCAGCACTTTGGGAGGCCAAGGCAGGCAGATCACAAGATCAGGAGATTGAGACCATTCTGGCCAGCATAGTGAAACCTGGTCTCTACTTAAAAATACAAAGACTAGCCAGGCATGGTGGCAAGAGCCTGGAATTCCAGCTACTCGGGAGGCTGAGGCAGGAGAATTGAACTGGGAGGTGGAGGTTGCAGGGAACCGAGATTGGGCCACTGCACTCCAGCCTGTATGACAAGCGTGAAACTCTGAAAAAGAAAGAAGGAAGAAAGAAAGAAAGACAAGAAATCTGTCTACTAAAAACAAACAAACAAATTAGCAAGATGTGGTGACATGTGCCTGTAGTCTCAGCCACTCAGGAGGCTGAGGCAGGAGAATTGCTTGAACCTGGGAGGCAGAGGCACCATTGCACTCCAGCCTGGTGACATCTGAAAAAAAAAGAAAAAAAAAAAAAAAAAAAGAAAAGAAAAGAAAAAAAAAAAGGACCGGGTGGGATAAAAAAACACAAAAATAAATTTAAAAAAAAAGATGTTGGATCAATTTACAGTCCTCAGTTCCTGACAGCAAGTCTGGAAATTGACCCTTTTTTACATTTAAATTTAATTTTTATTTTACTGTGGTAAGAACATTCAACATGAGAGCTACCCTCTTAACAGATTTTTAAGTATGAAATACAACATATTGTCAACTATAGGCACAATGTTGTACAGCTGATTTCTAGAACTTATTTATCTCACATAACTGAAACTTTAGCAACTGCCAGTTTTCTCTTCCCCTCCTTCTGCACTCTGCTTCTATAATTTTGACTATTTTAGGTTTCTCATATAAGTGGAATTATGCAATATTTGTCCTTCTGTGACTGGCTTATTTTACTTAGCATAATGTCCTTAAGTTTCATCTATGCTGTCACATAATAAGGATTTCCTTCTTGTTTCCCAGGCTGGAGTACAATGGTGCTATCTTGCCTCACCGCAATCTTCGCCTCCCAGGTTCAAGTTGTTCTCCTGCCTCAGCCTCCCGAGTACCTGGCATTACAGGTATGTGCCACCACGCCCGGCTAATGTATTTTTATTTGAGATGGGTTTCTCCATGTTGGTCAGGCTGGTCTCGAACTCCCGACCTCAGGTGATCTGCCCACCTTGGTCTCCCAAAGTCCTAGGATTATAGGCATGAGCCACTGTGCTTGTTCTTTTTTTAAAGCTGAATAATATTCTATTGTATATATACACCACGTTTTCTTATCCATTCATCTATTGATGAATATTTAGATTGTTTCCACATCTTGGCTATTATGAATAGTGCTGCAATGAACATAAGAGTGGTAATATTTCTTTGACATCCCAATGTCAACTCTATCGTATAAAATTTCTAAAATAAAGAAATCCAAGAGAGGACACAAACAGATGGAGAAACATTCCATGTTCATGGTTAGGAAGAATCAACATCATGAAAATGGCCATACTGCCCAAAGTAATTTACAGATTCAACGCTATTCCCATCAAGCTACCAATGACCTTCTTCACAGAACTGGAAAAAAACACCTTAAACTTCATATGGAACCAAAAGAGAGCCCGCATAGCCAAGTCAATTCTAAGCAAAAAGAACAAAGCGGGAGGCATCACACTACCGGACTTCAAACTATACTACAAGGCTACAGTAATCAAAACAGCATGGTACTGGTACCAAAACAGAGATATAGACCAATGGAACAGAACAGAGGCCTCAGAGGAAATACAACATACCCACAACCATCTGATCTTCGACAAACCTGACAAAAACAAGCAATGGGGAAAGGACTCCCTGTTTAATAAATGGTGTTGGGAAAACTGGCTAGCCATGTGCAGAAAGCAGAAACAGGACCCCTTCCTGACACCTTACACCAAAATTAACTCCAGATGGATTAAAGACTTAAACATCAGACCTAATACCATAAAAACCTTACAAGAAAATCTAGGCAAAACCATTCAGGACATAGGTGTAGGCAAGGACTTCATGACCAAAACGCCAAAAGCAATGGCAACAAAAGCCAAAATAGACAAATGGGACCTAATCAAACTCCACAGCTTCTGCATGGCAAAAGAAACAGTCAGTAGAGTGAATCGGCAACCAACAGAATGGGAAAAAATTTTTGCAGTCTACCCATCTGACAAGGGGCTGATATCCAGAATTTACAAAGAACTAAAGCAGATCTACAAGAAAAAAACAAACAAGCCCATTCAAAAATGGGCAAAGGAAATGAACAGATACTTTACAAAAGAAGACATACAGGAGGCCAACAAACATATGAAAAAATGCTCATCATCACTGGTCATCAGAGAAATGCAAATCAAAACCACATAGAGATACCATCTCACACCAGTTAGAATGGCGATCATTAAAAAATCGGGAAACAACAGATGCTGGAGAGGATGTGGAGAAATAGGAACACTTTTACACTGTTGGTGGGAATGTAAATTAATTCAACCATTGTGGAAGACAGTGTGGCGATTCCTCAAGGACCTAAAAATAGAAATCCCATTTGACCCAGCAATCCCATTGCTGGGTATATATCCAAAGGATTATAAATCATTCTACTACAAGGACACGTGCACACGAATGTTCATTGCAGCACTGTTTACAATAGCAAAGACCTGGAACCAACCCAAATGCCCAACGATGATAGACTGGATAGGGAAAATGTGGTACATATACACCATGGAATATTATGCAGCCATCAAAAATGATGAGTTCACGTCCTTTATAGGGACATGGATGAACCTGGAAACCATCATTCTCAGCAAACTGACACAAGAGCAGAAAATCAAACACCGTATATTCTCGCTCATAGGCGGGTGTTGAACAATGAGAACACATGGACACAGGGAGGGGAGCACTACACACTGGGGTCTGTTGGGGGGAAATGGGGGAGGGGCGGGGGGTGGGGAGGTGGGAAGGGATGGCATGGGGAGAAATGACAGATACAGGTGAGGGGACGGAAGGCAGCAAAGCACACTGCCATGTGTGTACCTATGCAACAATCTTGCATGTTCATCACATGTACCCCAAAACCTAAAATGCAATAAAAAAAAAAAAGAAAAAAAAAAAAAAAAAAAAAAAAAAAAAAAAAAAGAAATCCCACAACTCAACAGCAAAAAACTAACACCTGATTTTAAAATGGACTAAGGACGTGAATATATATTTCTCCAAAAAAAAAAAAAAAGACGTACAGATGGCCAATGGGTATATGAAAAGATGTTCGATGCCACTAGTCATCAGGACAATATAAATCAAAACTACAATGAGGTATCACCTCACTCCTGTTGAAATGGCTGTTACCGGCTGGGTGCTGTGGCTCACATCTGTAATCCCAGCACTTTGGGAGGCCGAGGCGGGAGGATCACCAGGTCAGGAGTTCGAGACCAGCCTGACCAACATGGCGAAACCCCATCTCTAAAACATAATAATAATAATAATAAAGAAATGGCTGTTACCAAAAAGACAAAAGATAAGAGGTGTTGGTGAAGATGTGGTAAAACTGGAACACTTGTTCACTGTTGGTGGAAATGTAAAATGGTACAACCACTATGGAAAACAGTATGGAGGTTCTTTGAAAAATTAAAAATATAACTACCATATAATCAATCCTCTCACTTCTGAGTATTTATTCAAAAGGTTGATCTTGATTGACAACCTAAAGTTAGAGAAAACGTGGGAAAGCTCTTACACCACACATTCAGTCTCTTTGGATGGCAGTTTATTTAGATGTATCCAAATTTCAAATTGTTTAGACCCAGCAATTCTACTTCTTGTATTGAAAGCTATAGGTACAAGATGTATATACAAGGTACAGGCATATGTTCTTTGCAGCATTGTTTGATAAATATATTCATCTTTCACTAAAAATAAAACTGAAAGCAACCAAAATGTTTATAAGTATGGAACTGATTTTATAAATTATCATACAACCACCAATGTTATATAATACATATGTTAAAAAGAAAAATAATAGTTTTTATTTTGGAGACAGTGTCTTGCTCTGTCATTCATGCTGGAGTGAAGTGGCATGATCATAGCTCACTGCAGCCCCAAAATCTCCTGGGATCAAGCAACTCTCCTACCCCAGTCTCCTGAGTAGCTGGGACTACAGGCGCATGCCACTAGGCCTGGCTAATTCTTTTTTCACTTTTTTTTTTTTAGAAATGGTGTCTCTCTCTCTCTCTGTGTCCTATGCTGGTCTCATACTCCTGGCCTCAAGTGATCCTCCCACCTCAGCCTCCCAAATAAGTCTTTTTTTTTTTTTTTTTTTCTTTGAGACACAGTCTCGCTCTGTCACCTAGGCTGGAGTTATGTGGCACAATGTTGGCTCACTGCAACCCCTGTCTCCCGGGTTCCAGCAATTCTTCTGCCTCAGCTTCCCAAGTAGCTGGGATTACAGATCCCCACCACTGCACTGGGCTAATTTTTGTATTTTGAGTAGAGATGGGGTTTCACCATGTTGGCCAGCCTGGTCTCAAACTTCTGACCTCAGGTGATCCGCCCACCTTGGCCTCCCAAAGTGCTGGGATTATAGGCATGAACCACCATGCCTGGCCCCAAATAAGTATTTTACATGTATACCCTCATTTGGTATTCACATCAGCTCTATGTGTAAGGTGACCATACATCTTGATTTACCAGAACAGTCTCCATTTATACCTGTCACAACATAATGATTATTACTGCCCCCTTCACTCTCAAAAGTACCTCTCTTTGACAGTAAATTATGTGGTCATCTTATATATGAGGAGGTTATTGTCATCACCTTATTGAATAGTTGAAGAAAGGGAAGTGTTAAGTAACTTTCCCAGGTTCCCACAAGTAGAAGGAGAGACCAGAAGAGATTTACCATGATCTCAGAAGGTAATCCTGAATCTTTTGGGCCAAAGAAATGTTGCCTCTCTGTCAAAGACACCATCAACTTCCAATCACAGTTTGGGAAATCAGCCCTGAAAAATTAAAAAATGATAGTGGCAGGCTTACAGATGGAAGGGAGGGTAGGGCAGTTAAGTCTGTCCATTTCTTCATAAAAGTACGTCATTATTTCACCTGAGAGGTCTTTATCATCATCCCCAGGAGCTTGTCACTTTCCTTTGCCAACCTTTGGCTCCCTCTAAGGAACTAAGGTCTGGTTTTACATTTCTCTGTTGTTATCTTACTTTGTTTCTTTCGCCGTTCTGTCTGTTCTCTTTCCCTGAACTCCCCACAGAGGTAGTGCTTTGAGGGCAGGGGTGATCACAGGCATAATGATGATTAGCTAACTTATCTATACTGTGCGAGGATCAGTCCGGCTAAACTAGGTGAACTCCTCTTGTGTTTACTGTTTTACTGGGAGCCAACATATCTGGAAAGGCTGAACAGTATGGAGAAAAATGGCTAGAATTTCAGAAGTGAGGACACTTCTTTGGGTTCAATGGTTAATATACTGGGGGCCATATTGTTACATCATGCTCAAAACATCCCTGAAATGTGGGCAGTATTGTTCTAATTTTCTGATGTGGAAATTATAAAGCACATAAATATATCTCATGAAATTCAAACATATGTATTCATTCTTAACTTAGTATCCCAAAATACTCATAGCCAACCCAATGGAAGTCAGAGAGGAAAACAACAATCGTCTTCACTGATTGCTGTTGAAATATTCTACTTTTATAAACTTTACAAAAACATATGGCCTTGTAAACACATTAATACAGTTCTCCCAGGACCTTGGAAAGTTCCCATGAAATCGAGGGACCAGCTGTTTAAGCTTTATCAGTTTCATGAAAAATCTATAAATCCATTTCTGTTAATGGAGATAGAATTTGGCCGATGGGGAAGAAATTTCTAACTTGTATGTCACTGGCAGCTGGTACCTAAAGAAATTGATACTGTAAGCCTTCACAGTGGCAGGGTAGGGCCTGGCCACTTGCCTCTCAGGCTGTGGATCAAAGTGGGGGCTCCAGAGTGTGGGATCTAATGGCATAGACTTTGGTCCCTGCAGAGTAGGTAGTGAGCATGGTAAGCAATATCTGCCATTCACTGCTTCCTGTGATTAATGGAACATGGCTATTAAGCAGAATGTAATACTGGCCATGATGGAAAATGGGCCTGCAGAACTGCCAGGGGAGTTTGTGTTCCCAAGGAGAGGAGGCTAACTTGGGGCTCCATAGTTCTAAGTGATGGCCTCAAACCTGTCTTTACATAAGTGGGCCACTTCTGTCTATTTGTTGCTTAGGTACCCTCCTAGTGGCATCCATTCTAGCTCATAGTAATTAATATCACTGTGTATGAGTGTTCTGTGATTGAACAAAATTCTGAAACAGTTGAGATGAGAAAGTTAGACTAGATTAGAAATCGATCTCATTATCTCAAGAAACACACCATTACATTTGCCAATGATGTGAGGTTGTTTGAATGTAACATCAACTGTGAATATAACATCAATTGGCTGGGCATGGTAGCTCATGTAATCCTAGCACTATGGGAGGCCAAAGCAGGTGGATCAACTGAGATCAGGAGTTCGAGATTAGCCTGGCCAATATGGTGAAACCCTGTCTCTATTTAAAAAAATACAAAAATTAGCCGAGCATGGTGGCAGGCACCTGTAGTCAGTCCCAGCTACTCAGGAGGCTGAGGCAGAATTGCTTGAACTTGGGAGGCAGAGGTAGCAGTGAGCTGAGATGGCTCTGTCACCCAGGCTGGAGTGCAGTGGTGTGATGTTGGTTCACTGCAACCTCTGCCTCCCAGGTTCAAGCAATGCTCCTGCCTTAGCCTCCAGAGTAAGTGGGATTATAGGCAAGTGTCATGACACCAAGCTGATTTTGTATTTTTAGTAGAGATAGGGTTTTGACATGTTGGCCAGGCTAGTCTCAAACTCAGTTGATCCACCCGTCTTGGCCTCCCAAAGTGCTGGGATTACAGGCATGATACATTAGATATATTGAGTTATAGGTTCCTGTGGGAACACCATGAGGAGACACTAAGTGGTGTCTAAGACTGGAAAGTGCTCTGTACATATACATTTGGAACTTGCCAGTATATAAGAGGTAGTCAAAGCTGGGAATGGATGAGTTTGACCAAGACACTGGATAATGGGAAGACAAAAGAGCAAACAACAGAATTTTGAGATCACTGCCTTAATATTACATGCCAGGGCTATTTGCATCTACAGTGGTTTCTTTCATAAATGTATTTGGGAGGAAAGCATTTTTAGCAAATATGAAATTGCTCCTGTAGTGGAGTATTGAGTTGCCTTGGGACTGTGCCCTCTTCATTTAAAAGTCTCAGCCAGGCATGGTGGCTCACGCCTGTAATCCCAGCACTTTGGGAGGCCGAGTCTATGGATCACCTGAAGAAAGGAGTTTGAGACCAGCCTGTCCAATGTGGTGAAACCCAGTTTCTACTAAAAATACAAAATTAGCCAGGCATGGTGGCGCATGCCTGTAATCCCAACTACTTGGGAGGTTGAGGCAGGAGAATCGTTTGAACCCAGGAGGCAGAGGTTGCAGTGAGCTGCCATGGTACCATTGCAGTTCAGCCTGGGCAACGAGAGCAAAACTCCCATCTCAAAAAAAGGTCTCAAGTTACCCAGTTCACTGAGGAGAATGGACGGTGGTGACAGACTTCGCAGTTTAACACAGTCTTTCTGGTTGCACCTTCTCTGACTCTTGTTGATTTTTACTGTTGAAAAGCATGCATGCTGGCTGGGCGCAGTGGCTCACACCTGTAATCCCAGCACTTTGGGAGGCCGAGGTGGGTGGATCACAAGACCAGGAGTTTGAGACCAGCCTAGCCAATATGGTGAAACCCCGTCTCTACTAAGAATACAAAAATTAGCCAGGTGTGGTGTCAGGCACCTGTAATCCTAGCTACTCAGGATGCTGAGGCAGAAGAATCACTTGAACCCAGAAGGTGGAGGTTGCAGTGAGCTGAGATTGTGCCACTCTACTCCAGCCTGGGCAACATAGTGAGACTCTGTCGCAAAAAAAAAAAAAAAAAAAAAAAAAGAATGAAAGAAAGAAAAGCATGCATGCTTTCAATCCCGTTGCTTTCCCTGCTCTCCCTGTATTGTCTCCCTTAAAATGTCAGTGGTTTGTGGCAAGAAGGGCATGTACCTTGAAAACAGGCAGACCTGGTTTAGAATCCCAGCTAACTGTGGCTGTGGGCAAATTGCTTAGTCTCTCTAATCCTCTGTTTTCCTCATCGTAAATCTGAACTAACAATATTCTAACAATATCTCCCAGGTAGGGTTGCTGTGAGGACTGCAAACAGTATGTAAAAGCACCGTGCAAAAAACCTAATGTATTGAAGCTGTGCTTATCATCATCAGACAAGGTCATCTACTCTAATCGATTTTTGTTGTTGTTTCTTCTTTACGAAACACACACACACACACACACACACACACACACACACACACAGAATCTGGTTTGATAAAGATTTTGCTATAATTCGATAAAAATGAGATTGGATTTTCATATTGTTGAAGAGATGATTAGGACTCCCCTTTAAAACCAGAGATGCTAAAATTACTGAATTGTCTGAAAACATTCTTATCAAATTTTGCTGATGAAGAATCCAGGCTGAAGATTTTTTTTGTCTCTTTTCCTTCTTTTTTGGGGGGAAATCAGAATTCCTGTTCTGAAATGTAAGTTGATCTTTATCTTAAAAATAGGTTGACGAGGGCATCTCTCTCCTTTTTCATCAAGCAGATGGTAATTTGTGATTTTTTTCCCCTGGTGTTAGATTCCCTCAGAGGCATTAGGTGTGGACATTAGGATATGGTCAGTGTTCCACCATAATTCCTTACCAGTAGATACCAGTTTCTGCAAATAACTTCTGCATTGACATTTTGAGTCCTAATATTAATCCTTCACTCCACTTCCGTGTTTTTAATTAGGTCCTGGCCATTTTACCTAGCAATACCACTGCTCCTCACATTAGACATTTTTTTGTTTTTTTGTTTGTTTGTTTGTTTTTTGAGACGGAGTTTCACTCTTGTTACTCAGGCTGGAGTGCAATGGCGCGATCTTGGCTCACCGCAACCTCCGCCTCCTTAGTTCAGGCTATTCTCCTGCCTCAGCCTCCTGAGTAGCTGGGATTACAGGCACGCGCCACCATGCCCAGCTAATTTCTGTATTTTTAGTAGAGACGGGGTTTCACCATGTTGACCAGGATGGTCTCGATCTCTTGACCTCGTGATCCACCCGCCTCGGTCTCCCAAAGTGCTGGGATTACAGGCTTGAGCCACCGTGCCTGGCCTATTAGGCATTTTTAACACTGGTAGTTTCATTGTCTTCCTCTAAACCCTTTCTTATGGCTGTCCAAATTTCTTCAATGTCATTTTATTCTCCTGGGGAACAAGTTTGAAAATCAGGAGGCTGGGTGGCTGAAAAACATGATTAAAGACCATGATTGTTCCTGTCTTTGTGTTCACCCATCTTCATCTTCAGGCCAGCAGCCCTCATAGTTACAAAATGGCTGCCAGAGATCTAGGCATCACCCTAGATATCTCAATGTTCACGTGAAGCAAACAGTATTTTCTCTTGTATGTGTAATATGAATAAAGAAATATTTCCCTGAAGTTCTTCAGCAGACTTCTCATATCTCATTGGCTAAAACATACTCAGTTTTAAAATAATCAATCACTGGCAAGGAGTATAGGGTTGTCATGATTGGCTTAAATTAATCAAGATATGCCCCTGAGCCAGGGATAGTGTCATCTTCCTTGATGTGTAGATACCCAAATAAAATAGGAGTTCTTCTAACAAGAAAAAAAGGAAAAATAAAAAGAAGGAAAATTCATCGTTCTGGTTTCCTTGTACCTCCTTAGTCCAAGCCTTAGACTAACTGTGATGGTTTCCCAGCTGGCCTCCCCACATTGTTTCCCTCACAATTTTGTTGGATTATCTTCCAGAAACACTGCTTTTCCATGTAGCCCTTTTGTTTAAAAATGCCACTGGTTCTCTCTAGCCTTCAGAAAACCATTCAAACATTACCATAGAATGTTTAAACCATAGAACGTAAGAGTTAGAAGGCCCAGGGAGCTTGGAATGTCAAAAGCCAGCACCAGGAATATTAGCTATAAGTTGTACTAGAAAACATGGATGTATGGTCTTAGTTAAATACCTCTTTTGCTTAACCAAAGGAACAGTATACATAAATCTCCCTAAAAGAACAATCTTCAAACTAAGTTAAGTAACTTTCTAAGGAGGGGTATGAGCACAGATTTTTCTTTTAAGAGAACCAATTTTGGCTTGTTCTCACTGAAGGCTAGCCTTAAGTTTAATACAAATTCTTTTTTTCTTGAGAAAGGAGAGTGTCTTGCTCTGTCACCCAGGCTGAAGTGCAGTGGCATGATCATGGCTCACATAGCCTCAGCTTCCTTGGCTCAAGTGATCCTCCCACCTCAGCCTCCTCAGTAGCTGGGACTACAGACCTGCGCCTACCATGCCCAGCTAATTTTCTTTTTCTTTTTTTTGGAGAGACAAAGTCTCACTATATTGCTGAGGCTGGTCTTCTACTATGTTGCCTAGGCGCAAGCAATCTTCTCACCTCAGCTTCCCAAAGAGCTGGGACTATAGGCATGAGCCATCATATCCAGCCAAATTCTTTATTTTCACCATTCATTTAAAAATAGCCTATCAGGCCGGGCACGGTGGCTCACGCCTGTAATCCCAGCACTTTGGGAGGCCGAGGCGGGTGGATCACGAGGTCAAGAGATCGAGACCATCCTGGTCAACATGGTGAAACCCCGTCTCTACTAAAAATACAAAAATTAGCTGGGCATGGTGGCGCACGCCTGTAGTCCCAGCTACTAGGGAGGCTGAGGCAGGAGAATTGCTTGAACCCAGGAGGCGGAGGTTGCGGTGAGCCGAGATCGTGCCATTGCACTCCAGCCTGGGTAACAAGAGCGAAACCCCGTCTCAAAAAAAAAAAAAAAAAAAAAAAAAAAATAGCCTATCTTCTCCTTACCTGTGTTAAGTCTTACCTTGGTACCTCCAAGTTCTTGAGACCTCTGAGGAATGGGGGAGGGGGAAACAAAAGGGACCATTTGAAGTACTGGCTTTGAGAGAACCTCCTTTAATAATGAGGCAAAATTACCAGGCAGGTCTTTCCATCAAAAGTAAGGTGTGGCTTTAGAGTTGGGGTATTTGGGCCTCTGTTGGGAGGCTGCGGATTCAGACATATTGCAGAGTGGAAAGATGGAGTGACTCAGCACCTCCCATCCGTGGCATCTCTGGTTATTGTCAAAGAATGCATAACTCTTGAGGGAGAGACCCATGACAGCAAAGGAAAGAACACTTCAAATGTTAAAAATGGAGTCTGCTTTTTGTTTTCACTTACTCTCAAAACAAAATTCTCAAAACCTAAGAGGTGCCATTAGCTAGGAAAAAAAGTCTCCGAGCAGCAGATGCAGTGCCAGATACTGATGCTGACTGAGGGCTGAGTGATGCATCCCTACCAAGCATATATCAAATTTTCACATGCCTTTCTGTGTGTCACTCACCTTTTGTAGAATGCAGTGTGAATGATTCCTCTAAATTTAGAGTAATATAAAAATACTTTTAAATTTAACTGGAGTGTTTTCTGAGATTACTACATTCTCTACTACCCAGGGTTTATTTTTTTGTTTTTTTTGTTTTGTTTTGTTTTGTTTTTTAACTGAGTCTTGCACCGTCACCTGGGGTGCCGGAGTGTAGTGGCACAATCTTGGCTCACTGCAACCTCTACCTCCCAGGTTCAAGCAATTCTCCTGCCTCAGCTTCCCAAGTAGCTGGGATTACAGGCACCTGCCACCATGCCCAGCTAGTTTTTTGTATTTTTAGTAGAGACAGGGTTTCACCATGTTGACCAGGCTGGTCTTGAACTCCTGACCTCATGATTCACCCGCCTCAGCTGCCCAGAGTGCTGGGATTACAGGCGTAAGCCACCGCTCCTGGCCTACAAGACTTTTTTACATAATGTAGACATCATTGAATAAAGTAATTAAAACCTACTTCTATGAAATTACATCATTGAGCCGAGTGCAGTGACTCACTTCTGTAATCCCAGCACTTTGGGAGGCTGAGGCGGGCTGATCACCTGAGGTCGGGAGTTTGAGACCAGCCTGACCAACATGGAGAAATGTCTTTACTAAAAATACAAAATTAGTCAGGCGCGGTGGAGCATGCCTGTAATTTCAGCAACTTAGGAGGCTGAGGCAGGAGAATAGCTTGAACCCGGGAGATGGAGGTTGCAGTGAACCGAGCTCTTTCCGTTGCACTCCAGCCTGGGCAACAAGAGCAAAACTTCATTTCAAAAAAAAAAAAAAAAGAAATTACATCATTGAATATTTTTCCAGTGGTAGTCAATTCTCAACTTATTTCTTCTTTCAACTGCTTTTTAATTTTTTTAAAAACAGAAACAGGGTCTCACTATGTTACCCAGACTGGTCTCAAACTCCTGGGCTCAAGCAATCATCCTATCGCAGCCTCCCAAAGTGCTGGGATTACAGGCGTCAGCCACTGCACTTGTCCTATTTCTTCTTTTAAAACATTTATTTTTACTCCTATTAACACAAAATAACTGCATTAGCTTTAGTGCCCCCCCAAAACAAACAAACAAACACAAAATAACATTATTTGCTAGTTGCCAGACTTCATTTTTTAGCAATTTATACTTTTTCTCTTTCATTAACTGGATAGGAAAAGTTAATAATAAAAGTTCTAAAAACAGCTGGATGTGCATGTACCTGTAGTCCCAGCTACTCAGAGGCTGAGGCGGAAGATTGCTTAAGCCCAGGAGTCCGAGTCTACAGTGAGCTATGATTGTACCACTGCACTCCAGCTGGGGTGACCAAGTAAGACTCTTTTTATTTATTTATTTATTTATTTATTTATTTATTTATTTATTTATTTATTTATTTATTTTTAAAAAAGGGGGCCGGGCAGAGTGGCTCAAGCCTGTAATCCCAGCACTTTGGGAGGCCAAGGTGGGTGGATCACGAGGTCAATAGACCAAGAACATCCTGACCAACATGGTGAAACACCATCTCTATAAATAAATAAATAAATAAATAAATAGAAGATTTTTTAAAAAAAAGAAAAAGAAAAAAGCCGGGTGCGGTGGCTCACGCCTGTAATCCTAGCACTTTGGGAGGCCGAGGTGGGTGGATCACCTAAGGTTAGGAGTTCAAGACCAGCCTGGCCATCATGGAGAAACCCCATCTTATAAAAAAGAAAAAAAAAGGAAAAAACTTCTTTCATTCCCATCTATCCTTTTATATATCTTTATATATAAAGATTTTTTGGTGGTAACATTTATAAAAATGAAAAGTAGGAATAAAATTGGTACTCTAAGTTGAGATACATGAACTAATTGAAAATAGTCCCATTCATCTTATTAAGAACTATACCTCAGGCCAGGCATGGTGGCTCACTCCTGTAATTCCAGCACTTTAGGAGGCTGAGGTGGGCAAATCACAAGGCCAGCAGATCAAGATCAGCTTGGCCAACATGGTGAAACCCTGTCTCTCCTAAAAATACAAAGAATTAGCTGGGTGTAGTGGCAGGTGTCTATAATCCCAGCTACTCAGGAGGCTGAGGCAGGAAAATCGCTTGAACCTGGGAGGCAGAGGTTGCAGTGAGCCGAGATCCTGCCACTGCGCTCCAGCTGGGGCAACAGAGTGAGATGCTGTCTTTAAAAAAAGTTTATTTATTTATTATGTATGTGGGCTATTTTGATATTTTTATACCAATAATAATTGTAATGATAAGAAGTTTTTGACTTTTTAGAGGCTTAGCCATGGTAGAAACTATTACCTGGCTCCCAAAATTTGTTCTACATTCTTGAAGTTTGTAACTAGCCTACTTTTCCCCATCACCCTTGCTGTAACATGTGGTCATGTAATTGTTCTGGCAACAGAATGTGAGTGGAAATGATATAGGTCACTTCCAGACTGGTCCCATGGAATATCTTCTGTGCTTTTCTTTGCTTTCTCTCCTTCTACCAGCTATATGAGTTGAGAATGAGGCTCTAGGAAAGGGGTTGGCAAACTTTAGTAAAAAGCTAGACAGTAACTATTTTGGGCTTTGTGGACACATAAAGGCTCTGATGCACATTCTACTTTTTTTTTTTTTTTGTAGCCTTTTAAAGATGTAAATCTATTCTTAGCTCCCAGGTTGCACAAAAATAGGCCCATAAGCTAAACCCTTTTTCTAGGAGACAGTGAAGCCTTAAGATGAAAGGAGCTAAGTTCCCCTCATTACTGTGTGTCAGGGAGCACTTTGCTTACCTGGGCCTCTCACCCAGGACTATTCTGTGAGGAAAAAAATAGGTTTTGATTGTGTTGAGCCTTTACAT
This sequence comes from Saimiri boliviensis, assembly GCF_048565385.1. Taxonomy (NCBI): domain Eukaryota; kingdom Metazoa; phylum Chordata; class Mammalia; order Primates; family Cebidae; genus Saimiri; species Saimiri boliviensis. The sequence goes on along the minus strand of NC_133457.1, from coordinate 13,763,555 downwards.
GCTGGACATATTTGTTATTACAGGTCAGCCTCACAGTAACACAGGAAATTTAAAAAGTAATTTACAAACATTTTTTTTTTTAACTTATTTTCATTTTTTTTTAATAGACGGGGTTTCACCATATTGATCAGGCTGGTCTTGAACTCCTGAACTCAGGTGATCTGCCCGCCTTTTTTTTTTTTTTTTTTAACTTTTTTTACTACTTTTTTACAAGCATTTTTAATGCAGTGAAGTATAATAGAATGAATAAAAAGACCTTTAAGCATAATAATAATGTACATTAAGATGAAATATGTAGAAGTAGAATAAAAATAGGAGCTCAGGGAGAAAGCATCTGACTGCTAAGAGCTCATGTGTAGACTTAAAATGGATGTGGTGGGCATCAAATTGCTTAGATTTAGATTCAATTGGATATTTCAAAGCAAATTGCAGCAGTTTATTTTAAACTATCTATATTAATAACATCCCAAAAATTACAACCTTTGCAATTATTTAAACATACGATGTAATATTTTAGATGTCAACTAAAAATTTTGTGAAGGAGTGCATGGTTTTAAAAAATTCTGCTATGGGATATGCCAGCAGAAAGCTTTGAAGAGTCTTCAAAGAACCCTTATAGACTCAGAACCAAACCTCTTTTGAAAGCTTCATAGATTCCCTGGGCTGAATGTACGAGCAGGGGTTTTTCTGGTTTACCTCTGCTCTTTCTGAAATCCTTTGTCTAGGTCACCTTAGACAGTGTTCATACACAGTAAGTTCCTTGAGTGTCAGGTATCCTGCCAGTGGTGTTTCAAGGCTAGGTGTATACCCATTTCTTCTGACCTTAGATTCCCCAGTGGATCATGAGAATGAAGCTGTTTTCTTTCCTCCTTTCAAAAGTTTTCCCTTCTTGGTGGTTCTGAGGATTCATGAGTTAAATATTTGTTAAGTTTTTGCAATATTTGGCTGAAAGTATAAAGTCTTATTTATTATTGCTGGCTGGATGAAAGATATTATACAAGTGCAAAGTATCATTTCTTCATTTCTTCCCAGGACAGACAGCACTGTCATGCTTAATCCCCAGGAAGCTCACGACCCCATTCTCTTGCACAGCCTCATTTACATAACCAGCCACAAACTGAGTTGAAAGGACTCCTGCGAGAGGATTTGCACTTTCTCCTTTTCTTCAGAGTTTGTATCTGCTAAGCAGGGTGATAACTTTTTTCTCAGACTTGATGGATAGTCCTTAGCTGGTCCTGCTGCACCAGGAGTCCCATAGTTTGAGAGAGAAAGCCCCCTGGACAGTGAGTAAATCAAGATAATTGAGTTTCTCTCTCTCTCTCTCTCTCTCTCTCTCTCTCTCTCTCTCTCTCTCTTTTTTAAAAATCTGTTTCTGTCTACTCTTGTGACCCTGGACAAATCAATTCATCTCTTGCCTCATTTTCTTCACCTAAAAAAGCAGAGTTGGAATAATTTTTCACATTTCCTTCAAACCTACATTTCCTCCTAGCATGTCAAAATGCTGAAGAATTGCTCTGAAAATTTCAGCATACTGGCATGTATGGCTTGTGTTATGTGATATGTGATGTACACCAAAAGAAGTACAAGTGAATTCAGTGCATGAAAGATATGGTTTTCCAAATAACTTTAGGGTAAAGTTATCTATTTAAACCCAGTTTTCATAGTAAATGTGTTTACACTGTTAGGTCTATGTGGCTGCTGATGGTGGTCCTAATGGTGGTGGAGGTGATGATGGTGATGGTGATGCTGGTAGTTGTAATGGTGGTTATGATAGAGGTGATGATGGTAATTGTCGTGGTAACAGAGGTGGTGTAAGTGGCATTGATAATGATGGTAGTGCAGGTGGTGGCGGAAGTGGAGGTAATGAGAGTGGTGAGGGAGGTGATGGAGGTGGTTTCAGTAGCAATAGTGGTAGTGATGGAGATGGTGGTGTATACTTCACAGTGACTTTGAATGAAAATACATAGATTAGCCAGTCATGGTGGCTCACGCCTGTAATCCCAGCACTTTGGGAGGCCGAGGTGGGCTGATCACCTGAGGTTGGGAGTTTGAGACCAGCCTGACCAACATGGAGAAACCCTGTCTCTACTAAAAATACAAAATTAGCTGGGCATGGTGGCACATGCCTGTAATCCCAGCTATTCAGGAGGCTAAGGCAGGAGAATCACTTGAACCTGGGAGGCGGTGGTTGCAGTGAACTGAGATGGCACCACTGTACTCCAGCCTGGGCAACAAGAGCGAAACTCCATCTCAGAAAAAAAGAAAGAAAGAAAGAAAGAAAATTAGAAAATACATAGATTAATACATTTTATCACAGGGTCTGTTCATCTTTATGATTCCCATGGTGCTTAACATACTGCCCTGCAGAAAGAAGGTGCCCATTAAATGTTTGATGAAAGAATATCTAGCAGATAATTACAGAAGCAGCTACTATTGGAGGCAAAAACTATTACTCTTTTGACGGTCTCAGCTTTAATTTCACTTGATACAGCAGGCTTTCTAAGAGAGCAGTGAAAATACTATCACTAATGTCATTTTAATTGGCATTGCTCATACTTAACTCTCTAGGGAAACATGAAAGCTTCTGTGTAATACGGAAGGTTCTTTTATCAAAATTCATGGAAAAAAGGCCACTGTGGTAAATCTACTCAAAAAGAGATAAAAATCTCATAGGAAAAAGTTTGACTAGGAATTTATCTGAAAATTTAAACTAAAAAATATAAAAATAATGTTATTGTATATGTCAACAGTCCCCAAATTTTTGGCTCCAGGGACAGGTTTCATGGAAGACAATTTTTCCACAGATGGCAAGTGGCGCTGGGTAGAGTCGGGGAGGTGGGGTAGGGAGTGGGGAGGATGGTTTGAGAATAAAACTCTTCCACCTCAGCTCATCAGGCATTAGATCCTCATAAGGAGTGTGCAACCTAGATCCCTTGTATGCAAAGTTCCCAATAGGGTTTGTGCTCCTATGAGAATCTAATGCTCCCACTGATCTGACAGGAGGTGGAGCTCAGATGGTAATAATGCTCACTGGTGCCCACTCATCTCCTGCTATGTAGCCCAGTTCCTAACAGGCCACACACATGTACTGGTCCAGAGACCAATGGTTGGGGACCCCTGCTATTAATATATGTGACAAAATTTAGGTTACTATAGAAACTATAGGCTAGTTTTTGAACTGTACCATGACTTTTTTTCTTTTCTTGAGGACAGAGTCTGTTGCCCAGGCTGGACAGTGGGGCATTCACAGCTCAATGCAGTCTTAACCTTCTGGGCTCAAGCTATCCTCCCACCTCAGCCTTCTGAGTCACTGGGACTACAGGCACAAGCCACCATGCCTGGCTAATTTTTTTATTTTTGGTAGAGACAGGGTCTCACTATGTTGCCCAGGCTGGTTTCAAACTCCCTGGCTCAAGCAATCCTCCTGTTTTAGCTTCCCAACGTGTTGGGATTATAGGCGTGAGCCACCATGACCTGTCATTGTGCCATTATTAAATCAAGTGTTCTTTTTTTCTCTTTTTGAAAGGTACATCATTTTTCCAATAGAAATTAATAACATACAGAACATTCACCTAACGTGCAAAAATACTCAAAGGGCTTAAACAACTTTCCCTAATGCCTTTGTTAATATTTGGTTTTTCAAATAATTCATCTAACATGATTATTCTTATTGATTGCTTATTTCTTAGTTTGTTAATTGGTCTAGCAGATACAAAAGTCTAAATATTCTCTAAAAATAATTAATTTAAAGAAATCTTTTATCTTTTGCAAGATTTACATTTTTATTTGCATTGTGTAGATAGATATTTACAATTTCAAATAATAAGAGACACTCTCAGTGTTAAGTAAGAAGAGATGTTTGAGTGCACATTAGGGAATATTTTTATTATAGGGTTATTTTTGCTTTCCTATATCACAGTGTTTCAGTGGAGCCCCTGGTAATGTGGATATTTGGATAACAAAGATAACTTGTATTCACTCAGCCACCATCCATTCAACATTACTAAAAAAAGTACTGTGGGCCGGGCACGGTGGCTCACGCCTGTAATACCAGCATTTTGGGAGGCTGAGGCAGGTGGATCATGAGGTCAGGAGTTCGAGACCAGCCTCACCAAGATGGTGAAACCCCATCTCTAGCAAAATACAAAAATTAGCCGGGCATGATGGTAGGCACCTGTAATCCCAGCTGCTCAGGAGGCTGAGGCAGAGAATTTCTTGAACCTGGGAGGCAGAGGTTGCAGTGAGCCAAGATCATGCCACTGCACTCCAGCCTGGGCAAAGAAGGGAGACTTCATCTCAAAAAAAGAAAAAAAAAGAAAACAACAACAAAAAAAAAGTACTGAAGTATTGTGACAGATTGTATTTTTCACAACTGGCTGTAACAGTATTTCTCATCCCACATGCTTATCTTACCATGTGACCTTGCCCCTTCTTGATTAAGAGATGTTGTCTATATGCCTTCCCCTTGAACCTGGGTGGACTTGGTGACTTTTCTGCCATCAGAAGGTGGCGGAAGTGACACTATGTGACTTCAGAGGATAGATCATAAGGAATGATAGAGCCTCCACCTGGTTCTCTTTCTGGACATTTTCTCAGCATCCAGCCACCCATAGTGTGAGGAAGCCTAGGTCACATGGGGAAGCTACTTGTAGGTGTTCCAGTCCGCAGTCCTAGACAACAGCCAGAATCAATCACCAGACATGTGAGTAAAGAAGCCTTTGAGATGACTCCAGTCTCAGCTTCCATCTGACACCAACTGCCTGAGAGACCTTGAGAGAGAGCTGCCTAGCTGAGCTCAATCCCCAGGACCATGAGTGATAATAATAACCAATTATTTTTACCATTTTTTATACCACTGAGGTTGGAGTGGCTTGTTTTGCAACAATAGATAACCTTAAACACTTAATATAATTGGCTTTAAAAATACTTCTAATGTAATAAGCTTCTAAAATGGTAGCCCTGGAATAACAAGAATTCCATAGTTCCTGTGCTTAGGCCTGCTGTGAGACTCTAAATACTCTCAGAGTGCTGAAGAGAAGGCCAAGAAGTAGGTCTTCATTTCCTTGAACATGGATGCATGTTTTAGAAGCCCAAGAGGCTTCTAAAAATGATATCAAGATAACAAGGATCTGGCTAGTGCTATTAAAGTTCCTCTCCATCTAGAGACTCTTTTTTTGAGATGGAGTCTCACTCTGTTGCCCGGGCTGGAGTGCAGTGGCGTAATCTCTGCTTACTGCAACCTCCATCTCAGTAGCTGGGATTACAGGCATGCGCCACCATGCCCAGCTAATTTTTGTATTTCTGGTAGAGACGGGGTTTCACCATGTTGGTCAGGCTGGTCTTGAACTCCTGACCTCATGATCTGCCTGCCTCTGCCTCCCAAAGTTCTGTATTACAGGCATGAGCTACCACACCCACCCAAGAGACTCTTAAGAGAATAGGGATGGATAGGTAGGACTAAGCTGCTCCGATGCTAAAGGTTGCCAAAGCCCTCAGGTGACTTTATTGGCTTCTGTTACCAATGGCTGCTGTAAGGAAGCTTTCTACCCATTACCCAACCCCGACCTCTAGAAGGCCAAGACCTTGAGCAATTCGTCTTTATTCTCTTCTTGGCCCCATTTTATTCCAGGCAGAGAACCTAGTAAATATGAAGGACCAGCTCTGGAAAGAAGATCTAGAGTAAGAGAAATGGAGCCACCATTGAAATATTAGACAGGAGGCCGGGCGAATCCCAGCACTTTGGGAGGCTGAGGCGGGCAGATTACCTGAAGTCAGGAGTTCAATACTAGCCAAGACCGACATGGTGAAACCCCATATGTAAAATAAATAAATAAATAAGAAATATTAGACAGGATGAATGGTGAAAACCGTCAACTTGTTAGACAAAAGAAAACCTACAAAACAGACAGGAGGCTGACTACCTGGGCTATCGCCATCTGCTACCGTTCTTCTCTTCCTGTTGTTTAGGCTTAAATTTCTAGAAGGTGGAGGAAAATAGGGCAAGAATAATAGAATTAAGGGGCTGAAAGTGTCTATGTAGCTTATATGCTTGGGTTTTTAAAAAATATTAAAGTATACTTCCTTGAGCATGCAGGACTTCACTGTAATCAATTGATGTCACAAAAGAACTGAAGGGTCCAGGTAATCACAAAATAGAAGAAACTGGTACTTTTATGACTTTTTCTAGCCCCAAAGAAAGGAAATAAAATAGATAATTATGTTATGTTTTTCTTTGTTTTTTTTTTTTTTTTTTTTTTTTTGTAGCTATTATTTACCAGTTCAGTTTCATTTTCAGAAATAAACTCGAATCAGCTCACATTGTAATAGGAATTTGTTGGTCCTTTAATTATTTACCTGTGGACTTTAGAGATGGTTGCATCTGGTAGCTCAAACAAAATCTTTGGAGATTTGTCTCTTGTTAGTCTGCTTCTTTCTTTTTTCTTTATTTATTTTTATTTTTTTTTTATTTTGAGATGGAGTTTCCGTCTTGTTGCCCAGGCTGGGGTGCAGTGGCACAATCTCGGCTTGCTGCAACCTCCACCTCCCAGGTTCAAGGAGTTCTGCCTCAGCTTCCCTAGTAGCTGAGATTACAGGCATGTGCCACAATGCCCAGCTAATTTTGCATTTTAGTAGAGATGGGATTTTGTCGTGTTGAACTCTTGACCTCAAGTGATCTGCCCACCTCAGCCTCCCAAAGTGCTGGGTTTACAGGTGTGAACCATTGCACCCAGCCTTAGTCTGCTTATTTCTAATCTACTGTATTCTACATTCAGGCTTCTACTTGTGGAAAGCATTATTTCTGCCACAATGGCCAGACTTACACACTTCTTGCATGTAGCTTCAATGGAAAGAGAAGAAATTATTAATCATTCCAGGTAAAAAGACCCAGACAGGACTCTGATTGGCCAGACCTGGGTCATAGTTCTTCTCCTAAGACAAAGACTTGGGTGGGATTCATTCTCGTCCAAGCCACTTAAAATGGGTCCTCCATAGGAACAGAAGTGTGATGTTATCAGAATGATGGGAGAAAATGTACAGGACAGTCTAAAACATCAAACATCCACTAGAGCTGTCCAACTGCTTTTGTTAGAATTGGAAAAGGTTTGATGGTAGGGACAGATGCTGTCCCCAGTGTTAAAGACTAGGCAGTTGATTGGAACTTTTCATATCCTGCATTATTTGGGAACCAGCTTGAAGTGGTCAGGAGGTAGAAGGCTAAGAAACTTGTGGATGTTTCTTTGACAATATTCTGCTGTGGATCATGGAAACCCACCTAGTTGGCCTCACCATGCTCCTAAATGCTTGAATAGTCATTCTCTACCCTGAAGATCCTGTAGGTTTGGGAAATGGTGACTATGATGACTCTCTCAAAATTTAGGAACTATTGATTTACATTAAGAAATGCAGCTGGGGATGGTGGTTCATGCCTGTAGTCCCAGCATTTTGGGAGGCCAAGGCGGGTGGATCATCTGAGGTCAGGAGTTCAAGACTAGCCTGGGCAACATGGTAAAACCCCATCTCTACTAAAAATACAAAAATTAGCTGGGCATGGTGGCATGTGCCTGTAATCCCAGCAACTAGGGAGGCTGAGGCAAGAGAATCACTTGAATCCAGAAGGCGGAGGTTGCAGTGAGCCCAGATTATGCCATTGCCCTCCAGCCTGGGTGACAGAGCAAGACTCTATCTCAAAAAAAAAAAGGAAAGAAAAGCAAAAAGGGCCAGGCGCAGTGGCTCATGCCTATAATCCCAACACTTTGAGAGGTCAAGGTGGTTAGATTGCTTGGGCTCGGAGTCCAAGACCAGCCTGAGCAACATGGTGAAACCTCATCTGTACAAAAAAATGCCAAAATAAGCTGGACATGGTGATGTGCATCTGTAGTCCCAGCCAATCAGTTGGCTGAGGTGGGAGGATCACTTGAGCCTAGAAAGTCAAGGTGGCAGTGAGAGTGAGCCATGATTGTGCCACTGCACTTCAGCCTGGGCAACAGAATGAGACTCTGTCTCAAAAAAAAAAAAAAATAAAAATAAAAATAAAAAATAAAATAAAATAAAAGAAAGAAAAAAGGAAAAGAAAAGAAAAGAAATACAAAAAGTTGTGTTCAGAACTTCTTTGGTATTTAGTGGCTTTAAATACATACTTTGAACTTTTTTTATTGAAGTATAACTTACATAAAGAAAGTGCACATATCATGAGTGTACAACTTGATCAATTTTCACAAGCTGAGTATTCCTATGAAATGTTTTTGATGCTCTCATTAAATGTCAAACATGACTCATTTAACAGTCAAATATTTAAAGCCATGAACTTTCACTTTTAGGGAGAAACCCAACAGAAATGTTTACATATATTCACACAAAGATGTGTTAGAATATTCATAGTTCAGGCTGGGCGTGGTGGCTCACGCCTGTAATCCTAGCACTTTGGGAGGCCAAGGTGGGTGGTTCACCTGAAGTCAGGAGATCAAGACCAGCCTAGTTCCCAAGGAACCAATACCCAGTTCAAGAAGAAAACATTTCCAGTATCCAGAAGCAACCTCCTGCCTATACTCCCTCCTAGTCACTACTTCCCTGCCAAGGATATCCAAATCACTGTGTTGACATAAAGTAGCACACATTCAGTTTTCCTGTTTTTGTAATTCATAATAATGTAATCATAGAATATATACAGTTGAATGTTTATCTTGTCTCACTCAGTATTATAGATATAAGATTTAACCATATTATGTTTGCACTTATAGTTTCTCCGTTCTAATTGCTATATAATGTCCCATCATTTATTTATTCTCTACTCTTGAAAGGTATTTGAGTGGCCCAAATTTGGAGCTTTTACTGCTATAAACTATGAATATTCTTTTTTTTTTTTTCGAGATGGAGTCTTGCTCCCATCCTGCAGGTTGGAGTGCAACCTCCACCTTCCGGGTTCAAGTGATTCTCCTTCCTCAGTCTCCTGAGTAGCTGGGATTACAGGCGTGCCCCACCATGCCTGGCTAATATTTGTATTTTTAGTAGAGATGGGGTTTCGCCATGTTGGTCAGGCTGGTCTCGATCTCCTGACCTCGGATGATCCACCTGCCTCGGCCTCCCAAAGTGCTAGGATAACAGGCGTGAGCCACTGCCACCGGCCTGATGTATGAATATTCTAACACATCTTTGGATGAATATATGTGAACATTTATGTTGGGTGTATGCCTAAAAGTGAAAGTTCATGGCTTTAAATATTCCACTGTAAAGTAAGATTGCCTTTAAAAGTGAGTCACCTTTAACATTTAATGAGAGCATAAAAAACATTTCATAGATGTTGTCTATCATCTGAAGGTGCTGCTTAACATCCACAATCAGGGAAAATATGAAGAGGCAGAAGGCTTACAGTGGTTGTGCCAGTAAAAAGTCACTACCCTTTGCTCGGTACCTGGGCCTGAGCCAACAATCAATTCGGGAACCCATTGACTAAAAAGGTAGTCAGATCCTCAGAAGTAGGGACCCTGGAATACTATGCCAAGAATTGACAGACTCAGTAGATGGACGGATGGATAGATGGATGGGTGGATAGATGGATGGATAATAGATAGAGACGGTGTGAGGGGCTTAATAGGATAATTAATTCATACAATTATCATGGCTTGGTTTATGGATTGGTTGGTTCCATATGTGGGTGTAAGTAAAAAATAGAGAGTAGCTCAGAAGCCTCCCAGTGGGTAGAACTATAAGCATTGCATATTGGTATTAATTGGTAGAACTACAAGCTTTGCAGCTGGTCATTAATTTTGTGTGGGAGGAGAGGTGATTGCTTGGATGAGAATATACACACTTTTCTGTATATTTCAGTATATTTTCAGTAGCCCTGAAAAGGAAAGGACTGAAAGACTGGAGACAAAAAGGTCAGAAGCAGAAGCATGTGGATGGATATATGGGAGTGGGTATAAAGCATAAAGATTTTTGTATCACCTGCAAAAATATATTCCCACTCAAAAGTATTTGCCATTGAAGAGCCACTAAACAACCACATAGATAGAATGGACCTGGCCAGTTGATGTTAGTCTGTCTTGGCCATTTACCATGAATTGATGTAACAGGCAAATGAAAGGTGACAGAGACAGAGGCTATGCATGAACTAGTAGCATGGACTCCACTTACCAAACCTGATCTAATTCATGCTGCTTTTGAATGTCCAATGTGCCAACAACAGAAACTGAGTGTCTGTTATAATGCTATTCCTTGAACAGTCCAAATGGCCAGTTGGCTGATTGTAATGGGTCTCTTCCATCTAGTCTCTCCACACAGGAATAGCTATCTATTCTGGGAATGAGTTTGCCTTTCTTGCCACAGAGCTTCAGTCAGTACCACTATCTGGAAACTCCAAGAATGCCCAATTGAAATTCTACGCAATATTGTATCCAATCAGGATTCCTGCTGTGCAGCAAAGATGATGCAAAAACCACCCCTTGGCTATAGGAGCTACTGATGTATTACATAGTAAGCTACTGATAGAGTGAAGGCATAGCTGAAGCAGCAGCTTATAGGCAATATTCTGCAGGAATGAGGTGCCATTCTTCAGGGTATAGTACATAGACTAAATCACAGAGACCTTTATATGATGCTGTGTCACTAATAGGAAGAATGCATCAGTCCACAAACAGAAAAGCAGAAGGAAGAGTGGTTCTACTGCCATGACTCCCAGTGACTCACTGGGGAACTTTGTGCTTTCCATCCTCACTTCTTCCAAGTCCCCTAAAGAAATAGTGCCCCCTCACTAGGGGATATAGCAATGGTAGCATTGAACTATAATTTATGAATGCCACTTAGGCGCTTCAGGTTCTTGTGTCCAGGAACCAGTGGGAGAGAAGAGTCATCATTATATTGGCTGGGATCCATGACCCTGAGCAACAGAAAGAGCTACAGCTACTGTTGCACAAGGAGGAATGTGCACAACCAGGCGACCTACTGTGGTGTCTCTGGGGGCTCTCTTTCCTGGTTATAACTATGGATAGACACTCTGAGAAGGGAATGATTCCAAAGCCATGGGTTTCTTCAGAATGAAGGTTTTAGCACCAGGTTGTACATCAGCATCTGTAGAGGGGATAGTAGTGGATATGGAAAACTTAGAGTAGATAGCGAAGGAGGAAGAGGATAAATACCAGTTATGGCCTCAAGACCAACTACAGCAGTAGGAGCTGTGGTTTGCCTCATTAACCTCCCTCTTCTAAGTTTCCCCTGGGGAGGAGAGGCCCATAGCTTCTTTGGACAAACTGCCCTGAAAATGGATGGAGAAGTCAGCCTGTGTGATGCAGTCTGTGTGGACTGTGATAAAAACCGTATGGGTAAATTGACTTTCTTCAATAGAGTCACTGTGAGGAGAGCAGTGAGCTGACATTGCCACCAGCCACACCTGTAAAATTGCCTGCACTGTTCAGGCTGAAGGCTGAGGTTTCCTGTCTACCAAGGGTTGAGCCCAGCTGAGTACTAGAGCAAAGCCATTGCTCCCTTCTTGGGGCGTCTCTAAGGGTCAGCTATTGCCTTGGAAGCACTGGCCTGGTCATGGTTGAGACTCTTCCTGGCCAGTCCTCCTTCCTACCCTCTTCCTTCACTACTGACAGACCTGCATTGCAATCTGAAGACTCTCTTGGCACACTCTCCTTCTTTCTCCTCTTTAACTTTTACAGGCATTTTCCTCAATAGGTCATCTAATTCTATCTTGGCATCTGCTTCCTAGTGGATCTGAACTGACCCATAAACCATGCGTACTAGTTCTTTTCCAAGTAATCATCTATTTTTCTTCATTTTTTTTTCTTGATTGGTAGTTTGAACAAGATATTAAACGCACTGTATAAATACAGATATAATTGTTGGCCAATTTACTGTAATTGAACTCTGCAGAGGTGCTTTGGGATGGTTTAGCTTCTTCTAGGAATTGTAGCAGGGAAGCAGAGGTCTACCTTTGTCTGTTTTCAGAAAGGCAAGTTTACATTCAGATTTTCCCTGGATTACTTTTAATGTTTCCTTTCCTTTTCCCTCACACTGGACTCTAGTAGTCGGGACCTTGTTTGTCTTTAAACCATAGAACTGCAAGTTCAAATGAAACGACATTTCTAGAAGAATGGAAATTTCTTACTTAAGTGAGGACCTTTTGAGTTCAGATGGGTATGTGATAACAGAAAGAAAGAGCACTTTTGTTCCCAAACTAGCTATCCACTACTGCCCAGGCTGCAGAGTAATGGGACTGGTGCAGGAACTCAGTTGGGATTTTCCTTGGTAAGACTATGTGGCCACAAAGGAGGTTCCCTTGTAAGGAAAACACCTATATATGGAATTCTTATTACTTGTTCCATGAAAACAAAAACCCTGACAGTGGTGAAATAGAAAAGACTGACTAAATTAAAAACTTGGACTTCGTACAAAGGCCTTTGGTGATTTTGGGTAAAAAGGCCAAGTCTCTCCCATGCCAATGGTTTGCTTTGGAGGCTGTAAAGTAACTCATTTAGCAAAGCTGACCATAAAGTCAAAGGGAGGATTCATTAGCAAGGTTGAAATTTACCACTAGATTATGTTTGTCTTTCTAGCCAAACAGAATGAGACTTCATGGCAGTCTTTTTGTGGAGTTTTCAAACACTAATGAAAAAAGTTTTGAGACCAAGATGACTTTTTTTGGTGAGTGGAGCGTCTGAGGAGCTTGTGTGGAGAAATCAGTGTAACTGCTGCCTCAGCGTTGTCAGAGAATCTAAGAAAAGGGATCTTCCACCCCCACTGGTGACGAGTTTTTTCTAAGAATGGGATCCAACACTTCTAATTTTAGACCTTGGGTTGTGATGTGAAGCATTGAAGAGTCAGCTCTTTTTTTTGTTTTTTGTTTTTTTTAGACACAATCTCTGTCTCCCTGGCTGGAGTGCAGTGGTGCCATCTTGTCTCACTACAACCTCTGCCTCCTGGGCTCAAGGGATTTTCCTGTCTCAGCCTCCCAAGTAGCTGGGATTACAGGCACCTGCTTGTATTTTTAGTAGAGACAGGGTTTCCCCATGTTATCCAGGCTGGTCTCGAACTCCTGACCTCAGGTGATCTGCCCACCTCAGCCTCCCAAAGTGCTGGGCCTGGCCAAGAGTCAACTCTTGACAGCCCCAATATACCTATCCTTAGGGCGGATAAAAGAGAGAGATTTTTCACATGATCATGTATTTAAAACAGTATTAGACAAAGAACTTCATTCTTCCTTTCTGAAAGATACAAGTTGTCATATTTAATTGGAAAAAGGCAGTCTTTTATACTTATGAAAGAATTGGATAACTAAAAATCTAGAAGCTTCTTTCTCTAAAAACCATTAACCAGTATTATTTTTATAGATTCAGTGCCAGCTAGCTAGACTCTGAATTATTATCATCTCTAGTGTTGAACTCCAGGCTGTACAATCTATACCAGGGATGAGCCTTGATTGACATTTTCACAGATAGCAGTTACAAAATTTTTTAGGAAGGTGACAGGTAAATCTCAGGGTTCTTCTCATTCACTTTTTCTTTGGTATATTATCAAGATGTTTAATTCTCTGTTCAAATATCTCCAGATTCTTTTCCCTCTGGTGAAACAGATGGTAGTTGGGAGGAAATACACAGAATGAACTGTGAAATTTCTCTTTTTAAAAAAAATTTTTTTTTTTTTTTTAAATAAAGACAGGGTTTCACCATGTTGGTCAGGCTGGTCTTGAACTCCCGACCTCAGGTGATCTGCCTTTCTTGGCCTCCAAAGTGCTTGGATTATAGGTGTGAGCCACCACACCCGGCTGTGAAATTTCTTTTGACTAAAATCATTCACAAAAAGTGGGAGATGATGATTGAGTAGAACTACACTGTACAGCCACTAGGTTAGTGCCTGTGTAGTCTTAGCATTGTTTGGCTGTTAAGAGCATCATGTGATACCTCCAAGTCTAGAAGGACTCAACCAGAGTATCAGGACAGACTGAGATTTGGGGTTCCCAAGATTTTGAAGCATAGTGGGATGCTGGGTTGCCTAGACATCATTAATAAGATTTTTTTTTCTATAACAAAATGCATTGAGTTCCAAGTAAACAATATAGAAAATAATTTTAGGAATACAACTCTTAAAAAAAGTAGAGACTCGCCGGGCGCGGTGGCTCAAGCCTGTAATCCCAGCACTTTGGGAGGCCGAGGCGGGTGGATCACGAGGTCGAGAGATCGAGACCATCCTGGTCAACGTGGTGAAACCCCGTCTCTACTAAAAATACAAAAAAAAATTAGCTGGGCATGGTGGCGCGTGCCTATAATCCCAGCTACTCAGGAGGCTGAGGCAGGAGAATTGCCTGAACCCAGGAGGCGGAGCTTGCGGTGAGCCGAAATCGCGCCATTGCACTCCAGCCTGGGTAACAAGAGTGAAACTCCGTCTCAAAAAAAAAAAAAAAAAAGTAGAGATTGGCCGGGCGCGGTGGCTCAAGCCTGTAATCCCAGCACTTTGGGAGGCCGAGGCGGGTGGATCACGAGGTCAAGAGATCGAGACCATCCTGGTCAACATGGTGAAACCCCGTCTCTACTAAAAATACAAAAAAATTAGCTGGGCATGGTGGCGCATGCCTGTAATCCCAGCTACTCAGGAGGCTGAGGCAGGAGAATTGCCTGAACCCAGGAGGCGGAGGTTGCGGTGAGCCGAGATCGCGCCATTGCACTCCAGCCTGGGTAACAAGAGCGAAACTCTGTCTCAAAAAAAGAACAACAACAACAAAAAAAAGTAGAGATCTGTTCTTTCATATTAATTAGAAATGATGATTCACATCACAGAAGGATTCTTCAATACACACAAGTGCTCCAATAATCAGGGTTTGATTGCATTTTCAGTATCTCCAACATATTTAAGTTTTTATTTATTTAATGAGAACGGGACAACTAAGCTTCGATATAAATTTTAGGATCCTCTGTGCATCATATGGCCGTTAGATGACAAAACATTTGGGAAATGACACTGTAGGTCAGTGGAGGAAAAAATGCCTTTAAAAATAGCCTCTCTTTCTCTTTTTAAAGGAAAAGACAGAATTGTGTATGCTCACAGAGGAGGAAGTAATTAAGAGTCTGATTCTGTTAGGAAACTATAGAAGAAATATAATTCGAAAGCCTGAGAGACACTGGAGGGTTTGAGTCCTGGTGCTCTTGTTGTAAATCAATGGCCTTTGGCAAGACACAAACTTTTCTAAATATTGGTTTTCTTATCTGTAAAATAGTTCTAGCCTGGGTGCGGTGGCTCACACCTGTAATCCCAACACTCTGGGAGGCCGAGGCAGGTGGGTCACAAGGTCAGGAGTTCATGACTAGCCTGACCAACATGGTGAAACCCCGTCTCTACTAAAAATACAAAAATTAGCCAGGCATGATGCCATGTGCCTGTAATTCCAGCTACTCAAAGGGCTGAGGCAGGAAAATCACTTGAACCCTGCAGGTGGAGGTTGTGGTGAGCTGAGAGCCGCGATTGCACTCCAGCCTGAGTGACAGACTCCATCTCAAAAAAAAAAAAAATGGTTCCTAGTAAGGCTTATTTGCTCATTCTCACAGGGTTACTATGAGACTCATGTGTGACTGTACACATGAAGCTGTTTTGTAGTCTGTGAAATATTGTATAAATATGATTTATTGTCATAGTTGAAATACAAATAACTTTTAATGGTCATAACTGGATTGATATGTCTTCAGTTCTATGGTCAAATTAGGATTTATTGTGTGGCAGATGCTGCATGAGAATTAATCTACTCTCTTATCTAAGATTATCTAGAAATATGTATTTTTAAAGAAAATTTAGCCATTTTTGCCAGGCGAAGTGGCTCACACCTGTAATCTCAGCACTTTGGGAGGCCAAGCGGGGTGGATCACCTGAGGTCAGGAGTTCAAGATCAGCCAGACCAACAGAGTGAAACCCCATCTCTACTGAAAATACAAAAATTGGCTGGGTGTGGTGGCTCACGCCTGTAATCCCAACACTTTAGGAGGCTGATCATGAGTTCAGGAGTTAGAGACTAGTCTGGCCAATATGGCGAAACCCCGCCTCTATTAAAAAATGCAAAAATTAGCCGGGTGTGATGGCATGTGCCTGTAGTCCCAGCTACTTGGGAGGCTGAGGCAGGAGAATTGCTTGAATCCAGGAGGTGGAGGTTGCAGTGAGCTAAGATTGTGCCACTGTACTCCAGCCTGGGCAACAGAGCAAGACTCTGTCTCAAAAAAAAAAAAAAAAAGGAAGAAAAGGAAAATGAAAATATAAAAATTATCTGAGTGTGGTGGTGGGTGCCTTTAATCCCACCTACTCAGGAGGCTGAGGCAGGAGAATCACCAGAACCCAGGAGGCAAAGCCAAGATCGTGCCACTGCACTCCAGCCTGGATGACAGAGCAAGACTCCATCTCAAAAAAAAAAAAAAAAAAAAAAAAAGAAAAGAAAAAGAAAAAAAAAAGAAAATTTAGCCGGGCGCGGTGGCTCAAGCCTGTAATCCCAGCACTTTGGGAGGCTGAGGCGGGGGATCACAAGGTCAAGAGATCGAGACCATCCTGGTCAACATGGTGAAACCTATCTCTACTAAAAATACAAAAAATTAGCTGGGCATGGTGGCACGTGCCTGTAATCCCAGCTACTCAGGAGGCTGAGGCAGGAGAATTGCCTGAACCCAGGAGGCAGAGGTTGTGGTGAGCCGAGATCGCGCCATTGCACTCCAGCCTGGGTAACAAGAGCGAAACTCCGTCTCAAAAAAAAAGAAAGAAAATTTAGCCATTTTTGAGCGTCTGTGAATTGAACTGGTGCCCATAGGCACTGGCTTTCTTATAGAGCAAAATTTAAGCCCCAGGACCTCTCTCCACCTTGTTTTGGTTTGGAGGAGTCTCTTTTCCTTGGCTCCCAACCACAAATTAACTTTTTTGACCAGGTATCGAAAGTAGCCTAACTTGTGGCTGGACAATGCTGAGACAGAGAGATAATAGTAGAGCTCATATGTATTTGACTCCTGTCACCAAGAAAAATAATACAAGGAAGAGCAGTGGCTTGAACAGCTGGTGTAACCAGATCTGGGACTTATTTGGGTAAAGGGAGGAGTTGAGTGAAATTGTCAACCAATAAATGTTCTAATCAGATGGCAAACTCTTCCAAGCTCAGCTTAAAAGATCACTTCTGGCCTTGCACACAATCAGTATTCAAAAAATATGTACTATATTTGTTGAATGGATGGATAACATTGAACACCTTGAAATTCCCCCTTACCCCAAACATTGCTAATTATTTCTCTCATCACACACAAAATAATACTAGTAATATGGTTTGGACTTCTGAAAGTGATGATTCAGTGTTACCGTTTTACTCATATATACAGATCTAAGCACACAAAGAGAAATATTTATCTTTTTATTTTTATATAGGTTTAAAACAATGATTTTAGCGGCCGGGTGTGGTGGCTCACGCCTGTAATTCTAGCACTTTGGGAGGCCAAGGCAGGCTGATCATGAGGTCAAGAGATTGAGATCATCCTTGCCAACATGGTGAAACTCTGTCTCTACTAAAAATACAAAAATTAGCTGGGTGTTGTGGCGTGTGCCTGTAATCCCAGCTACTTGGGAGGCTGAGGCAGAAGAATTGCTGGAACCCGGGAGGCAGAGGTTGCGGTGAGCCAAGATCGTGCCGCTGCACTGGTGTCTGGCAACAGAGTGAAACTCTGTCTCAAACAAACAAACAAACAAACAAAAATAATAATTTTAGCATCTTTTCATTCATTTTTCCATGTTTTGGAATAAAGTTATAATGATGGTGTTCACAGATCTTTGTTTCTGAATTTTTCTCATTAAAATTATAAAAATTATTTAAAATGTATTTTTAGGTTGTCACATTGTCTTCATAAACACTTTCAAGTAACTATCAAAACCTTCATTGCCTATATTAAGCTGTTAGATATATTCAACCATTCTCTTCTTAAATCTTTAGGAAATTTCTAATTTCCCACTGCTATAGATCATGGTGCAATGAGCAACTCTGCAATATAACTTGATAGTTAACTTCTAAACCATACTGTATATTGTTGAGCCTTTTCAAAAGTGTAGTTTTATTTTCTAGGAAAATATCTATTAGTCAATATTTCCCATTTAAAAATATTTCCTCCAGTCCCTTGCCCCAAACTGAATAGCAGAAATACTAAAAGATAAATAACTTGCATAAGGTACTGAAGTTAAGTGAAGATCAAATATCAAAAATGCCTTTTTTCCTCTGGCCCAAGTGCATTACTAAAGCAATAGATCACGTCAGACAAAAGATAGTATCTTCTATCATCATCATCATCATCATCATCATCATCAAAATTATCTTCCTTATCATCATGCCAGTGATGCATTTATAATTTTTTTGTTTGTTTGTTGTTATTTTGGTTTTTTTATTTTGTTTTTTATAGAGATAGGGTTTCACCATGTTGGTCAGGCTGGTCTGGAACTCCTGACCTGGTGATCCACCCACCTTGGCCTCCCAAAGTGCTAGGATTACAAGCGTAAGCCACCATACCCGGCCCAGTGATGCATTAATTAAGAACACCAGCCGGGCACAGTGGCTCACACCTGTAATCCCAGCATTTTGGGAGGCTGAGGCGGGTGGATCACGAGATCAGGAGATCGAGGTCATCCTGGCTAACAGGTTGAAACCACATCTCTACTAAAAATACAAAAAATCAGCCAGGCATGGTGGCACGCACCTGTAATCCCAGCTACTCAGGAGGCTGAGGCAGGAGAATAGCTTGAACCTGGGAGGCAGAGGTTGCAGTGAGCCGAGATCGTGCTACTGCTCTCTAGCCTGGGCGACAGAGTGAGATTCCATCTCCAAAAATAAAAAAGAACACCAAAGTGAAGCATGGCAATGAAAGAGTAGATGCAAAAATGAGTGGCAGCACCAATTCTTTTTTATTTAAGTGTTTGTATATTTTCTACATGCTGGACACTGTGCTAGACACTTGGGATATGGTAAATTATAAAAACACAAGTATCACCTTTGATTTGTCAAGGAACAGGTCAACTCTTATCCTCATATTAGAATAAAGATTAACCTTATTCAACAGTTTTCTGGACTCTTCATTATTCAAACCTTTATCTATTCAAGGTCCTTATCTGTTTTGCTCCTCTTCAGTTGCTAATGGTGACCCAACCCTGGCTCTGGGAGTTTTCTCCATACTGGTTCAGCAAGTCAGGGCAGGATCTGCCCCAAGGGCTTCTGGGACCATAGCCCTCTAACTTAGCCACCCCATCAACTTTCTAACTATATACCTTTGCTGGAATCAGTCATGCAGAACAAGTCAGCAACACGGGGATAGGGCTGAGAAAAGCAGCTTGAGGCTTTCCTGAGGCAAAAATGGCAGACGAATAGCAGGGGCAAAATCCACTGGGCTAGGTTACGGCATGTACAGAACACCATGCATGGATGGAGAACACCACGCATGCATGGAGAACCCCTTGTTAGGCATGGGAAAAACAAAAAGAAAGTGAAGTCCTCTTAGACTTGTTCTCAAAGAGCCTGCAATCCTGTTAAAGAGTTGAGTCCAGGGCCGGGTGTGGTGGCTCACGTCTGTAATTCAAGCACTTTGGAGGCCAAGGCAGGTGGATCACCTGAGGTTGGGAGTTCAAGACCAGCCTGACCAACATGGTGAAGTCCCCAAAGATAGCATGGGGAGAAATGCCAGATATAGGTGATGGGGAGGAAGGCAGCAAATCACACTGCCATGTGTGTACTTATGCAACAATCTTGCATGTTCTTCACATGTACTCCAAAACCTAAAATGCAATTAAAAAAATAAAATTATGGGCCAGGTGCAGTGGCTCACGCCTGTAATCCCAGCACGTTGGGAGGCCGAGGCGGGTGGATCACGAGGTCAAGAGATCGAGACCATCCTGGTCAACATGGTGAAACCCCGTCTCTACTAAAAATACAAAAAATTAGCTGGGCATGGTGGCGCGTGCCTGTAATCCCAGCTACTCAGGAGGCTGAGGCAGGAGAATTGCCTGAACCCAGGAGGCAGAGGTTACGGTGAGCCAAGATCGCGCCATTGCACTCCAGCCTGGGTAACAAGAGCGAGACTCCATCTCAATAAATAAATAAATAAATAAATAAATAAATAAAATAAAATAATGATTAAAAAAAAGAGTTGAGTCCAGAAGTAGCTGAAATTGTAGTGAATAGTGGGAGAATATCTAACAAGCTGTTCAGGGTACACTAATGGGTACCAAAAGAGGAATGGGCAAAATCATGTAAAGATCATTATGCTTTCAACAAGGAATTACGGGCTTCTTAGGAGCAGTTTCATAAAGACATATTTTTTTTAAGGTGGAGTTTTGCTCTTGTATCCCAGGCTAGAGTGCAATGGTGCAATCTCAGCTCCCTGCAGCCTCTGCCTCCCAGGTTCAAGTGGTTCTCCCGCCTCAGCCTCCTGGGTAGCTGGGATTACAGGATCCTGCCACCACACCTGGCTAATTTTTGTATTTTTAGCAAATACAAGGTTTTGCCATGTTGGCCAGGCTCGTCTCAAACTCCCAACCTCAGGTGATTCCAAAGTGCCTTGGCCTCCCAAAGTGCTGGCATTACAGGTGTGAGCCACTGCCCCTGGCCTCATAAAGAAATTTAAGCTTTTAGCCCTGCAGCTATTTATAATCCAGTTGGGGAGGCAAGAGATTCTGAGGCAAATGTTACAATATAGGCCAGGCAAGGTAGTTATGATCTGTAATCCCACCACTTTGGTGGGAGGCAGAGGTTGGTGGATCACTTGAGGTCAAGAGTTCAAGACCAGCCTGGCCAAAATGGTGAAACCCCATCTCTACTAAAAATACAAAAATTAGTTGGACATGGTGGTGCATGCCTGTAATCCCAGCTACTCTGGAGGCTGAGGCAGGAGAATCACTTGAAACCAGGAGGCAGAAGTTGCAGTGAGCCGAGATTTTGCAATTGCATTACAGGCTGGATGACATGGTGAGACTCCATTTCAAAAACCAAAACAAAACAATATTTGGCAGTGTTATGTTTGATTGTATGTGCAGAGAATGAAAAAGACAAGAACAAGGAGAATTTAGGAAGAAGGGAGAGATTACTAAACGCCTGGCAGTAGTTGGTAGGGCAATTTTGAGCAGAATTCAAATAGCAGACATCAGATAAGTGTAGTAAAGAATTAGCCCAAATATGCTTGGGTCAGAGCCTGGCTGAAGTGGGAGAAAGACACTTTATTATAGTCTCTTGTAAGAACGAGGGTCAGAAAGGTATGAAGATGGTAGTTTGTTGGGAAACCTTTAGTGCTGGATTGATCTTTGACTTATGTTCTTGTGAACAGTTTTTTAAAAAAACCTCCTGGGCCAGGTGAAATGGCTCATGCCTGTAATCACAGCACTTTGGGAGGCCAAGTTGAGTGGATCACGAGGTCAGGAGTTCAAGATCAGCCTGGCCAAGATGGTGAAACCCTGTCTCTACTAAAAATACAAAAAAAATTAGTCAGGTATGGTGGCAGGTGCTTGTAATCCCAGCTACTCCAGAGGCTGAGGCAGAGAATTGCTTGAACCCAGGAGGCGGAGGTTGCAATGAGCCAAGATGGCACCACTGTACTCCAGCCTGGGCAAAAGAACAAGACTCCATCTCAAATCAAAGCAAAACAAAAGAACTTCTGAGCTAGGGAATGACATCAGAAAAGAAGGAGACCAGAAACCAGAGACTAGAGGCAGAGAAACCAGTTAGGAGGCTACTTCAAGCATTTTGAGATAAGGTCTTGTTGTGGGAGTGGGAAAGGATGGATTTGGGGGACACCAGAAGAAAGAATCAATAGCATTTGCCACTGATTGG
Organism: Saimiri boliviensis; assembly: GCF_048565385.1. Taxonomy (NCBI): domain Eukaryota; kingdom Metazoa; phylum Chordata; class Mammalia; order Primates; family Cebidae; genus Saimiri; species Saimiri boliviensis. The sequence goes on along the minus strand of NC_133457.1, from coordinate 13,741,747 downwards.
ATGTGAACAGAGAGGAAAGAGAAAGGGATGACTCAAGAGAATCTTCAGTAAGAAGTGTGTTGAGGCAAGGATTTAGAGGCAGGGATGGACTTGGAAAGTGTTTGCAAATGGATTTACATATCTATCAGCAGGAGTGTGCTCTCAACTGATTATCTTATAAAAACTGTGGAGTTTCTCTGTGAGATAGTCAGACAAAAGGTATCACATGATTTAAAATGGCAATACCAGGGAAGAACTCCTGGCTTACACAGGATGCACTCTGGAGAATGCACTCTGCTCTAGAGTTACAAACCCTAGGCTGAAATCTCAGGTTTTTTACATGATTTCATTGCACATGTTTGGACAAAATACTTTCAAATTCATCAATCCAGTTTTTTTTAATCTATAAAATGGGGACATATAGTATGTATTTTTTAGGTCTCCATGAGACAAAACAGCCATTATTTGTTGAGTGCTTTAGTACGTTAAGCAGGCTTTATGTTAAAAACTTTATCTGTGGTCAGGCGAGGTGGCTCAAGCCTGTAATCCTAGCACTGTGGGAGGCCAAGGCAGGCGGATCACTTGAAGCCAGGGGTTTGAGACCAGCCTGGCCAACATAGTGAAATCCTGTCTCTATTAAAAAAAAAACACAAAAATTAAGTTGGGCACAGTGGTTCATGCCTGCAATCCCAGCACTTTGGGAGGCTGAGGTGGACAGATAACGAGGTCAGGAGTTCGAGACCAGCCTGACCAACATGGTGAAATCCCGTCTCTACCAAAAATACAAAAAAATTAGCTGGGAGTGGTGGCACACACCTGTAATCCTAGCTACTTAGGAGCCTGAGGCAGGAGAATCACTTGAACCTGGGAGGCAGATGTGGCAGTGAGCCAAGATCTTGCCATTGCACTCCAACCTGGGCGACAGAGTGAGACTCTGTCTTTAAAAAAAAATAAAAATTAGCCGGGTGTAGTGGTGCACATCTATAGTCCCCAGATACTTGAGAGGCTGAGGCACAAGAATCGCTTGAACCTGGGAGGTGAAGGTTGCAGTGGGCCGAGATCAAGTCTAGCCTGGGCACATAGAGTGAGACCCTGTCTCAAAAAAAGGAAAAATTTATTTGCTTTTTTTTTTTTTTAAATTCTTAGAATGCACATTCCGCATTAGAAAAAATTCAATATTTTGTGGCTTAAAGCAATATCCATTTTATTTGCTCACAGTTCTGCAATCTGGGCTGGGCTTGGCTCTGCAGCTCTCCTGGTCTTATTGGTGGTCACTGATGTGTTTGCAGTCAGCTGGTGGGGTTGGCTGGGGGTGGGCTCAGCTCAGGTGCTGGGCAACTGGACTTTTCCCTCTCTCCAAGTATCTCAGGGCCTCTCCTTCTCCATGTGGTTTATCCAGCAGGGTAACTGGATTTCTTACCTAGTGGCTCAGGTCTCCTAAAAGTACAAAGTGGAAGCCTTCCTAGGGGATGGGATGGGGAAGGCGAGGGACTGGCATAACTTCACTGCTACATTTTCCTGGTTAAGTCAAATCAGTGGCCCAGTCCAGATTAAGTGGAAGGGGCTACATAAGGTATAAATAACATGAGCCTGGCCAGGCATGGTGGCTCATACCTGTAATCCCAGCACTTTGGGAGGCCAAGGTGGGTGGATCATGAGGTCAGGAGTTCAAGACCAGCCTGGCCAAGATGGTGAAAATCTGTCTCTACTAAAAATACAAAAATTAGCTGGGTGTGGTGGTGCGCATCTGTAGTCCCAGCTACTTGGGAGGCTGAGGCAGGAGAATTGCTTGAACCTGGGAGGTGGAGGTTGCAGTGAGCTGAGATCACACCACTGCAGTCAAGCCTGGCGTCAGAGCGAGACTCTGTCTCAAAAAACAAACAAAAAAACCATGAGGCTGGGCCATTGAAAGGCAGCAATATAGCATTTCCAATTTGTAAATGAGTAAACTGTAACTTAGGGCTAAGTTACTTGCATAATGTAGAGGGCAGAACTAGCTTCAAAGATTGTGTTCTAAATCAGATATCAACAAATAAAAGTTGCATATGTTTTAACCCAGAATCCTGTGGGGGTGGGTAATGTTACTGTCCCTAATTTACAAAGGAGGAAACCCAGAAATAGAGAGCTTAAATGTCTTGTCTGAGGTGACTCGGGTGTTTTGCTCTAGAAACTGTATACTTATCCACTATGCTGCCTCTTATGGGCAGTACCTGATACATACAAAATACCTGTAAATGTTATTTAATCTGAAGCTATAGGGATGGGACAACAGCAAATGTTCTGCCTTATTCTCTATTACATCTTATATGCTATTTTGGAACTGGGAGTTTTTCAGTTTTCCTGTGTTAAAGACAACTTCCCTTTCAGATATCTACTCTATCTGTTGCACTATTTCTTGAAGCTTGGAAAGAAACAAAGACTGCATCCTTGTACATCCAATTCCAATGCTGATTCTCAGTTTTTTTTTTTTTTTTTTTTTTTTTGAGACCGGGTTTCGCTCTTGTTACCCAGGCTGGAGTGCAATGGCACAATCTCGGCTCACCGCAACCTCCGCCTCCTGGGTTCAAGCAATTTTCCTGCCTCAGCCTCCTGAGTAGCTGGGACTACAGGTGTGCGCCACCATGCCCCCCTAATTTTTGTATTTTTAGTAGAGACGGGGTTTCACCATGTTGACCAGAATGGTCTCGATCTCTTGACCTCGTGATCCACCTGCCTCGGCCTCCCAAAGTGTTGGGATTACAGGGTGAGCCACTACGCCCGGCCTGATTCTCACTTTTCTTCTGGCATGAAGAGCTTCCTGGAGTAGGGCTGGCCTCAAGTTTTCTTTTTCTTGTTTTTTTTTTTTTTTTTTTTGAGATGGAGTCTTGCTCTGTCACCCAGGTTGGAGTGCAGTGGCACAATCTTGATTCATTGTAACCTCTGCCTCCCAGGTTCAAGCAATTCTTCTGCCTCAGCCTTCCAAGTAGCTGGGACTACAGGCAAGTGCCACCATCTCTGCCTAATTTTTGTATTTTTAGTAGAGATGGCATTTCACCATATTGGCCAGGCTGATCTCGAACTCTTAACCTCATGATCCACTCGCCTTGGCCTCACAAAGTGCTGGGATTACAGGTGTGAGCCACCCCGCCAGGCCGGCCTCAAGTTCTCATCCTTTAATCATCAGTCACAAATCATCTTGTGACTTCTGAATTAGTATCATTATTTTCCAGTCACTTCCTCTAGTTTGATGGCATATTTCCCCCATCATTGCAACTGTGATGGCTTCTGAGAGTAGCTTGCAAAGATTCTACTTTTCAAGGAATGACTTGTGCTAGCTTCCCCTTTCCTTTTGCCAGTCTTATGGGCAAAGAACTTGCTGCATGGAAAACACCTGGTTTCAAAGGCTCTTGAAAGGAACTGTCCTCTGCTTATGTTTAAACATGATACATGGCTGGGTGTGGTGGCTCACGCCTGTAATCCCAGCACTTTGGGAGGCCAAGGCAGGCAGATCACTTGAGATCAGGAGTTGGATACCAGTCTGGCCAATATGGCAAAACCCTGTTTCTACTAAAAATGCAAAAATTAGCTGGGCGTGGTGGCAGTCACCTGTAAACCCAGCTACTCTGAAGGCTAAGGCAGGAAAATTGCTTGAACCAGGGAGCAGAGGTTGCAGCGAGCCGAGATCAGGCTACTGCCCTTCAGCCTGGGCAGTAGAGTGAGACTGTCTCAACACAAACAAACAAACAATTAAAAAAAAAAACAAAAAACCGGATGTTACATCTATACCTGCCTTCATTTAAGGCAGTCCTAATTTTTTCCAGTCTGTGAGGAGTCTGGAATTGGAGCACACCTCCAAGTACAGATAACAGGGGAAGTGGCTCACTTTGGTGGGTGTAGTTCTGTTTTGGGTATGGATGCAGCCATTCAAGGGAGTGGCCCCCAAATTCCACCTTTTCCAAGGCAAAACTATGAGTGGCCTTGTCCTTTCTTTAAACTTTCTCCTTCAAGGCAACTCCAGATTTTAACTTTGACTTTATTTTACCCCATAAAAATATTAAGGCACAATACGTCAACTTAAAGAACATGCAGTTCTGTTTTATTTAACAAACACTTACGTAACCAGCTAGGTGCTGTTCGAAGTGCTTTACATTGTCTCATTTGATTCTTTTATAAACTGTTTGAATGAGATGGGGTGGCGTAAGGGCTTCCTGCAATTTGGCTTACCTCGCCATTTCCCCCACGCCCCCCTCGCCCCACACCTTTCCCCCTCAGTGGAGAGAGAACCAGAGAGAAAAGGAATTGAGCAGCTCTGAAGGGCAAGGCCTCCTCCCACTTCCCGCAGCTGTTTCGCCAGGCTTGACCTTCTTCCCTTAGCTAGAGGCAGGGGGTCTCCACCCCTCGCCCAGATCTAGTCGGTGGGAAGGTGGGTGGCTTTTTCCGGGTCATTGGCGCACCCTCACTACTCCCAGCCACCTGCTCGGGTTCTATCCCGGCTCCAGGCTCCCTGGAGGGCGGCAAGGACATTCCAATCCTCCCACAACTCTCACGGATGTTGCGGGGGAGGGGGGCGCAATTGCTCTTCTCTTCCAGCACCCAGCTTTGACCCGGTTTCTTCTCAATCCCTAGAGGCCTGAGTCACCCCTGTAGAGGAAATTAAGGATTGATGAATGGTTTGAAAGTTGTTTGTTTACAACCCAGCCTTTGGCGAAGCCGCATCTCCAGTGACAGAGGCACTTTCTGGGCACCGTCTGTGCTCCAGCAGACAATTGAGAGCCAAACAGCCAAGATGCCTCCTCGCCAGACCAAATATGGTCACAAGAGCTAAGCAGCCTCCCGTGGAAAGGCTGGCCTTGTTGGTGTCTCCCCGCGCCAGGGCGCACCCGGGCCGGCCCTCGGGCAGAATCGCGGGTCGGTGAGGCGCTCCGGGTGCAGCCGGCCTCGGCGCGGGGCTACAGGGGAGCGCGCGGTGTCCAGGTCCGGCCCTTCCCAGGCCTGAGCCCCTCATCCGCGTGACCTCCGCCACCCCCGGCCTTGGTTTCGATCCACAACCCCTTGATGAAACAGGCTTGGGCCACTTTCCCTTTGATCCCGCCCCAAGTCCGTGGTAAACTCAAAGGAATGCAGATGTAGGGCTCCGCGGGAGAGGTTCGCGCAGCCGGGAGGAGTGGGTGGGGGGCACCCGTCTCCTCTTACCCAGTAAAGTACCCATCACACCCAGGGTTTTCTGGAGCCGGGTGGGAGGAGGAGGAGGAGGAAGAGGAGGGGCGAGCGGGGGCTGGCCGACTCAGGACTAGGAGGTCATACATAATTCAATAGCTCAACTTTCGGGCCCGCCTCTTTCCTGGGGGTGGGAGTTTGCTCCAAACTTTGTTTATGGGACAGTCCGGGAGCTGCTGCGGCCGCGCTGTCTGCTTCTCCTGCGCCTCCTCTCCGAGCGCAAGCGCCTGAGGCCAGCTCGGGGGATGTGAGAGCCGAAGCCCCTAGGCTGCCAGGCACCGAGTCTGGTCGGGATTTGTCAGCCTAGCCTCGGCTCCAGCTGCGCAATCTCGGGACTCACCCGAGCGACCCAGGCCAGACTGCAAGTTCGGGCGGGACGGCGGCCGCCGCACGCTTAGGCTCAGCTTCGCTGCCCGCCCAGGTAGTGCCCGCTGGAGCTCGCGCGCTCTCCCAGCACCACTCCAGGACTCCGGGCTCCTCGGGCTTCCGGAGTCGAGACGTCGTGGAGTTGGTTCGGGCTGAACTTCTTTCGGGGGGCTGCCTGTCCCGGAAAGCTGCGACCTTTCCTTTGCCATCCTGCGGCTCCGCAAGCGGCGAGTGCGGTTACTCCCTCCATCCCCCGCCCTTCCTTCTCCTCCTCCAGGCAACTTCTTTGCTTCAAGAAAGTTGCATAATTCTCGAGGCCAGGAGGGACCCCTCCCCCATCCTGCTGGTCTTACTGCTGTCTGGGATCTCCAGGCGGGCAATTATCTGTCTCCTCGTTTCCTTTTCCCTCTATTCTTCCTCCCACCATCTCGCTCTTTCACCCCCTAACCCGCTTACCCACTTCCTCCGACTTTAAAGAAAAGGCTAATCTGACCTTCTTTTTGCAGAAGATGAATCCGGCTTCGGCGCCCCCGCCGCTCCCGCCGCCTGGGCAGCAAGTGATCCACGTCACGCAGGACCTAGACACAGACCTCGAAGCCCTCTTCAACTCTGTCATGAACCCGAAGCCTAGTTCGTGGCGGAAGAAGATCCTGCCAGAGTCCTTCTTCAAGGAGCCTGACTCGGGCTCGCACTCACGCCAGTCCAGCACCGATTCGTCGGGCGGCCACCCGGGGCCTCGGCTGGCCGGGGGTGCCCAGCATGTTCGCTCGCACTCTTCGCCCGCGTCCCTGCAGCTGGGCACCGGCGCAGGCGCTGCGGCTAGCCCGGCGCAGCAGCACGCGCACCTCCGCCAGCAGTCCTACGACGTGACCGACGAGCTGCCACTGCCCCCGGGCTGGGAGATGACCTTCACCGCCACTGGCCAGAGGTACTTCCTCAAGTAAGTCAGCCTGGATCCGAAGGGGACACCAAGTCACATGTGTGTGTGTATGGGTGTGTGAGTGAGTCAGAGAGAGAGACAGACAGAGAGAGAGAGAGAGAGAGAGATACAGAGACAGAGATGGTGAGCGTCCTTCCACGGTTATTTCACTGATATGGAGAGCTGGAAGCAAAGAATGAGTCTCTGGGTGTTGGAATTGTAAGGGATCAGAAGCAGAAGAGAGTGTGAAGTTCATCCACCTTAAAACACACAGGTGACTTTGCCCTGAATCTGCAGGATTGAAGCCGACTCCTAGGCACAGACCCTTAGCCTTTTCCCTGGCCACTCTAAGTCAATAGTCCAGAGCCAGGCCCTTTGGGCTGTGACACCAAGATAAATGAGAGAAAAGCTGCAATGCTTGGGGAACAGAGGGACTCTTGGTGGAGTAGGTGGTCTGCAGTCTCTATCTTCTTGGGAAACGCAAGCCGGAAAAGTGAGCAGTGGCTGGTAGGCCTTACTGCTCCCAGCTGCGTGACATAATGACCACACAGCACAGTGATGTAATTAGCAACTGTAGTGAAGTAGTTGTGGGCTGGACAAATCAATTGTGTGGAAATTGTGTCAGGAGTTTTATCACATTAAACTTGTTAACCTAAAATATCACCAAATCACAGGCCTGCTTTGTCACTCTTCTTCCTTTCACATTTTTCCAGCTTGTTGATGTCACGAATTTTACATTAGGTTCAAATTTTCAAATTACACCCCACAGGAAAATACATTCTCAAACACTAGAGGAGATTGTTCCAATTGTGGTACCTTAAGATAACTACATTCCTCAGGAGAAACCAAGCTGGAACTTGAAATGTTCCAGTGAGGTCACAGGGTCAGGCTATCAAAGCCGTGGATGGAGGTTGTGCCAGCCTGACCACTTGCTTCAGGATTGCCTGCACTGCCAGCAAGGGAAACTCCTCTCCTAAGAACTTGACTTAGACTTCATTTTAAAGCTCATATTTCTTTAGTAGAGTAGCCTTAGTTCAAAAGTGAAGACATTATATACAATTTAAAAAGTTTAATCAAGCATTTCTTTGGCATTAGTTGAACCCTAAGAATGAACACACAATGATGGATGAAGTTTATTATGGTGAGCCCTTTTACTCATACCAGTGACCAGTTCTTATTCCTCCCCCATCCCAAGGCTGTTGACATCTTGTTCAAGGAGTTCTTTTTTTGTTTCTGGGTTGGTGCAGTGCTGAGATGCTGAAACTGAATTGATGGTCATTTATGCCACAGCTGGTCTTCTCTGGGTTATTGAGTGATAGTTTGGACATGTGCTCAGTGCTTTGAGTTCTAAGTAGCTGATGGAGTCGTGTGTGATGTAATAACATGACATTTTTCTAAATGTGATGATATTGTTCTGAAGGATGACAGTTTATATAGTGCATTCAGGTCCAAAAGAGCTGGCATTGTATATTAAGTTTAATTAGGTAAATGCAGTTTCAAATATTTTATTGTGGTGTTTATTGCCATGGACTTAGTGATAAATATAAATAGAAAGAGAACCAATAATTGTCAATAATTTGAGGGGTCATTTTTGGTCCCAAATGATTTTCTTTTTAAGACAGGCTCTTGTTCTCTCATTCAGGCTAGAGTGCAGTGGAGCTTGCCCAGGCTGGAGTACAGTGGTGCGATCTAGGCTCACTGCAGCCTCTGCCTCCTGGGTTCAAGCAGTTGTCCTGCCTCAGCCTCCTGAGTAGCTGGGATGATAGGCACATGCCACCACACCCAGCTAATTTTTATATTTTTTTTTTGTAGAGACAGGGTTTCACCATATTGGCCAGGCTGGTCTTGAACTCCTGACTTCAAGTGTTCTGCCTGCCTTGGCCTCTTGCAGTCCTGAGATTACAGGCCTGAGCCACCATGCCTGGCCCCACATGATTTATAAACTAAACTATGTTTATAAATATATACACATACACATACGGTATATGATGAGTATAACTGTGGTTATTAAAAATATGAAATAAGAGCTAGGCTTGCCTAATATCTGAGGAAAGCTAGGTGAAAAAGACCCTGAAACGGCCAGTCACGGTGGCTCACGCGTGTAATCCCAGCACTTTGGGAAGCCAAGGTGGGTGGATCACGTGAGGTCAGAAGTTCGAGACCAGCCCGACCAACATGGAGAAACCCCATCTCTACTAAAAATGCAAAATTAGCCAGGCGTGGTGGCACATGCCTGTAATACCAGCTACCCAGGAGGCCGAGGCAGAAGAATCGCTTGAACCTGGGAGGTGGAGGTTTCCGTGAGCCAAGATTGAGCCATTGCACTCCAGCCTGGGCAAAAAGAGCAAAATTGTCTCAAAAAAAAAGGAAGAAAAACACCCCAAAACAAAAGCAAAAGAAAAAAATTCCTTTTGTACATTGTGTTTTGAATGATTGGAGTAGCTCAGAATTACCTGTGAATGAGGGCAAAAGTAGAAGTTAGCCTTGGACTTAGAGAAAGTTGCTGTGCTCTCTCTGCCCATCCCCCAATCACTCTCCAATCCAAAGCAGAGTGCATCTTCATTTCACTTTGGGTAGTCAATGAAAATGACAGCTGAAAAAAAAAGTTTAAGCCTGGCCTGATCTGATGGCCTGATCCCTGGAAGTTTCTTGGCCAAGTGACTAAGAGAGTTTAAGAATTTGTCAGTGACTATTGTCTTTCAGGATAAGCAATCTGCCAAGTGTTCTCTGAATTTCTTTCTTTCTATTTTTTTTTGAGATGGAGTCTCGCTCTGTCACCAGGCTGGAGTGCAGTGGTGCAATCTTGGCTCACTGCAACCTCTGACTCGCTAGTTCAAACGATTCTCCTGCCTCAGCCCCTCAGCCTCCTGAGTAGCTGGGAGTACAGGCCCTCACTGCCATGCCCAGGATTTTTTTGTATTTTTTGTAGATCCAGGGTTTCATGTTGGCCAGGCTGATCTTGATCTGCTGGCCTTGTGATTTATCCACTTTGGCTTCCCGAAGTGCTGGGATTCCAGGTGTGAGCCACCACACCCGGCCCTTTTAAAAAATTTTTTATTTGACCGGGGTAGAGATGGGATCTCACTATTTGCCTAGGCCAGTCTCAAACTCCTGGATTCAAGTGATTCTCCTGCCTTGGCCTCCCAAAATGCTGGGATTACAGGCATGAGGCACTATGCCTAGCCAGAAGAAGAATCTTTTTCTTGACTTTGTTGGGAGTTGAGGGCTTTATACATCAGAAATGAAAGGTTTTAAGAATGACAAGGGTCAATTTTATTTTGTTTTGTTTTTGACTAGAAAACTGAGGCCAGGGAAGGATGACCATGTGACTTTGGGAAAGTCATGTGGTTATTTTCTCTATTTTTTTTTTTTTTTTTTTTTAGACAGAGTCTCACTCTGTCGCCCAGGCTGGAGTGCAATGGCTCAATCTCGGCTTACTGGAACTTCCACCTCCTGGGTTCAAGCGATTCTCCTGCCTCAGCTTCCTGAGTAGCTGGGATTACAGGCACGTGCCACCATGCCTGACTAATTTTTTGTAGTTTTAGTAGAGACAGGGTTTCACCATGTTGGTCAGGCTGGTCTTGAACTCCCAACCTCATGATCTGCCCACCTTGGACTCCCAAAGTGCTGGGATTACAGGTGTGAGCCACCATGCCCGGCTATCATGTGGTTATTTAATGGTCGACCCTGGACTGAACCTCTAATCTATTGCTGTCTACTTAGGGAACAGTTTTCCTTTTTCCCACCCCAACCGTTCGCCCATGTCACCTTCTTAGCTAGCAATGAACTTAATGGGAAACAGAGCCTGGACATCTAAGAAGCCTTTTGTCATTTTCTCAGGTAAGATTGTTCCGGCGTACATGATCTAATCACTTTCTGGAACCTCCTAAAGGCACCTTTGCCAAACATTCACACCTTTCCTGTGATGTTCAGGTCTCCTGTGGTATTCAGATATTCCTTTAGAGTAACAATGACCAGGGTGTGGTGGTGCCCACCTGCAGCCCCTATCACCCCCAACATGTCTCTAAATAAACATTTTTTAAAAATTAGAGTAACAAGGGAGCAGATTGAATGTTAAAACACCTGGCCTCTGAAAACCACTGTGTTCATTCATTATTGCTGTCCCCTAAATCTCCTGGATCAGGCTGCGGTGTGGAGACGTTGGGCAACCTGGCACACTGAGTACTGATCACATTAAATTCTTAAAAGGTCTCTGATTATAAATAGAATACGTGCTTTTTGTACATAAATCAGAAAATGGGGAATTATAAAGAAGAAACTTACCTAGCTTCAGTAAAATTTCCCGTCTTTACTCTATTGCAAACATTCTTGTAAAAAACTTTCATTTGAATAACGTGATTTTATAAGAAAAAAGATTTTATCCTACTCTTAAATACAATTCCGAATATAACATTTGGCTGCTACTTCTAATTTTTAGTGACAATTTTAGTGTTTTGTCTTTTCTGAAATGTGTGATAGAATATTATTTTTGTCCAAGTGATCCATGCACTTGATAACAAATCCAATATACAGGAGGACATTTGTTGAAAAACGGTGGTTACCTTCACCTCCTCAAGGCTCACAGAGGGAACCTTTTAATTTTTTTCAACTGTTTCTATTCAGTTCTTAGATTGGTACCTTCTTAAGCCTAAGTACTGTGCTTTTACCACCATGTTTTGATTTATCAACTTTTAGCACCTGATACAAAAGTGAGACTGTAGCTCTGTAAGCTAGTTTTCTTTCTTCTCTCCAAAGTTTGCTGTTTCAATATTTTAAGTTTTGTCTGTTAGGTCACCTTTTTTTTTTTTTTTTTTTTTTTGGAGATGGAGTTTCGCTCTTGTTACCCAGGCTGGAGTGCAATGGCACGATCTTGGCTCACCAAAACCTCTGCCTCCTGGGTTCATGCAATTCTCCTGCCTCAGCCTCCCAAGTAGCTGGGACAACAGGCATGTGCCACCATGCCCAGCTAATTTTTGTATTTTTAGTAGAGACAGGGTTTCACCATGTTGACCAGATGGTCTCGATTTCCTGACCTCGCGATCCACCCACCTCGGCCTCCCAAAGTGCTGGGATTATAGGCGTGAGCCACCGCGCCTGGCCTTAGGTCACCTTTTTTTAAAAATCAACTTTTTTTTTTGGAGACAGGGTCTCTCTCTGTCACTCAGACTGGAGTGCAATGGCATTGGTAGCTCACTGCAGCCTCAAACTCGGGCTCTAGTGATCCTCCCACCTCAGCTTCCTGAATAACTATGACTATAGGTATGCACCATCATGTTTGGCTAATTTAACTTTTTGTAGAGACAGGGTCTCCTATGCTTCCCAGGCTATTCTCAAACTCCTGGCCACAAGTGATCCTCCCACCTTGGCTTCCTAAAACACTAGGATTACAGGTGTGAGCCACCACACCTGGATTTTGTCAACTTTTGATAGTATTTCTTGATTCCTTATGCTGTATGTCAAAAACATTTGGATTGCAACTAGTTCTGTCGTTCAGTTTTTGACATTGTTGCTTTCACATTGCCAAAGTGCTGAGCCCATACCATCTTATTCATAAGTGATATTTTTTTCCTTAAGAGATTCCCTCCCTTTTTAAAAATTTATTTTTTATTGCATTTTAGGTTTTGGGGTACACGTGAAGAACATGCAAGATTGTTGCATAGGTACACACATGGCAGTGTGATTTGCTGCCTTCCTCCCCTTCACCTATATCTGGCATTTCTCCCATGCTATCTCTCCCCAACTCCCCACCCCCCACTGTCCCTCCCCTATTTCCTCCCAACAGACCCCAGTGTGTGATGCTCCCCTCCCTGTGCCCATGTGTTCTCATTGTTCAACACCCGCCTATGAGTGAGAAAATGCGGTGTTTGATTTTCTGTTCTTGTGTCAGTTTGCTGAGAATGATGGTTTCCAGGTTCATCCATGTCCCTACAAAGGACACGAACTCATTGTTTTTGACGGCTGCATAATATTCCATGGTGTATATGTGCCACATTTTCCCTGTCCAGTCTATCATCGATGGGCATTTGGGTTGGTTCCAGGTCTTTGCTATTGTAAACTGTGCTGCAATGAACATTCGTGTGCATGTGTCCTTGTAGTAGAACGATTTATAATCCTTTGGATATATACCCAGTAATGGGATTGCTGGGTCAAATGGAATTTCTGTTTCTAGGTTCTTGAGGAATCGCCACACTGTCTTCCACAATGGTTGAACTAATTTACACTCCCACCAACAGTGTAAAAGTGTTCCTATTTCTCCACATCCTTTCCAGCATCTGTTGTCTCCAGATTTTTTAATGATCGCCATTCTAACTGGCGTGAGATGGTATCTCAATGTTGTTTTGATTTGCATTTCTCTAATGATGAGTGATGATGAGCATTTTTTCATGTGTTTGTTGGCCTCATGTATATCTTCTTTTGTAAAGTGTCTATTCATATCCTTCGCCCACTTTTGAATGAGCTTGTTTGTTTTTTTCTTGTAGATCTGTTTCAGTTCTTTGTAAATTCTGGGTATCAGCCCTTTGTCAGATGGGTAGACTGCAAAAATTTTTTCCCATTCTCTTGGTTGCCAATTCATTCTAATCACTGTTTCTTTTGCCGTGCAGAAGCTGTGGAATTTGATTAGGTTGCATTTGTCTATTTTGGCTTTTGTTGCCAATGCTTTTGGTGTTTTGGTCATGAAGTCCTTGCCTACGCCTATGTCCTGAATGGTTTTGCTAGATTTTCTTCTAGGGTTTTTATGGTGTGAAGTCTTGTGTTTAAGTCTTTAATCCATCTGGAGTTAATTTTGGTGTAAGGTGTTAGGAAGGGGTCCAGTTTCTGCTTTCTGCCCACGGCTAGCCAGTTTTCCCAACACCATTTATTAAACAGGGAATCCTTTCCCCATTGCTTGTTTTTGTCAGGTTTGTCAAAGATCAGATGGTTGTAGATACGTTGTGTTGCCTCCGAGGCCTCTGTTCTGTTCCATTGGTCTATATGTCTGTTTTGGTACCAGTACTGTGCTGTTTTGATTACTGCAGCCTTGTAGTATAGTTTGAAGTCCAGTAGTGTAATGCCTCCTGCTTTGTTCTTTTTGCTTAGAATTGTCTTGGCTATGTGGGCTCTCTTTTGGTTCCATAGGAAGTTTAAGGTGTTTTTTTCCATTTCTGTGAAGAAGGTCATTGGTAGCTTGATGGGGATAGCATGGATTCTGTAAATTACTTTGGGCAGTATGGCCATTTTCACGATATTGATTCTTCCTAACCATGAACATGGAATGTTTCTCTATCTGTTTGTGTCCTTTCTTATTTCATTGAGCAGTGGTTTGTAGTTCTCCTTGAAGAGGTCCTTTACATTCCTTGTTAGTTGTGTTGCCAGGTATTTTATTCTCTTTGTAGCAATTGTGAATGGCAGTTCATTCTTGATTTGACTCTCTTTAAGTCTGTTATTGATGTATAGGAATGCTTGTGATTTTTGCACATTGATTTTGTATCCTTAGACTTTGCCGAAGTTGCTTATCAGTTTCAGGAGATTTTGGACTGAGAGGATGGGGTCTTCTAGATAAGCAATCATGTCATCTGCAAATAGAGACATTTTGACTTCCTCCTTTCTTATTTGAATACCCTTTATTTCTTTTTCTTGCCTGATGGCTCTGGCTCGTAAATGATTCTTAAAGTTGAAAATCCATAGGCAGCATTTACATGACTACAATTCTGTGAAATTATTCATTGCCTTGTGTGTTAGGATTGGATTTTAGACCTGCACTATGGGTCTGGTGTTAGGATTCCTGGGCCAGACAAAAGGACGATATATCTGGCTCCAAGTCAAATGTGTTTGTTTTGTTTGTTTGTTTTCCCACTCTTCCTCAGTTATTTAAATTTGTGTTACCTTTTAGGTTTTTTTCACATTTGGACCATGACTTTCTTAATTTTTTTCCCTAGTATTTCTGGTTGCCTTTTAATGTGTTTATGCATTATATGCCATTATTATGATCTCAGAAGTTTTCAGGCTCTCAATCTTGTCTACCCTATCAAGTCTTCTTTCCCTAAGCTTTATGCCAAGATTCCTTTCTCATTCTGTGCCCTTCTGAACTGATTGTTCACTAGGCCCACAACAGAGCTGTCATTCTGGGACTTCTTTCCATGGCTGGAAGTGCTGTTTCCTTTTCTCATGTCTTTCTATTTTATTGGTTTATCCCCTCATTTCGCTGCAGTACATGCTTGAGTAACTTCTTAAGAAATGATTTGTAGGAAGTAAGTTTTTCAAGTTCTTTTCTATCTGAACGTATTTACTTAAAAATTGTTCTGACTCTGGCTTGTTTTTTCTGTTTTTATTTGAATGACAGTATTATGTAGTTGTTTTCATAAGGGCCTTTTGTCATTCAAAAAATATTGTCTGCTTTCTCAGTTGTTTGTAATGTGAAGATAGTGATACCTGTTGTGTGGTGGTTTGAAAGATGAGCATATTTAAAGCATCTGGCACACAGGAGATGTATAGTACAAGTTAATTCTTGCTTCCCCTTTGCTCTCTCCCAATACACAGTCTGCTTACCCAGCCAAAATCAAAGCAGAAACCATGGCAATAGGGTCACGTGGTTTAAAAAAATTTTTTTTTTATTATTTATTTAGTTATTTATTTTTAATTTTTCTTTCTGGGTCAGGTGGTTTTTGACTCTGGGTTACAGCTGTGGCTCTGAATGACAACCTGTATCTGGAGTTGAAAATCAGTTTTAATTTTAAGGACTCAGAGTACACTTTCCCCGTTAAAAGAAACCTAAATAGGAGTGCTCACTGTGAGTACCCATTTGCTTCAGCATCTTGGGCAGGGGATACCCAACTCCATCTGAGAAGTGCGTAGTTTTTATGATTGGAATCTAGATTGTCACTATAAATTGGGCTGTTTTTGTGTGTGGGATGGGGAAGGAAGAGGAAATAGAGAAGGGGGAGAGATGAGCAGGAAAGGTAATTGACATTTGTTGATGACCTGCTGTATGCCAACAAGGCAGAGAGTTCTAGCGCTTCCCAGAGAGATAACAACAGAATTATATGCATATGGAACTTTTTCGTAGTCCTAGATGTTTTTACATGTATTATTTCTTATAACCCTCACAGTGATCTCATGAAAAGGTATATATTATTACCTCATTTTACTGTTGAGTAAACTGAGGTTCAGTGAGGTTAAGTAAATGTCCTGGGGTCATCTAACAAGTGAGTTTAGAATTCGAGGATTCCAAAACCTATGTTCCTATCTTTATGCCATGCTGTCTCATGCCAATTATGTAGCCCATAAGTAGGTCTTATAATTATGTATCCTTGGTGATCACATAACTGTGGTGGTGGAGTGGTGGATGGATCTCTAGAGTCTGCTTCTGAACTGAGTCTGGGTGATCCCATTTGGAACTGTCATTGATGGTGAGATAGGGATGATGGAAGAAAACCCAAATATACCAGAAATGGGTAGTACACCTCTAGTGCATATTTGCATTTTATTCCTATCAAGAGTTCTGCCAAGGTGACTCACTCCAGTAATCCCATCCCTTTGGGTGGCCGAGGTGGGAGGATTACTTGAGGCCAAGAATTTGAGACAAGCCTGGGGAACATAGCCAGACTCTGTCTCTACCAAAAAAAATCTTTTTTTTTTTTTTTTGAGACGGAGTTTCACTGTTGTCAACCAGGCTGGAGTGCAATGGCTTAATCTCGGCTCACTGCAACCTCCTCCTCCGGGGTTCAACTGATTCTCCTGCCTCAGCCTCCCAAGTATCTGTGATTACAGGCACCTGCCACCACACCTGGCTAATTTTTGTATTTTTAGTAGAGACAGGGTTTCACCATGTTGGCCAGGCTGGTCTTGCATTCCTGACCTCAGGTGAGCCGCCCACGTCGGCCTCCCAAAGTGCTGGGTTTACAGGAGTGAGCTGCTGCACCAGGCCAAAAATTTTTTTAAAAATTAGCCAGGCGGCCAGGCGCGGTGGCTCACGCCTGTAATCCCAGCACTTTGGGAGGCCGAGGCGGGTGGATCACGAGGTCAAGAGATCGAGACCATCCTGGTCCACATGGTGAAACCCCGTCTCTACTAAAAATACAAAAAAATTAGCTGGGCATGGTGGCGCGTGCCTGTAATCCCAGCTACTCAGGAGGCTGAGGCAGGAGAATTGCCTGAACCCGGGAGGCGGAGGTTGCGGTGAGCCGAGATCGCGCCATTGCACTCCAGCCTGGGTAACGAGAGCGAAACTCCGTCTCAAAAGAAAAAAAAAAAAAAAAAAATTAGCCAGGCATGGTGGTATGTACCTGTAATCCAAGCTACTTGGGAGGTTGAGGCAGGAGGATTGCTTGAGGCCAGCAGTTCAAGATTATAGTGAGCTGTGTTTCTGCCACTGTTTGGTCAATAGAGTGAGACCCCATCTCTGAAAAAATAGATTTCCACTGTGAATAAATTAACATCATTTTACAGTGAACACAGGCATTCCAGTGGGAGAATCCTTTAGCTGTAGTTCAGTATCAGAAGTCTGGAGTTTTTACTAAATGGTTTCTTTGGGAGCTAATAGTCTTCTCCCCCCCCCCCCCCCCTTTGGGTTATTTTCTTTAGAAATGAAGTGGACACAGTAATTGCTAAAAATCTCAGCCCAGAATTCTCCATAATGTCTCCGTAAAAGTCACATCAGGATAAAAAGTGGGCTTGTGGCGGGTCTTAGATCATATGAATTTCTTTCAGCTTACTCTTTCTTTGCAAGCTCTCTTTCCTGTACTTATGATGTTCACTTGCTCAGTGCTCTCAGGAGAAGAAGTGAAATAAAAAAACATTAAAGTGCTGAGCCCAGTGCCTGGCACAAACACCACTGTCGAAAGTTCATTCCTGTTATTGTTCCGGGTTTAGGTGGTGAAGGGGGCTGCAATCTTCCAAGGCCTTGCCTTTGTGCCACCTGAAAGATCTTTAGCCAATTCAGCTGATTTACAACTAAAAATCATTGAACTCGGCTGGGCATGGTGGCTCACTCCTGTAATCCCAGCACTTTGGGAGGCCAAGGCAGGTGAATTACCTGATCTGGGGAGTTCGAGACCAGCCTGACCAACATGGAGAAACTCCATCCCTACTAAAAATACAAAATTAGCCAGGTGTGGTGGTACGTGCCTGTAATCCCAGCTACTCAGGAGGCTGAGGCAGGAGAATCCCTTGAACCCAGGAGACAGAGGTTGTGGTGAGCCGAGATCACACCAGTTGCACTCCGGCCTGGGCAACAAGAGCGAAACTCTGTCTAAAAAAAAAATAATAATTGAACTCCTGTGTGTGTTAGCAACATGAGTATGTCCTAAAAGAAGAAGTGTGTGTCTGGCTTTATCACTGAAGGCAGCTGACAGAATCTGGAGAAAGAAGGGGAACACGGACAAACCAGGCAAGAGAGCTGGTTTCAACCTGTGATTCTAGAACCTTGAGCAGCTGCCTTCCACCTTGGTTTGCTGGAAGCCTTTGTAAGGTGTATCTAAGTCAGTCATTTCTAATATGGCTACAGGTCTGAAACTTGCAGCTGTACGGGATGTCTGTCAGTTTCTCCCATTGGCTGTGCTCCTTCTGGCCTCAGGAACTTGGCACAAGCTCTTTCCTGTGCCTGGAACATTATTTCCCTGCTTTTTGCCTGCTTAACTCCTCCACTACCTTCAGATATCAGCTTAGATGCCACATCCTACAGGAACTGTTCCCGACTTGCAGCCCCCACTCTGGTTTAGATGCTCCTGTTCCTCCTCCCATAGGCCCTTCTCTTTCCCCAGTCATTGCTCCACTCCCATATTACTGTTTTTTCCTTTTTTTTTTTTTTTTTTTTTGAGACGAAGTTTTGCTCTTGTTGCCCAGGCTGGAGTGCAATGGCACAACCTCGGCTCATCGCAACATCTGCCTCCAGGGTTCAAGAGATTATCTTACCTCCGCCTCCCAAGTAGCTGGGATTACAGGCATGTGCCAATTTTGTATTAGTAGAGATGGGGTTTCTCCATGCTGGTCAGGCTGGTCTTGAACTCCCAACCTCAGGTGATCCATCTGCCTCAGCCTCCCAAAGTGCAGGGATTATAGGAATGAGCCATGGCACCTGGCCTGTTTTTTTCTTTACCTCACTGTAACCTCCATCAGGACAAGAGCCATGTTAATCTTGCTTGGCATTGTATAACTTGAGCACAGTGCCTGGCACATAGTAGGTGTTCAAAAGGAATCCTGTATTATTTACTTTTAGTCATTTTCATTCTAAGCTTGTACCCTGGAATTTGTAAGAGTCTGACATGCTTGGAAATGGCATTCCATCCTATCTGTGCCCCTTTGACTGCAAGATTAATGTCAGAGCTCCAGATACTAAATTCAGTGGATAAGGGCTGGGTGTTCAGAGAAGTCTCATAAAGGTGCTTGAACATAAATGGAACTTTGAAAAAATGGGAAAAATATAGGTAGGTGTGCAGACAAGTCTTCCAGGAAAAAAGGGATGAGAAGAGAGGTATAGAGGCAGAAATGCTGAGGGTGTGTTTTTCAGACTAAGAGGAGCCTGTACTGACTTGTATTAAAACGTAGGTGTTGGTTGGTAGATGATTATGCATCCTATTCTTCAGTTAGGGTGGGCTCATTGACCTTTTGCTAGTAAATGTCAACTTTCTCACCCCATCGTTTTGAGATGCACCAGTCCTAGCTTTATCTGACTGTAGCATAAGACCCCACCATTGGGCTGAGTGTGGTGGTTCACGCCTGTAATCCCAGCACTTTGGGAGGCTGAGGCAGATGGACCAGGAGTTTGAGACCAGCCTGACCAACATGGTGGTGAAACCCCGTTTCTACTAAAAATGCAAAAATTAATTCAGTGTGGTGGTGTGCACCTGTAATCCTAGCTACTCGGGAGGCTGAGGCAGGAGAATCACTTGAACCCAGGAGGCGGAGGTTGCATTGAGCTGAGATCGTGCCATTGCACTCCAGCCTGAGCGACAGAGAGTCCATCTCAAAAAAAAAAAAAAAAAAAAAAAAAGAAAGAAAAAAAGACCCCACCATTGTCATCTATGTTGAGATCTTCCTGGTTGTTTATAGAACTAAGCATTTCATACTGACTTAAAAGAGCCTGGGAATGATAGTCTTTCTATCTGTTTATTCATAGCTCCATCCTATACTTAATTTAGCAAGTACAGTTTTAAAATTGTGGGTGGTCTTTACTTCCCAAGTAAGTGGGATACCAGGCTACCCTTGACTTGGGACCACCCCTGCTGGATCTATCATTTCTGCTTGTAAATGAATAGTTGTTGGGTCTGCTTATTCCTAGAATATTCTCTTGTGGTTTGGGTAGTTTCTTAGTTCCTCTGAGGCTCATCAACTGGACACAGACAAAACAGATTCTGGAACCACAGTCATCCCACGAGGGCCCACCTAGGCCCCGTCCCCTGAAGATGCCTTGCCTGAGCAGCCAGTAGCCTCCCTCTTAGGAGCATATATTCTAAACTCTCAAGTTCGTGTTTTCAGGTGACTTCTTTAAATTTAAAAAAAAAAAAAAAAAATTGCAAAGAGGTAAGAAATACAGGTAAATACCAAAAAGTTAAAATAAGTACAAAGGCATTTACTGGGAAGAGTCTTTCTTTCACTCTCCCCGAGCCCTCTTGTCTCCCTCCCCAGAGCACCAGTATTTTTTTTTTTTTTTTTTTTTTTCCCAGAGAAAATGTGTGAGTAAAGGCATGCATGTGTCAATGTAGATAGGCACCATGTCAACACGATACAATGGAAGTGTACTGGACACACTATTCTGCACCTTCTTTTCTTTCACTTAGTATAATATATCTCAGAGTTCACTTCTCTTCTGTACATAAACATCTGTTTTCTTTAAGGACCACGTAGTATTCCTTTGTATAGGAATTTAAATATCCTTCATGACCCCTATTGATGGACATTTAAATTGTTTCTTTCTCTTTTTAATTAAAATTTATATATGCTCAAACACTGCTGGAGGGAGGAAAATAAAAAAGAAGTTCTTCTGATCTTCCCTGAATTCCCCATTTAGAAAGTACCATTGTTAATACTTTACTCAGAAATATTCTTTGCACAAAGAACAGCTCTCTGGTTTCCATCTAATATATTAGCTTGCTAGTCTGTTTCCTAATTTATCTGTCATCCACTGTTCTATCTGTCAATCAGTCTACTTATCTTTCTTATACAAGGGTGATGCATGGTCTAGCAAATCACTAACCAGTTAGATTGGATGCCCAACCAATAGGAATTGATGGCATACTGCTGGGAAGTAACTGATTATATATTTTAGTGCTACTCAAAGTACGGTCCCTGGACTGATGCCAGTAGACAATTGTAACTGGCCTACGATGAGCTAGATACAGAAGTTGAGAGTATTTAGAAACTATGGCAGAATGGCATTGCTGTGACATCCACCCAGGTGACCAATAGAATTATCTTGTGGAACAGGGTAGTCTGGGTGTGTCAATCTTGTGTGGTGAGTCACATGTGGTGTGAGCAGTATATAAACTATCTACAATAGGACTATGTACTGGTCTTGAAATAAAACCCTGGTCCTTCACCACAGATAGTTTGAGAAGCAGTGATCTGTTTATCTCTCTCAACTGCCTATCTAATATGTCTGTCATCTATGTCTTTATCTATTCATTTGTCCTTCTACTTACCTGTCGTTTTATTTTTCCATCCATCCTTCTAGCTATATTTTATGCATCAACCAATTAATCATACCTTTCATTAACTTGAGAATAATCATTCTAAGAAGTTGAGTCTCAAAATGGAAATCTATGGTACAAGGGTTGCATAGGATCTGTTTTCTAGTACATAATATATTTTATGTCTTTGTTGCTTCTACACTAACTTACTGTTTTAAAATTTTGCTGTGGCACATCTCAATTCTGAACACTGTAGATAAATCCAGTTTCTGTTCTGGTTTGTGACTGGTCTGCTGGTAAGCATTGCCAGCTACAGACTTAGGAGTCAAAACATGGTGACTAGAGAAAAATACACATGCTGGCTTGTTTATTTAAAAAATACTCATTTGTTGGGAGGCTGAGGTGAGGTCACAAGGTCCGGAGATCGAGACCATCCTGGCCAACACAGTGAAACCTCATCTCTACTAAATGCAAACATTAGCCGGATGTGGTGGTGCGTGTCTGTAGTCCCAGCTACTTGGGAGGCTGAGGCAGGGGAATCACTTGAACCTGGGAGGTGGAGGTTGCACTGAGCCGAAATTGTACCACTGCACTCCAGCTTGGCCACAGAGCAAGACTCTGTCTCGAGAGAAAACACAAAAAACAAAAAAACAACCCATTCGTGATGGCTTTTATGCAGATATTAAAATACTGAATCTCTTTCTCCTAGTTTGCACTTGCAAAGCATTTCTTAGCCTAGGTTTTCAATTGAGCACATAGGCACCTATCACAGTTGAAGCAGTAACTGTGATAACCCATCAGAAAGGAGAAAACCCGAGCAAATGATAAATGTGACTATAATAAGCAAACATAACTTTTACTGACTGCACTTAATTTGAGGTTTGTTTTTAAAAAGCTGGCTTTTGTAATAAAAATAATATATACTCTTACCAAAAAGTCCAAACAGAACTGAAAGACATAAAGTGAAAAGTAGGGGCTGGGCAGTGGCTCACGCCTGTAATCCCGGCATTTTGGGAGGGTTAGGGGGGCTTGAGACCTGGAGTTTCAGACCAGCCTGGCCAACACAGTGAAACCCCATATCTACTAAAAAATACAAACTTATCTGAGCATGGTGGAATGTGCCTGTAATCCCAGCTACTTGGGAGGGTGAGGCATGAGACTTGCTTTAACCTAGGAGATGGAAGTTGGAGTGAGCTGAGATCAGACCACTGCATTCCACCCTGGGCGACAGAGCAAGACTCTGTCTAAATAAATAAATAAATAAATAAGTGAACAGTAAAAGTTCTACCCACCTCTCCACGACCCCACCTACAACACACACACTAGGCTTACTCCTCTGAAGTAATTATTGTTCCCAATTACTTGTGTTATCTTCCATAATATCCATGTGTGTATATATGACTTGATTGATAAAAACAGCATTTGTTTGTTTTGGCATTGTGGGAAGTCTCTGTTACTGGTTGAGCCTCACATAACCTCAGGACCAGTATAGACATGGATTAAATTCCGGAGAACTGGATGCAACACCTGATGGGGTGTCTCAGGGTGAAAAGCCTTATCGGGGTAACCATGATCTGGTGATTGGGATTTGGCTTTGTGGATCGGGAAAGTGATGTCTCTGCTGGCCCAAAACTGATCAGATTTTTGAGGACTGTCTGAGGTGAGCCATACTGGGGAGAAACAGAGATAGAAATTTTCTTTGCAGTTTCAGAAGCACAAACAGTGACTGGAATATTCTGCCACTCTGGAATAAAGGTACTTATATGAGTGATTTAATTGCTGAAAAGTTGCCATTCTGGAAAAGGGAAGAAGTGAAATCATTTTAATCATTGAAGGAATATTAGGAGGTACATTTGACAGGATTTGGTGATGGATTAGATAAAGGCGGCGAGTAAAGCTGGTAGAAGGGAAGATTTGCAGATTGCTGGCTGTATAATGTCAGAGCTGGTGATGCCTCTAATTGTAGCAAGCAGTACTGGGAGGCTTGGAAGAGGTGGAGAAATTATTTAACATATTGAGTTTGAAGTGAGTTTAAGATACCCAAGGGAGGTAAATGAGGCATAGGGAAAGGTGTATAATTATTCAAATTCTGGTGTGGTTGAGATTTCTTAGGGAGTTTACAGATAGAGTGAGAAGAAAAGAGAAGTCCTGATGCACTCTGTAAAGAGATGGAGAGAGAACAGAAAAAGAGGTAGGAAGAAATCCAGAGAATGGTGCATGGAAGCCAGGGAAGAAAGTCTTTCAAGAAGGAAGAATGGTTAGATCCGTGGCATGTTTCTCAGAAGTCAAGGCAAATAAGGACTGAAAAATGACCAGTGATTGACTTTTCCACAGAGGACACTTTCTTTCTTGGGATAGGTCCGAATAGGGCCTGAGGTACTAATTTATATGATAATTCAGATAATTTAGTTTGTCTTTTTTGTTGTTGTTTTTTTTTGAGACAGTCTTGCTCTGTTGCCCAGGCTGGAGTGCAGTGGCGCGATCTTGGCTCACTGCAACTTCCACTTTCTGGGTTCAAGCGATTCTTTTGCCTCAGCCTCGAGTAGCTGGGATTACAGGAGCGTGCCACCACACCTGGCTAACTTTTGTATTTTTAGTAGAAATGGGTTTCACAGTGTTGGTCAGGCTGGTCTCAAACTCCGGACCTCATGATCTGCCCACCTCGACCTCCCAAAGTGCTGGGATTACGAGTGGGAGACCACCACGCCTGGCCCTATATAATTTAGTTTCGAGAGTGAGAAAAATGAAGAAAATAAAGATCTCAATTAGATAAGATGAGAATACACTCCCACATAGTCCCACAAGTTCCCATATAACCTATAGTTTCCCTCATCTTATTGCTGTATACCATACATTTGCTTATTTAATTAAACGTCCTTCCTATTAAAATGGGGTCTGAAATCAGTGTTTTATAACTAACTGAGATAAGTTATAAGACGTGGGTAAAAAACATGTCTCTAATTGATATCATCATCACTTGCTGTGAGGAAAATTAGAGTCTCCAATCCTAGCTGTGGTAAAAATCTTTGTCAGAATTTGTAGCGCACAGGACTGTTATTGCTGGGACATGTCATAACTAAATTACAGTCATAAAAATAGCAGATTATGTTTGGAGAGTATCAGTTGAAAATTAATGGTTCCCAATATTATGTAACTGTAGTTTCAGATAAATGTTTATCTTTCCTATCTTTGTTTCTCCATTCACCGGAACTGATTTTGATATCTGGCAAAGGGGACTCAGATTAATGCAGGTGAGTTTGCCAGGCCAGTTTGCCCTTTCACAATATAAGATAAATAAAGCATATTTAATTATATCAAACTGGTTTGAGTTTGGCTGCATTTTGTAGTTAAAGCTTGTATTATAGTTAAAAGGCTATTCTGCATTTTGCTAATTTGGGAGCACTTGGTGGCCTTATTACAGATTTGGGATTTGGAAAGACATGTGAATTTAGTAGACGGGATTAAGACTCATAAAAGAAGCAGTAAACTTGAGTGCTGCTCATAAAATTACTTACGTTTTCTGCAAATGCATTCTCTAGTGCAATCGTCCCCACTTTTTGGGTCTTTGTTTTAGGTATGATATGAAATATAAGCCTATGCATATGGAACTTTTGGCTATGGATTTCTCTTACACAATTATATCTTCCAACTTATATTTGGGTATTCGTGCATTTTATCATAAAATCCAACCATAAAGCTATATTGTAGAAAAATTGAAGGCAGGAAGGCAGGAGTGGAGAAAGGATCAGCTACTTAAAAGTTAAGCTGTAACCAAGGGTATGTCTAAAACATCTCTTTTTTACCTAAGCTTTTTAAAAAAGCTTAGCTATCCTATCTATCGTCTAAGAAAAGTTAAACTTGAGTTATTGATCCTGCATGTCTGCATCTGAAGTATGAAGATGACAGGGGCTATGCTTTAGGCTTTGGAAAGCTGTATTCTCAAGCAAAGGTCCAAGAGCTATAATTCATATGGTACACAGTGGAGCCATTGTTCTTTGTGTTTGTCTGTTACTAACTTTTTAATAACTATTAAGTAGTTGCTGATTATTAACAGTAGGAGCAGAGTGTAGGGTCATTATGGACAATTTGGAGTGTCAACATTAAAGAAATGATTTTAAAGGTTAGATCCCAATTGTTGAGGCTTTGCCTGAAACTTTGGCAGGTGAGTAGAGTGAGGGATGGACCAGCACAGGCTTTTAAAATTATTAGCCACAGTGAAGTAAGTCAAATTTTGCTATAGTGCTTTTTGTTTAACCTAATAATTGGGCAGCCCTAGTTAATTGTTGAAAACCATAAAAGGACTCACATTTCCCGGTTGCACATTCATTGGAATGTCCGTTTACCTCGTGTGTGAATAAAGGGCCCGTGGTGTGGCTAATTAAAGTGCATTGTCCTTTAAGCAAAGCGTCAGTAACAAATTACGTTTTAAGAGTTTTTGAAAGGCCCTTCTGAGGACTGGTAAACATCTTGATGGCTGGTACATATCGTATGGAGTCTAGGTTTGAGAGCTGCTGAAAACGAGCATTATAAACTTCCAAGCGAGTGTGGAGGTGTAAACTGATGCCATGGAGTTGCTTCAGCTGCAGTGAAAGATTATATTTACTGACACTTATTACAAATGGATTTTTAAAACAATGTCTGTTTTGTACAGTGACAGTGAAGTCTGCCAAGAGTAAAACAAAAAGTTATATTGTGGAACAAGATAAAAGGACCCTACATAATAAATAATACCAAATGCCATTAAAATATTAAGTTTCATTTCCAAAATATAAATATGAGCTCCTAAATGAATGTTTAAATAATTTGATTTTTCTTTGATTTGCCAGTGATTTGATACATAAAATAATTGTGGCTCTGAATATATCCAGATCTAGGCTATTACAATAAAGAATACATCTGTATAGTAAATAAAAAATAAAGCAAGCAGAGATTACATCATGTTTTAGTGAGTTTAGGATTTTTAAAAAAATTATGATAGACTAAGAGTAATTTATTGTCTATAAACAATATATTTATTATCTGTCAGTTTCTAAGACTAGCATGATATCTCTGATCCAAACTGTATTGATACTTGCCAGGTATGGTGGCTCATGCCTGTAATACCAGCACTTTGGGAGGTCGAGGCAGGTGGATTACCTCAGGCCAGGAGTTTGAGACCAGCCTGGCCAACATGGTGAAAACCTGTCTCTACTAAAAATACAAAAATTAGCTGGGCATGGTGGCGCGCTTTTGTTATCCCTTCTACTCAGGCGGCTGAAGCAGGAGAATCACCTGAACCTGAGAAGGGGAGGCTGCAGTGAGACAAGATCGCAGCACTGCACTCCAGCCTAGGGACAGAGTGAAATTGTCTTGAAGAAAACAAAAACAAAACCAAACTATATTGGTTTTAACCTCTATCTATAGACAAAAGCATTGGTTTATGAAAACCATCAAAGATGTAAGCCATGGAAGCTTTCAGTAAGTTCTTTAAGATGCAACTGTCTGGATCTGATAAACAGTTAAAATTGTTTTGCTCTTGATCTGGATGGGTTTTGAACAGGAGAGATTGATAAAATTAAATGTTGCTTCTTAAAATTGTTGACACTGTTAGAGAAGCATTTATCTGAATACAGTCGGGAAGACCAGAAATGTTGCTTAGAGGGATTTTGTAAGAACAGTAGGCACAATTCTTTATAGAGAATAAAGAACGGGCCGGGCGCGGTGGCTCAAGCCTGTAATCCCAGCACTTCGAGACCATCCTGGTCAACATGGTGAAACCCCATCTCTACTAAAAATACAAAAAATTAGCTGGGCATGGTGGCACGTGCCTGTAATCCCAGCTACTCAGGAGGCTGAGGCAGGAGAATTGCCTGAACCCAGGAGGCAGAGGTTGCGGTGAGCCGAGATCGCGCCATTGCACTCCAGCCTGGGTAACAAGAGCGAAACTCTGTCTCAAAAAAAAAAAAAAAAAAAAAAAAGAACACAGTTGTACAGTCCTCTAGCTTGCACAGTTTAGGGTGGAGAGGAGTGCCATTTGTGGCATAAGCTGTAAGTTGAAGATTGTATTAGTTCGTTCTCACATTGCTGTGAGGACGTACCTAAGACTGGTAATTTATAAAAAGGTTTAATTGACTCGCAGTTCCACATGGCTAGGGAAAAGTAGGCACAATTCTTTTGTTTTGTTTTGTTTTTTTCTTTTCTTTTCTTTTCTTTTTTTTTTTTTTTTGAGACAGAGTTTCGCTCTTGTTACCCAGGCTGGAGTGCAATGACGCGATCTCGGCTCACCACAACCTCCGCCTCCTGGGTTCAAGCAATTCTCCTGCCTCAGCCTCCTGAGTAGCTGGGATTACAGGCAAGTGCCACCATGCCCAGCTAATTTTTTTGTATCTTTAGTAGAGACAGGGGTTTCACCATGTTGACCAGGATGGTCTCGATCTCTTGACCTCGTGATCCACCCGCCTCAGCCTCCCAAAGTGCTGGGATTACAGGCTTGAGCCACCGCACCCGACTTTTTTTCTTTTTTTTTTAAAGATAGGTTTCATCATGATGGCCAGGCTGGTTTTGAATTTATGACCTCAGGTCATCCACCCACCTCAGTCTCCCAAAGTGCTAGGATTACAGGTGTGAGCCACCACGCCCTGTAAGTAGGTACAATTTATGGGCGATCCAAGAAGTCACGTTAGTGCCCCTGTGTGTGGTTGTATGACTTCTGTACTTTATCTTTTTTTTTTTTTTTTTGAGACAGAGTCTCACTCTGTCACCAGACTGGAGTACAGTGGTGCGATCTCAGCTCACTGCAACCTCCACTTCCCGGGTTCAGGTGATTCTCCTGCCTTAGCCTCCCAAGTAGCTGGGACTACAGGCTCGCACCAGCACTCCCAGCTAGTTTTTTTGTATTTTTAATAGAGACGGGGTTTCCCCATGTTGGCCAAAATGGTCTCAATCTCCTGACCTCGTGATCCACCTGCCTCGGCCTCCCAAAGTGCTGGGATTACAGTCATGAGCCACTGTGCCCAGCAGACTTCTGTACTTTTTCAAAGGTGAATTTTTAAGGAGATGATTTCTTGAAAAGTGGAGAAGATAATGGGATAAGTTGTAAAAGTGCCCAGAAATATGAGTTTCTAAGAGACCTTGAGATGTCTGTAGCTGTCCATTTGTATGAAAGAAGACCAGACATGTTGTGTTGTCTGAGCTGTCTATAGGAAGATAGAAGAGGTAACTAGGTTGTGGTGGCTCATACTTGTAATCTCAGAAATTTGGGAGGTGGAAGCAGGAGAATGGCTTGAAGCCAGGAGTTTGAGATCAGCCTGGGCAAAATAGCAAGATGCCATCTTTATTTTAAAAAGTTTTAAAAATTATCAGAGTATGGTGGTGCACACTACTACAGTCCCAGCTACTTGGGAGGCTAAGGCAAGGAGGATCGCTTCAGCCTAGGAGTTCGAGGCTGCAGTGAACTATGACTATACCACTGTACTCTGGTCTGGGCAACAGAATGAGATCCTGTATTTATTTATTTATTTTAAATATAACTTTAGTCTTAGTCTATTCCAAATAACTAAGAAGAACGATTTATTCATTTAAAGGCATTTTAAGAGCAGTCTTTGTAAACTACCACTAGACCTCTTTGGAATGGGCTGACCTGAAAGCAGAGAGAATGTAACCATGTGTTTTTAAGTGGCATTGTTTAGTGGTTCTTCAGAGCAGTCTAAAGAGAAAGTATCTGGCATCAGACTTGCTGGATGTGCAGAGATGCCAAGATCTCTCGTTTGAGCTAGACTCTGCAGTGTTTTTGCTCTCAAGCCTGGTGGTAGAGTGACGGCTTTGATTTGCTTCCTGCCTAAAGCCTCCTTTGGATGAATTTAAAAACCTGTTTGTTTCCCTATCAGCTGGCTGAGACTTACCCATAATTCCTGAACTTTGATTATGAAGGTTATTACAGGACAAGAGCTTCTTTGTAAAAGAGCATGTTTAATACTCTGGGGTCTAGCGTGACTAGAGGATATAAATTGTATGGAAGCAATTAAATGCAAAGGAAATGTCATGTGGGCTGAATTTAAACATAACTTGTGGCATTGATTTTTTTTTTTTTTTAACTTACACTAAGAAGGATGGAGAGAGAAAACTGAAGAAAGAGAGAAGGGAAATAGACCAAGAGAGTCAGAGAAGCACACGCAGACAAGAGAAAGGAGTCATTTTTAACATTTGGTTAAAAGTCCAAAGCCCAGAGCCAGCATTATGTGAATTATACTAGTATTATGCCATTGCCCTTTGCATGAACTCTTTAAAAACACAAATGTCAGGGAAGTATACTGTGCTTTAGAGCTTGTATCTCTTTCCAGTTGCTCACCTTTATCTTAAGGCATATTTGTACATACAGCAGTGATTTTTTGGGGAATATGTTAATAAACAGACCTGAAGGAAGCTCCATAAATGATTAAAGTGCTTCTTTCTCTGGTTTTCTTTTTCTTTTTTTTTCTTTTTTTTTTTTTTTTTGAGACGGGAGTTTCGCTCTTGTTACCCAGGCTGGAGTGCAATGGCGCGATCTCGGCTCACCGCAACCTCTGCCTCCTGGGTTCAGGCAATTCTCCTGCCTCAGCCTCCTGAGTAGCTGGGATTACAGGCACGTGCCACCATGCCCAGCTAATTTTTTGTATTTTTTAGTAGAGACAGGGTTTCACCATGTTGACCAGGATGGTCTTGATCTCTTGACCTCATGATCCACCAGCCTCGGCCTCCCAAAGTGCTGGGATTACAGGCTTGAGCCACCGAGCCCAGCCCCTTTCTCTGGTTTTCTCTCCTTTTCTGCTCATGGCCACTGTATTTTTTTTTTTTTTTTTTTAAGACGGAGTTTTGCTCTTATTGCCCATGCTGAAGTGAAATGGTGTAATATTGGCTCACTGCAACTTCCGCCTCTTGGGTTTAAGCGATTCTCTTGCCTCAGCCTCCCAAGGAGCTGTGATTACAGGCATATACCACCACGCCTGGCTAATTTGTTTGTGTTTAGTAGAGATGGGGCTTCACCAAGTTGGTCAGTCTAGTCTCGAACTCTTGACCTCAGGTGATCCACCTGCCTTGGCCTCCCAAAGTGCTGGGATTATAGACATGAGTCACTGCGCCTGGCTGCCACTGCATATTTCATACAGAGTGGCTTATCTTTGGACTTTCAATTGGAAGTAGTGTGTCATTTCTGACTTGCCTAGAATGTCCTCCATCTCCATGTTTGGTCTGTTAAGACTTAGCCAACCTCACCACCCCTCTAAGGCCTTATTGCACCAACCAACTGGAAGACTTCTACTCTAGATCTCCAGAGTAATTTGATCTGTCAGAGTAATTGAACACTAAGTCTTTTCAACTGCCCATCAAAGTGTCCTGTAAGGTTTGTTTATAAATGAATGGGTTTATTTCATTTCCCCAACTTGCTAATTCTTAGAATATGGAACTGGTGTTGCATCGTCCTTCGTGCCTAGCACATATTGGTACTAGGGAATATTTGTTGAGATTAATGTTAACACTGAAAAAGCTGTTGAAATAATCAAAATGTCACTGGGTGGTCAGAGGCAGAAATGGCTGCTTTTAGATTAGATGTAATAGTACAGCAAGTTTGATGTGAAATTGAGTTCAGAAATAATAGACAATCTTTGATTATTTTCCGTGATAGTACTTGTCCTTTATTTTTATTCTTTATGCTATAAACTCTTAGTGACAAGAACCAAATCTTACCTGCCATGTGTAATACTTCTCTTTTTTATTTTTATTTTATTTTATTTTTTGAGACAGAGTCTTGCTATGTCACCCAGGCTAGAGTTCAGTGGCGTGATCTCAGTTAATTGCAACCTTTGCCCCTGGGTTCAAGCAAATCTCCTGCCTCAGCCTCTTGAGTAGCTGGGACTACAGGCATGCACCACCATGCCTGGCTAATTTTTTTTTGTGCGTAATACTATTCTAATGCCTGGCCCAAAGCATGGCATGCATAGTAGGGATATATTTAACTTTTGCTGAAAAAAAAAAGAAATAATTATTTTTAAAATTTCTCCATTATTTAGATCTTCTGGTGGCCCTTTCCTGTGCAATAAGCCAATATATATTTATTGAGCACATACTGTATGCCACATACTGGTAGTGTGCTTAGCATAGTGGATACATATATTTCACTTTAGAATATACTCTATTCTTTGTATTTAGTTTTCAGCCTGACTGTAAATTCTAAAGAAAAAAAAATCACTTTTTCAAGCAAAAACAATGAAGATCCAAGAAAGGAAAAGCTCCTAGTATTAATTCAATATATTCATCTATTACCAGATTATTTCCACATTCCACTTGATGGTGGAAATTTACCACTCCCTCCTTGCCTTTCAAATGATCCTAAGATTGTAACTTTTCCCAGTGGAGTTGGAGAGGTAGAATAGGCTGTTGGGGTTTCAAAGGACTTTTCAGGATACAAAGTAAATAGGGGAATTGGAGATATCAACAAAACTAATTAAGTGGATTGACTGTGTCAGTAATGAGTACAGAGATGTCAGAAAAGCTAGTTAGTAGCAAGTATTTAAACACAGCCTCAAGTTCATTTTCAGTGGTGTCACCATCATCATACACAAACTTCAAATGAAGTTTAGCCAGATTAATCCAGAAAAGTTCATTCTTCTAGGAACATCACATTCTAAGTTACATATTCATTGTTAATATCTTAATTTAAAAATTTAACTTGGGCTCTTTTATTCTTTACTTGTTCCTTCAGGTCATACAGACCCAAGATTTAACAAGGTTATCATGTTCTCAGATCTCAGAAAAGTGGGAAAATGAATCCCCTTTTGACCAGAATAAAGGGAAGAAGAATTTAAAATTATAAACCAGGTTTACCTTACTCATAGGTGGTCATATATTTAAATTCAACATTGCCTATTTTTTTATTTTAAAAAAACTGCGCAAGTTATAAGTAAATGCATTCTTGCTTCAAGAAATCCAGCTAAAGTGATAATCTTTC
Organism: Saimiri boliviensis; assembly: GCF_048565385.1. NCBI lineage: Eukaryota > Metazoa > Chordata > Mammalia > Primates > Cebidae > Saimiri > Saimiri boliviensis. Next base: position 13,709,724 of record NC_133457.1, on the reverse strand, counting down.
TTGACCCTCTATCCCTAATTCTGCTCATCTCCCCAGAGGGAGAGCTCCTTTCTCAGTTCAGGGACTATCCTTCAGACATATGCAGGATAGTCATCAAGTCATCTTCTTCTTATTCCTCCTCCTCTTCCTCTTCTTGTTCTTGTTCTTCTTCCATCTAATATATTATACCTTAACTTCCTTTTTCTCTGCCACTTTAAAGCATTTTTTTTTTCTATAACAGTAGCTAGAGATCTACCTTAACACATCATTCCATTTCATGGATATACACAGTTTTCTTACCCATTTTCATAGTAATAGGACTGTAATGTTATTTAAACTTCATCTGAAAGACCTAGTATAAATTAAATTATTATTATTATTTTTTAACTTTTTTTTTTTTTTTTAGAAACAGTGTTTCACCAGCCTGGCCAGGCTGGTCTCAAACTCCTGACCTTAGGTGATCCTGCTTTGGCCTCCCAAAGTGCTGGGATTGCAGGCATGAGCCACCGTGCCCAGCCCATATAAATTAAATTCTAGCTTCATTTGAGTTCTTCATCACTTCGAAGGGAAATTTTTAGGAATTATCTTTTTTTTTTAATTTATTTTTTATTTTTAGGCTGGAGTGCAATGGCACGACCACGGCTCACCGCAACCTCCGCCTCCTGGGTTCAGGCAATTCTCCTGCCTCAGCCTCCTGAGTAGCTGGGATTATAGGCACGCGCCACCATGCCCAGCTAATTTTTTGTATTTTTAGTAGAGATGGGGTTTCACCATGTTGACCAGGTTGGTCTCGATCTCTCGACCTTGTGATCCACCCGCCTCGGCCTCCCAAAGTGCTGGGATTACAGGCTTGAGCCACCGCGCCCGGCCTAGGAATTATCAAAAAATATGAGATCAAACAAGTCCAATTACTAAAAATAAGTGTATTTGTGTAATTTAAACTTCTTTCAAATATGGGGACCCAGAGCACTATATCCCCAGCATTCCTGTGAGCTAGCCAGGAGACAGGGGACGTTAACACAACCACATGAAGAAGAGGGTAGAGCAGGGCTCTGTTCTGCTGATTTCTATTATACAGGGCTCTATGGTCAAGATCACAGAATGTGTTTCTCCCTGCCATGCAAGAAAGGCAGGGATTCCTCCTCTCCTCTTTAGTCTTCCATCCCTACTCAGAGCTTTTTGGCTAGAATCGTTAGTTCAAGATTTGGCCTCAGAGTCTTTGATTTAAGTGGTAAGGGGACAGACATGGTGAGGATGTACTGTGCCCAGGTCTGGAGGGTGTGCTACTGAGAATCAGGGAAGGGAAGAGGCTCAGTAGTTGCTGGAGCTGAGGCAGTGCCTGGAAAGCAGAGCCACGTGAAAGGGCAAATGCCAGCTGAGCATGGCCTCGGGTCACTGGCTGCCTTGCAAACAGGAGCTCTGCAGGCGAGGTGGACTTGCATAATGGCAGCCTGTCAGGTCCAGGGTCTTTCACTTGCTTCTTTGGGATCCTCACCAAGCATGTCGTTCAACCGTTTATTGTGCATGGACCTTGGTAGGGAATAGGCATTGTTTTGTTTTCTGATCTATTTCTCCTTGAAAGCCCATCCTCAAGGGCAGGGAGCATGTCTTATTCTTTCCAGAACCTTAGGATACATGAATGGGGGAAAATGAGTGAAAATGGAAACTTTGGTGGAGATAATGAGGCTTTTCTTATTGCTATTATCTTTAAAAACTGGGTCATAGACATCTTGATATGCACTTATATATATTTATTTAACAAACATGTACATAGCACTTACTTTGTGCCAGGCATTGTTCTTACACTGTTCACATTTAATTATGCCAACAGCCTTCACAGAAACACTATTTTTATCCCCACTTTGCCCAGAAAACTGATATACAGAGCATTTAAGTAACTTGACCAAAGCCACGCACTAGTAAGGATTTAAACCTGGGCGTCTGGGCCCAGAGCCACCCTGGCTCTCCTTTTCCTTCTCACAGGTCTTGATGTGGTTGGGTCTTCGTTATTTTCCCCTTCTGGAGCTCTCGTCTTTCCTTCCTCCTTCTCCATTCCTGTTGCCTCCACCCTAGTGTGTGTTGCGATCATTTATTTGTAGACTGCAGCACACTAGCCTCGACTTCAGTCCCTTGCACACCACAGCCAGGCTAATCTTCCTTCATGATGGCTCTCATCACCCTTTTCCTGCTACAGGACTCTCCTTGGTGTCCTATCCTGTCAGGGCTGATCTCCTGTCTGGTTTCCAAACCTCTAGAATCTGACAGTGCTGCCCTGCTCATCCATCCTCACTTCCCTTGCTGACCCATGTGCTGACACGGCTCCTGGCAGTTCTCGTACCCCTTTCCTGGAGCGCTCTTACCTCTTCCCTGGCCCTCCATCAGTTCATTCTGCCCTGGATGTCCTTCTAGGCCTCACCTCCTGCCTGACTACACAGCTCTTAGTGTCTGCTGTGCCCCTGAATCCAGTCTACAGGCTGTTGGATTTCATTGTTCCTGGCTTGAAAAAGCCCGATTAGGTTTAAACTCTTTGGGGGTCTGTCATTATACCTAGCACTGAGCTGGGTCCCAGAGGACACTGTTGTGTACTAGGATTAGTAGGTAGAACACATTAGGACTTGGCCTAATATTGGGCTTGTTACTTGGTTTCCTCACCATTAAATGAAGAACTTAAAGGAGATAATGGCCAAGTTTTCTTTTAATTTGCTTAAACAATTAACTTATGTTTGTGTATATATATATAACGTATACATATATACATTATATATATATATATATATATATATATTTTTTTTTTTTTTTTTTTTTTTTTTTTTTTTTTTTTTGAGAAGGAGTCTCACTCTGTCGCTGGAGTGCAGTGGCACGATCTCGGCTCACTGCTCCTGGGTTCCGAGTTCAAGCAATCCTCCTGCCTCAGCCTCCTGAATAGCTGGGATTACAGGTACGCACTACTATGCCTAGCTATTTTTTGTATTTTTAGTAGAGCTGGGGTTTCACCATGTTGGCCAAGCTGGTCTTGAACTCCTGACCTCATGATCTGCCCACTTCAGCCTCCCAAAGTGCTGGGATTACAGGCATGAGCCACTGCGCCTGGCCACACTTACGTATTTTATTTTTTAGAGACAAGGCCTCACTCTGTCACCCAGAGTGGAGTGCATTGGCACAGTCATAGCTCACTGTAACCTGAAACTCTTGGGCTCAAGAGATCCTCCCACCTCAGCCTCCCTAGTAGCTACGATTACAGATGTGAGTCACCATGCCTGGCTAGTTTATTTTATTTTTGTAGAAATGGGGTCTTCCTATGTTGCCCACGCTGGTCTTGAACTCCTGGCCTCAAGCTGTCTTCCCACCTCTGCCTCCCAAAGTGCTGAAATTACAGGCATGAGCCACTGTGCCTGGCCACACTTATTTTTTGACAGCTTCATTGATATATAATTTTTTTTTTTTAGAGACAGGGTCTCTCTTTGTTGCCCAGGCTAGAGTGCAGTGGCTATTCACAGGGGCAAACCTACTACTGGTCAGCATGGGAGTTTTGACCTGCTCCGTTTCCGACCTGAGCTGATTCAACCCTCCTTAGACAACCTGGTGTTCCCTCGCTCCTGGGAGGTCACCATATTGATGCCGAACTTAGTGCGGACACCCAATCGGCATATTTGCGCTACAGCCCAGAACTCCTGGGCTCAAGCGGTCTTCCCACCTCAGCCTCCGAGTAGCTGGGACTACAGGCACGTGCCACTGTGCCCGGCTTTGTTGATATATAATTGACACAGCATATAATTCACTTATGTAAAGTGTATAATTCAATAGTTTTTAATATATTCAGGTATGTACAACCATCATCACAGTCAGGCTTAGGATATTTTCACCACCAAAAAGAGAATCCCCAACTAAGTAGATAGCTATTAGCCATCTCCCTCTCCTCTACATTCTCATCTTCACCAGTTTAAGAAAATTACTAATATACTTTATGTCACCAGTTTAAGAAAATTACTGATCTACTTTATGTCTCTATAGCTTTGTTTACTCTGGAAATTTTGTGTAAATTGAATCATCTGATATATGGTCTTTTATGACTGACTTGTTGCACTTGGTATATTCAAGGCTCCTCTATGTTGTAACATATATCAGAACTTCATTCTTTTTATGGCTTAATAATATTGCATTCTATGGATATACTACCTTTTGTTTATCCACTCATTTGTTGGCAGACTTTTGGGTTGTCTCCATCTTTTGGAAAAGTACATCTATTTTTGAGGAGAAAATGATCTTCCTTTAGTGGATTCTACAGTTGCCAACAGGAGTTTCCTTCTACTGCTTTAAAGGCAGGGATCTGGGCTTAATGGTTTTGTTTGTGCTGTGTGGATGGACAGGTTGGATGCTTGGTCATTAATGTCAGAGAGCAGTCATAGGGAGTTCTCGTGAACTTTGTAATCAGACATACTGGTTTGAATCATGGATTTGCCACTTAATGAGCTTACATAACTTCAGGAAGCACGTTTCCTCCTTAGTAAAGTGGGATCCACCTTGCCTCTTTCCTTATGGTCAGAGCTATGCTAGAAACTACATGGGCCTGGGGCAACTCAACCAATGCAGAGGGACCTCATGGCTATAAAAATAAATAAATAAATTTTAAAAAGTAAAAATTATTTTTGGCTGGGTGTAGTGGCTCATGAAGTTGAGAGATTGAAACCATCCTGGCTAACGTGGTGAAACCCAGTCTTTACTAAAAATATAAAAAATTAGCCAGTAGTGGTGGTGTGCACCTGCAGTCCCAGCTACTCAGGAGGCTGAGGCAGGAGGATCGTTTGAGGTGGAGGTTGCAGTGAGCCAAGGTTGCGCCACTGCACTCCAGCCTGGCGACAGAGCAAGACTGAGAATGAGAGATTGAAGTGTTAATTTGATCCAAACTTTCCTTGGAGAGTGGTATTCACAACTGATTTTGCTAATGTCATTAAGAATCAAGGAACCTGACAATTTTGGATTTTAGGCAAGGCCTCTCTCTACATCTAGAGTAACAATTTAAAAACTAGTTTTAAAGTAAGGACGTTTTAGAAATAAACAACTCTTATAATAATGGATCTTTTGAGAGAATGGAAAGTAAGTCATTTTTCTCATCTCAACTTAGCTTCTGCCCCCATGATATTGGTAGAAGGTTGAGAAATTTGAATGTGGGGATTATGCGAATCTTTATTCCCCTTCCTTTATCCTGACCCAAAGTGAGTGGGGACAGGTCTGGCCTGGCATTCCTCCCACTAGCTTGACCTATTAACATCAACTGTGAAAAGGTCAACATTTCCAGGCTGACATACTGACCACATTTTGTGTGGGAGATCTCAACAAAAGAATAATTTTTTTTTTTTTTTTTTTTTGAGACGGAGTTCTGCTCTTGTTACCCAGGCTGGAGTGCAATGGCGCGATCTCGGCTCACTGCAACCTCCGCCTCCTGGGTTCAGGCAATTCTCCTGCCTCAGCCTCCTGAGTAGCTGGGATTACAGGCACGCGCCACCACGCCCAGCTAATGTTTTGTATTTTTAGTAGAGACGGGGTTTCACCATGTTGACCAGGATGGTCTCGATCTCTTGACCTCGTGATCCACCCGCCTCGGCCTCCCAAAGTGCTGTGATTACAGGCTTGAGCCACTGCGCCCGGCAAAAGAATAATTTTTTTCTGGGAGACTGACATCGCCTTTTGTCCATTAAGTCTGTCCTTTCCATCATTAGATTGTGAACCTTGTCAGAATTAAGTAAAGCTTAAAAACAAAGAAGGAATGAGTAAAGGAAATTTAGTTTGCTCCATCTAAATGCAAATTGTGCAAAAACAGATGGGTGAGGTAAGAATGGACGTCATTCCTGGCGTGACTGCAGGTACCCTTGGTCTACACAATGACCCTGGAAAGGAGGATTTAATCATTTGAGTTATTAGCCATTCTTATTACCTTAGGCATTGTGGCTCTACTTCCTATTGATCCTAGTGCTAACGTGCCCTGATTTATATGCAGACTCTTGTTTGCCTACCCAGTAAGTGCAGAAGGGCTTAAGCAGGTGACTGGGGCCTCACATGAAGTAACAAGACTATTTCTGCCTGGAAAGTATAGTGAGCTGAGCAGGACTGAGCTGGTCTGCAGGAAAGGCAAGACAAAATTCTGATTATCTGTCTCCAAATAGAGGCATACCCTATCTATGAGGTGACCAGCTAGGAAAGTGGAAACAGTCTAGATTTTTGTCTTTGGCTACTGATCTGAGAGAACTTGGCTGTTTTTCTTTTATCCTTGGTAGAAAACCTTTTCTTCATCTCTACCTATTTATTGCTAGAGTTGGAGGCCAAAGGAAAATGACAGACTTTAATTTTATTTGAGTTATTTTGGGACTACCACTCCTGTAATTATGGTTCACTTAAATATTAGAATATTACTTATTGCAAAAGTAATTTATAGGAAATTGGAAATTTTTTTACAGAAGAAAAAACCCACTGAACATTTTACTATTCTAATATCCTTCAAGTTAGCCTGGTGTGGTGGCTCACACCTGTAATCCCAGCACTTTGGGAAGCTGAGGGAGGAGGATTCCTTGAATCCAAGAGTTTGGGACCAGCCTGGGCAACATAGTGAGAACTCATCTGTACAAAAAATAAAAATAGTTAGCTAGGCACAGGGTGTGTGCCTGTAGTCCCAGCTACTGGGAGGCTGAGGTGGGAGGATTGCTTGAGTCATGAAAGTTGAGGCTGCAGTGAGCCATGATTGCTCCACTGTACTCCAGCCTGGGTGACAGAGCATGACCCTGTCTCAATAATAATAATATCCTGGGCTGGGTGTGGTGGTTCATGCCTGTAATCCCAACACTTTGGGAGGCTCAGGTGGGTGGATTACAAGGTTGAGGAGATTGAGACCATCCTAACACAGTGAAATCCCGTCTTTCCTAAAAATACAAAAAATTAGCCGGATGTGGTAGCATAGGCCTATAATCCCAACTGCTCAGGAGGCTGAGGCAGGAGAATCACTTGAACCCAGGAGTTGGAGGTTGCAGTGAGCCGAGATCATGTCACTGCACTCCAACCTGGGTGACAGAGGAAGACTCTGTCTCAAAATAATAATAATAGTATCCTTCAAGTTTTTTCCTATGTGTTTGCATATACAGTTTTCATAATGATATATACTTTCTTTTCTTTTTTTTTTTGATATATACTTTCATGATTAGATACTCCATAGTAGATGGGTTGGCTGATTTGAAAGGATTTTTTGTTTTGTTTTATTCCTTTAATATATGTCATCACCAGTTTAAAACTTAGAGGGGTTTTTAATACTCCTTTAGTGCCAGTTGTGTCTGAAACAAAAGATATTTATCAAAGATTGTTGTGATAGAGAATGTCTTCATGGCTTTGTTTTGGTCTTCACTTGAATGGCAAGTTACTGGTATTTGGAGAACATGAGAGATATTATTTTCCTCAGATTTCCAAATGGCAAAGCATAGGAGTGAGGTTGGAGAAACCACAGAGTCCAGAGGGAAAGTCTTTTACAGGCCACGCTCAAATCCTGGTTGGGGTTAGCTTGGCTTAGCAAGATCCCCAGCCTAGGAAATACTGACCTAGTTCTTAGGTGATCTCTGAGGCAATTCTCTGTAAGGGTATATAAGTATCCTAAATGAAAAGGCAGAAAATAAAAATATAAGTACTATTGTGACCCTGAGGGACTCTTCTGTAAGATCAAAGACAAATATTTTAGTTTGGTTGAGAAAGGAGTGAAACTTTTAAAATAAACAACAGTATTTATTTTAATAGGGAGTCTGAGGTCTTTCCAGTAGGAATTGGGAAATAACTCTTTTTCCTCTTAAACCCATGCTGCACAATTAAGGAAAAATGCTTTTTCTCTTAACCTTTCCTTCAAATACTTGGCAGAGATTACTGACAGAAGAATGACCTGGGTGCAGTGGCTCATGCCTGGTAATCTCATCACTGTGGGAGGCCAAGGTGGGAAGATTGCTTGAGACCAGGAGTTTGAGACTAGTCTGGGTAATGTAGGGAGACCCATCTCTACAAAAAAAATTTTTTAAAGCCAAGCAGGGTAGTATGTGCCTGTAGTCCCAGCTACTCAGGAGGCTGAGGTGGGAGGAGCACATGAGCCCAGGAGGTCGAGGCTGTAGTGACCTGTGATCATACCACTGTACTCCAGCCTGGGCAACAGAGGGAGACCCTGTCTCAAAACGAAAAGAAAAGAAAGAGTGACCTGTGGGACTTGTACCATTGGATTAGACTCTTTCTTGGTACTAAAGTCTGAAATAGCTAGACTTGATCTAGATAACCATTTTCTCAAACCTCCAAAAGCTCACCTAGTCTATCCTGTGGACAAGGACATATGTGCTCCATTATATGGAAAAAGATACGGCTAGGGCAAGAATTAGCCTATCATGCAAAGCAATAAACAATACCAAGAACGAAAATCTGCTTTCAGTGGCAGCTGTTTCCCAGAGCAGTATTTGTTTGTTTGAGTTTCCCTGTTGCAAAGCATGCAGCTCACAAAGTGCCCCAAACTGGCTTAATACATTTTTAATGTCCTTAGAATTTTTTTAGAAAATGTCAGCTTTCTTTAAAAATAAAAGGACCCTCACAGGTTACAACTATACGGAGAAGGGAAGGAGACCCACCCTAGAGAGATTTTGTAAATCTTATCAGTGGGTGAAACCTGCTGTGATTTCATGGGACAACATGGATCCCTCTGTTTGGTTTGATACAAATTTTGACCAGCTTGATTTGGGGACCTCTTGTAGCCACAGCACACACTCTTCAGCTATCACCACCTATTCCTTTCTTCCTGGCTTCTCTGGCATTTCTAAGGGGTGCAGGAAAGGGCTGATTTAAGGCAGCTGGCATACCTTCCTTTCTCTCAAGCTTCCCCATTCCTAGGAGAATATACCATAGTTTCTTCCCATCAAAAAATTTCCTGTTCCTCTACTCATTACATTTCATTGCTCAGCATAAATTCAGGGTTGACTACCCCACATGACACCCACATGGCTGAAAATGGGGTGGATGTTTCCCAAAGGAAATTGGGATTGTGGTCAGGAGAGAAGGGGAATAAAACATGGATTTACCTTAAGAATATGTTTACCCTAAGAAGGGCTGTTGGATAAAATACAGATACTCAGTTAAATTTGAGTTTCAAATAAATAGTAGATAATTTTTTAGTTTTAAGCATATCTCAGATATGGCATGGGACATATTTCTACTAAACAAATTATGTATTATTTATCTAGAATTCATATTTAACTGGGTATCTTGCATTTTTCTTTCCTAAATCTGATGACGCTAGATCCCTAAGATACCTCCCATGTCTCATTTCATGTTTTTTGTTAACTTATAGCTTACCTTCCATAAGATTTCTTTGCTTTGGAGAGGAGCTGGGGAGTGGCACAGTGGGCAGGATATTACACTAGTGTGAATTAAGAGAGGGCAGGGCATAAATAAAGTATTGGCCAAGCAGCTGCTTGGTGGCCTCAGGACAGAGTAGGTTGTCAATTACCTGTTAACTGTGTGCCAAGGTTGGACAACACCTTGTTTTTGATACTATTCTTAGATGCACCCTTATGCTGTATGTATTTCATCACCCTGTGTTTCTACACATTCAATATGGGCGGTTTTCCAATTGATGCTCTTTTGTAGTCCTCTTGGGAAAATACCTCTGGTATCTTCTCTTGGAGTTTGGAAAAAGAGGGATAGAACTTTACCTTTAATTAAAAACGCTTACCCTGCTTTGAGATTTTCAATGCTAATTACTTAAACAAAAATTCTTTTTCTGTCGCCTGGCTGGAGCGCAGTAGTGCGATCTCGGCTGACTGCAACCTCTGCCTCCCGGGTTCAAGCAATTCCCCTGCCTCAGCCTCCCAAGTAGCTGGGATGACTATGAGCATGCACCACCACACCCAGCTAATTTTTTGTATTTTAGTAGACAAGGTTTCACCATGTTGGCCAGGATGGTCTCGATCTCCTGACCTCTTGATCCACCCGCCTCCACCTCCCAAAGTGCTGGGATTACAGGTGTGAGCCACCATGCTGAGCCTTAAATAAACTAAAAATTATTTTTCTTTTCTTTTTTTTTTTTTTTTTTTTTTTTTTTTTTGAGACCGAGTTTCGCTCTTGTTACCCAGGCTGGAGTGCAATGGCGCGATCTCGGCTCACCGCAACCTCCGCCTCCTGGGTTCAGGCAATTCTCCTGCCTCAGCCTCCTGAGTAGCTGGGATTACAGGCAAGCGCCACCATGCCCAGCTAATTTTTTGTATTTTTAGTAGAGACGGGGTTTCACCATGTTGACCAGGATGGTCTCGATCTCTCGACCTCGTGATCCACCCGCCTCGGCCTCCCAAAGTGCTGGGATTACAGGCTTGAGCCACCGCGCCCTGCCTAAAAATTATTTTTCTATACTCAATTATCACATCAGTTCTGGTCAATTATATTTTTTTACATACTATAGAGTATGTATATGCTTGCATACAAACATTGTCTTTAAATTCTAGCTCAGACAAGATATTATTAACTTGGTTTTGTATATTGACTGTTTTCAATTGGATTTGAAGGGAGGAAAAAGCCATAGGAAATGTGATCCTGAGGCACCGAGGATGCTTATCGGACATGGTCTGCTGTTGCATGTTGTATTACTTTCTGCTGGGTGTTTGGTACTCCTTCCCAAGACTCTGTTATTAGTTTGTAGGCTTCGGTCTTGAATCTAGAGGACTGACAGAGTGGGATTAACTTATTTATAATTGTTTCCTACTGAAATCACATGCATGATTTTCCCAGTTTAAGACTTGGTCCCTTGTAGCTTGATTTGATTCAGAAAGCCATCTACGATGTTTTTGTTTCCTGGTTCCTGCAGGAAAACCCTGTCATGAGTTACAATTACCTTGCAGTCATTACTATGTGGTTGTAGGACATTCATTGCTAAGAATGGTTTATGAGTGTCACCTTAATCCATGAGCTCAACTGGGTGTCAGACATTTAGGAAGGGAGGGACTTGGTAGGCACTTAAATAGTAAACTCAGGGTGCTGCATGGAGGTGTATTAATGATTAAGGAGGTGATATTTGGTTTGAGTCAGGGCTTTTAGTGCTGTGCATAGAACAACTTGTTTCCTTATGAGAATATAATTGTTTGCATGTGATCCTAATTTCTGCTTTATTAAAACAGAAACAAAAACTGAGTCACTATAGTTCTCTCACAGAAGGCAGAGATGAAAAAAAGCAGAGTTGCCTATTTCACTAACAACCAACTTTTCCTGAAAAGGAACTTTCTATAACATTTAAGAATGGGCTGGGCATGGTGGCTCATGCCTGTAATCTCAGCATTTTGGGAGGCCGAGGTGGGAGGAACACTTGAGGTCAGGAGTTCGAGACCAGCGTGGCCAATATGGTGAAACCCTATCTCTACTAAAAATAAAAATAAAATAAAAATTAATTAGCTGGACATGGTGACACATGCCTATAATCCCAGCTACTTGGGAGGCTGAGGCAGGAGAATCGCTTGAACCCAGGAGGTGGAGATTGCGGTGAGCTGAGATCACGCCACCGCACTCCAGCCTGGGTGACAGAGTGAGACTCTATCTTTTTTTTTTTTTTTTTTTGAGACGAAGTTTCGCTCTTGTTACCCAGGCTGGAGTGCAATGGCGCGATCTCGGCTCACCGCAACCTCCGCCTCCTGGGTTCAGGCAATTCTCCTGCCCCAGCCTCCTGAGTAGCTGGGATTACAGGCATGTGCCACCATGCCCAGCTAATTTTTTGTATTTTTAGTAGAGACGGGGTTTCACCATGTTGACCAGGATGGTCTTGATCTCTTGACCTCGTGATCCACCCGCCTCGGCCTCCCAAAGTGCTGGGATTACAGGCTTGAGCCACCACGCCCGGCTGAGACTCCATCTTAAAAAAAAAAAAAAAAAAAGGATTAAGAATGATTATGATTTATTTGATTTATTTTTCCAAGTGTAGTAAGAAATAGAACATAACAGTTCATTACCCTTACCATACACACTGTTATTTTAGAAGGAAGCAGCAAACTGGATCTTACATACTCCAAAGTGTAGCTCCCATCTCCAAGGTAATACCTACCAGCCTGGAGAGCTTGAAGGACAGAGTCTGCGCCGTTTGGCCATGAATGCAGTATAGAATATAGATTCCTGTCTCTGGCTTGTGTGATGGAGGGTGGACTAGTCAGGACTGTTCCAGCTGAAAGTGACAGAGGTCTAACTCACACTAGCTGGTGCAAGTACGAAATGAGGCCAGGGTTGGCTCCAGATCCAGGGACTTCATTAGTATCATTTAGACTGCATCTCTCTGCCTCTTGGCCACATTCCCTTCTTCACTGGCAGGAATATGGCCTTGGACAAGTTGGGCATCCACATCCCAAATGAGCAACCTCCAAATGGACAAGAGGACTTCCTTCTACCTGTCCTCACCCGCCCACTTTAGTGCATGTCAGTATCTGTTCAGTTGCCCTCCTGTGAGCTCAGCAGAGAAGGGTACTGGATTATTCATCATTCAGGAATCACAGAGTTAGAATGGAGAAATATTAGTTCCTCAATGGAAGTGGTCATGGTAGTAGTGGGGAGGGATGTGGCCGGAAGAAGGGAAGTGATTCTGGGCAGATGATAACCACATTCTCTGTCTCTCTCTCTCTCTCTCTCTCTTTTTTTTTTTTTTTGAGATAGAGTCACTCTGCCTCCCAGGCTGGAGTGCAGTGACGTGATCCTGACTCACTGCAACTTCCGCCTCCTGGGTTCAAGCAGTTATCCTGCCTCAGCATCCTGAGCAGCTGGGGACTATAGGTGCACGTTACCATGCCCAGCTAATTTTTCTTTGTTTATTTATTTTTTTTACTTTTAGTAGAGACGGGTTTCACTATGTTGGCCAGGCTGGTCTCGAACTCCTGACCTTGTGATCCACTCCCCTCATCCTCCCAAAGTGCTGGGATTACAGGCGTGAGCCATTGCACCCAGCTGATAAACATTCTTAAAGATTTTAAAGATGAATCCTTATTGCTTCATTAGTACTCATTCTTAGCAATGGAATTACTGAATCCAAGGCTATTATTGCCATAAATTTTGATGGGGATAGTAAGGAAAAAATAATGGTAAACTCAGACTCACTTTAGTGGGTTACTGAATCAAGCACATTAGTTCTTTTTTTTTTTTTTAGACAAGGTCTCACTCTGTCACTCAGGCTAAAGTGCAGTGGTATGATCAGAGCTTATTGCAGCCTCTGTTGGGCTCAAGTGATTCTCCTCTCTCATCCTTCCAAGTAGCTGGAACTACAGGCGTGCACCACTGTGCCTGGCCAATTTTCTGTATTTTGGTGGAGATGGGTTTTACCCATGTTGCCCAGGCTGATCTTGAACTCCTGAGGTCAAGCAATCTGCCCACTTCAGCCTCTCAAAGCACTGGGATTACAGGTGTGAGCCACTGTACTCGGACACTTTTCTTTCTTTCTTTCTTATTTCTTTCCTTTCTCTCTCTTTTCTTTCTTCTTTCTCTCTTTTCTTTCTTTCTTTCTCCTTTCTTCTCTCAGGAAAAATATAGTTTGGTTGTAAATACAGAAAGATAATAATTATTATATATTATTTGTATTGTATTACTGGTATAAATTTAATGTCTCTAATAATTTACTCTGATACTTGGTCACTCATATTTTCATGGTTTTTGAAAACGAAGTCTATCATTCAAATAATAACAACTTGATAGAAAAGATAATTGCACCTGGGAGAATATAACAACCTCCCAAATTTGCTTTAATCAACCTGGCTATACCTGAAGTGTCATCATTGTCAGAGAAACATCTCATAAGACTGTGCTAAAACAAGCCTCTTGCTGTTTTTGAGGGGATCAAATTTATAGTCATAAAAAAAAGTTATTACCCGTCATGTCATAAGATTGGAGGGGCATTCAGTGAGCAGTAGCAGATAGGTTGTGCAGGAAGAGAGTGTGGGATACGGTTTCATAGTCTCTACCAAAATATTTTTCAGATAAAGGTGAGTGAGTGAAGGTTGAAACAATAAAGATAAATAAAGTTCAATGATTGCTTAAGGCATTTTGACTCTTTGGGTCCCAGAGCAGACATCCCTATGGTGACAAAGAAAAACCACGTAACTAATTTTGAAGTTGTGCCAACAACATGTTGAAACAGCAATAGAGAAATTCAAAGTTTAATGTTAGGTCACTGGTTCATCTTCCATGTAAAACTTTGAGAACACCTGTAATGCATTACATCAGACATTAAAAATATGTAGTTCTTTAAAAACTGATCTGTAATATAACTGGGCATAGACCATATCAGTATGATTCCTGTCTTCTAAGTGAATGTTTTATTTGGACTTCCTCTCTTTAGATTTTGCTCTTCCTGTATTTTTCTTTCTATCATCTTTAGCAAAAGATTGGTAGTGAAAAGAGTTGCACCTGGTTACCTTGATTAACACATCAAGAGATCTGGAAAATCTGGTTGCTAGTCTCCAAACAGTCCTGACCATGGGAATATACAACAGGCTACTGTGGTACAGTGGTCTCTTGCTCCAGGGCCTTATTTATTACAGCACTTGCTACTAGCATTAGTCACTTCTGTTTGGGCACTGTGGTTTTCTGCTTCCTTCCAATAACATTACTTGATTTAAAAAAAAATTTTACAGAAATATAGTTTCACAAAGACTTCTGTGATTAGAATTACTGTCTGGAATTTTTAAAAGCAGACAGCAAAGAAGCAAATTTAAGAAGCTTGAAAAGTTTAAAAGCAAGAACTGTTTCTTTGTAAGGGAAGCCTACAAACTGTTGGGTTCATATTTTTTGCCCTTTAAAATGCCATATTTAGTATACGTCAAAACAGTTTAAGCAAAGCACAAGCTAAGGTAGAAAAAGCTTGTTATTCTGTGACATTTTCAGGACCGTAAAATAAGAATGGCAGCAAATTTGTTTTCAGGAATCTGTGGTTCATTCAGCAAAATTAATTCCAATACAAAATTGTTCCTATCAAGGGTGACATGGATTATTTTATGATGCTCTAGATTTCTGGTGTTTGTTTTCATTCTCTCCACTTGTGTCATTCTGAGAAAAGAGAATGTCATAAAACATTACAGTTGAAAGTTTGAGATTCTTGTGTAAAGGCTGATGTGTGTGGTCTCCTAGCTCTGCATCCTAGAAGGTGTGGTTTATTCCTCCATGTGGGGCAGATAGAATTGTAACTTTTTGCAATGGAAATGTTAGTTTTGAGACAGATGGGATTTGACTGGAGCTTGAGGACCTACATAGATAAATGGGACCTATATAAAATGATCTAGGCATTTGTGTTGGCTCCTATAAAAACATCCTCTGTCAAGTTAAGTAGATAAGATATTCTATGTTGTTTTAAAGAAGTCTTTTACAAAGAAGGTGTGTGTGTGTGTGTGTGTGTGTGTGTGTGTGTGTGTGTGTGTGGTGGAGGAAGGGTGCAGAAGAACATGTAGGTTTACATGAGATACAGCTCCGGAGGATCTTCCTTAAGGCACTTGGAACTAAGTTTGAAGGCAGTAACCACAAATTCTTTCATCAAGACTTGTCAATCCAGCTGGGCTCTCCAGTCACACCTACTCTTATCTTAGAAGGCGAATTCTGTGATTGCCTCCATTTAATGGCTGACCAAACAGGTTCCAAAAGATCTAATTACATCTTTAGGTCTCATATCACTAAGGTTGGGGTGTCCATTCATGACCTCTGTTCATGCTCTTTATGCCTTTTATGCCATGCTTCCCTTTGTGGGTTCTTTATCTAAAAAATAAAGAAACTGAGTTGTCTGAAATCCTCTTTGGAGGAGACTGTCTGGTATAGTAGTTAAGAATATGGATTCTGGGCTGGGCGTGGTGGCCAATGCCTGTAATCCAAGCAGAGGCCAAGGCAGGCGGATCACCTGAGGTCGGGAGGTCAAGACCAGCCTGACCAACATGGTGAAACCCCGTCTAAAAAAAAAAAAAGAAAACAGATTCTGAAGTCAGAATGTTTGGGTTTTGCATCATCTGTAAACTAAGATGATACAAAAATATCTACCCAACAAAGCTGTTTCCAGAATTTAAGAAAGTATCTTTATAAGAGTGCTGTATGATAGAGCCCAGGACCAAAATATATCAAAGCATGTACATGTTAAATGGAGCTAAGTCCCAAATTGGTTAACTAAAGGAAGGTGTAATGACGGAATCCTGTGTGCTTCCAATGGACCACCAATTTGGAAAACAAAATTTAGAAATCAGTCTGTGAGATCCTGAGAGAACCAGACCATTGACATAATATGATCTCCAGGTTCAGCCTTTGTGAGGATTAACCAGCAACCAAAGTAGGCAGTATTACTGGGGCCACCACATTTTTGGGAAAGAAGGGTAAACTACATCCCTCAGCAGTCAGTTCAAGCCTAAGTCTAAAGTAGTAGATTTGAACAAAATTACCTTTGTTGTGCTCTAATAAAAATAAATAGGGGCTGGTTGCAGTGGCTTACGCCTGTAATCTTAGTACTTTGGGAGGCTGAGGTGGGCGGATCACGAGGTCAGGAGATTGAGACCATCTTGGCTAAAATGGTAAAATACTGTCTCTACTAAAAATACAAAAAATTTCCAGGAGTGGTGGCACGTGCCTGTAGTTCCAGCTACTCAGGAGGCTGAGGCAGGAGAATCGCTTGAACCCAGGAGGTGGAGGTTGCAGTGAGCCGAGATTGCACCACTGCACTCCAGCCTGGGCCACAAAGTGAGACTGTGTCTCAACAAACAAACAAACAAGCAAAAAAACAGAGTGTGGAGATTGAAGAAATCATCAGCCAGCACTATATACTTGATTTTTTTTTTTAATGGCAGGGTCTTAACTCTGTCACCCAGGCTGGAGTATAGTGGTGTGATCATAGCTCACTGTAACCTGGAACTCCTAGGTTCAAGTGATACTCCCATCTCAGTCTCATGAGTAGCTGGGACTACAGGAGCCTACCACTAAGCCTGGCTAATTTTTAAATTCTTTTGGTAGAGATAGGATTGCACTGTGTTGTACGGGCTGGTCTTGAACTCCTAGCTTCAAGCAAACCTCTCGCCTTGGCTTCCCAAAGTGTTGGGATTACAGGTGTGAGCCACTGCATCTGGCCTGATAATAATACTGCTGACAAACACTGCTTCATAGGAACTCCTGTCAGTGTCGGGGAAGCAGTGCTATTTTTCTTCTTCAAGAAGCTTCAGGGGGCTTCTCATATGCTTGCCTTCAGGAGCGTCCCTACTCTATGCCTCTCTGCCTGTTTCTCAGCAGCTAAACGGTATAACCTCCAAGAGGTGTGACTGATGGTGAATTTCATCTCTTCCTGAAAGGTGCCATGAAAACATGCAAGGCTATTTCTCTCGGCCATTGTTTCTGTCTGTCTCTCAGCAGGATGAGGTCATGACAGAATGGCACGTTTATCTTGGATTTCCTTGTTTGGCAAGCAGCCTGGATATCTCTGGGTTGAATGTCTCTGGGTATCTCACAGACGTCAATGGGCTGAAGGAGATGTTGGCTCCTGCACTGATTCTTTCAGGAGCCCAGGTAGTAGTGGGGAGGGCGAAGGATAAGAGGGAACAGGTTTATACTTGTCATGTGACTCCCCTCTTAATTGGAGCTTCCTTTACCTTTCCAGGCTCCTACAGTGTGGAGAGGCAGCCTAGTATAATGCAAAGCACAGAGACTTTATGTCTAAGTAGAGCTGGGTTCAAGTCTCAACTCTGTCCATTTTAAGGTTTTTCTCCTATATACTCCTCAAACCCCCTGTACTTATTCTTCACTGATGTTTTTCACATCTGATATTGCACTCTCTCTCTTTTTCTGCATTTGTCTATAAGGTTCAGATACATGGAGACCACATCTTTTCATAGCTATTACATTGTTAAAGAGCACTTTCTGGAGCTTGACATATGGAGCTTCAAACACTAGCTATGTGACATTGGGTAAGCTGTCTAGCCTCTTGCCTGCCTTGGATGGTGTTGTAAGGATTAGAGATAGATACATGTTGGATCTCTGGCACCAAGACCAGCACGGATGGATGCTCAAGAGATGTTGCTCTCCCTACCTCACTCAAGCTTGGTACCAGCGCCTCAGTGTCTGCTGACCCCACCAGTATGCCCGGATGTATCTGTTGGCTGCAAGACATTGTAGCCCCAGGCTTGTGGCCAGCTTGGTCAGGCAGCCTGTTGGTTCAAGGAGTCCTTGTACCATTCTTCAGTCCTTATTCTCAGACGTTCTTCTGAGAGGACATGCCTGCAAAGAGCATAGGCTTTATCTTTGGAATCTCTTGTTTTAGTCTACCCCTAAGAAATTGACAGTAGCCTTTAAAAAGTAACTCTTAAAAGTTATTTCAAAAGTAATTATAGTTCTTTGTTAATTAAGGGGGAAAAAAAATCTCCTATAGTCTATCATTTGCATATCCACTGTTTGCTTTGGTATACATCCTTCCAGGTTTTTCTGTGCACATGCACTATAGTAACAGTTGTTTTCTTTTAGCCAATGGTAGAATATTCTGCATTTTATTTTTGTATCTATGGAAGGGATTTTCAGAGTCCATGAATAATATTGGTGTGATTTATGGAACTTAATTTAACTTAATTCTAATTTTATTTTATTTTATTTTGAGATGGAGTTTTGCTCTGTCGCTCAGGCTGGAGTATAGTGTCTGGCACAATCCCTGCTCACTGTTAACCTCCACCTCCCAGGTTCAAGTGATTCTCCTGCCTCAGCTTCCTGAGTAGCTGGGACTACAGGCATGCACCACCATGCCCAGCTAATTTTTATATTTTCAGTAGAGACAGGGTTTCACCATGTTGGCCAGGCTGGTCTCAAACTCGTACCTCAGATGATCCTCCCACCTTGGCCTCCCAAAGTCTGGGATTACAGGTGTGAGCCACCATGCCTGGCCTGATTTACGGAATTTTAAAAGGTTCCAAATCCTTTGTTAGAATGAGGCCAGTTAGAAATAATGAAAAGTGGCTAATCCATGGAAGATCATAAGCCTCTAGTAGTTCTGAACTTGAAGAAGCACAGTAAAGTTCCATTATGTATGCATCAGCTCACCCACATCCTACGACACGAGCTTAAAGAGAGAGGGGGACAGAAGGAAAGAGAAGACAGACTGCACACTACTGCAATCCAGTTGCCCTGGAGTGAGAGTGAGATGAGATAGATGAAAGTGCATTTTTCTTTTTGCTCATCTTGGTCCCCAGGAGACCCTCAAATTGTGACCACCTTGTCATGGCACAATGTGGCTCCCAAATGGAAACCAGCTATTTTCTCATCTGTCTGTTCCAAAGCGGGAGAGAAAACTGAGTGTGCTGGCTTTATTAAGAGATAGCATGTCTAAAAATGGCACAGCAAACTTAATATGCAGTTAGGAGATTTTCAGGGGCATTGTTTTGACATGAGTTTTGCTTTTCCTTGGTAACTTCAAAATCTAACTCCCTTATTTAGGCAGTCTGGCTTATGCTTATAAAGCAACATTTCCTCCCTCCCTCCTTCTTACTTTTCCTTCCACATTGAGCTTCTAGTTTGTGCTGGCACTGTGGGATGTAGTAATACATAAGTACGTGGCTTTTGTCCTAAATAACTTAGGTTCAGCTTTAGAAAGAAATCTGAAAACGGCTTCTCATAATACCGGCAGAATGAAGGAAATTTATTAAAAGAGAGGACAGCCATTTTATTAGGAAAGTGCAGAGGAAGAAACACATAGTTCTCGCCAAGGGATTTCATTACACGGGATTACGGAGAAGGGTGTTCCCTGAGCTGAATTTTTAAAGATAGGGTCAAATTCTGATAGGTAGAAAGAAAGAGTGGGAAGCGGGCATTCTCAAGGGGGAAAAAGATCTTCTGGAAACTTTAAAGCCTGAGACATTTGAGGGAATGGAGTTTGAGAAGTGAGTCTGAGATTAGACAGGAAAAGCCCACAGGCAGTAAAAAATACCGGTGGCTGAGTGCAGTGTAGCTTCCACTGAACTCTGTGGATGTTTATGCTTATTTGAACCCTGTTGGAATATTCCTGATTTGTTTTATGAAGGGATGTCTCTCACTGGGGATATTGACTCAGGGACATTTCCTTTTTCAGTCAGGATGGCCTCCATCAGACCAATATTGTTCTCAGGACTTTTTGTTTTGTTTTGTTATCTTGGATAAACAGAGAGAGGCTGATTCATTTTTCTAGAAAAACAGGATGCACGAAAATACTGCAAGTGACAATGAAACAGACATGCTCACGTACAATAATATTTATAAAGGAGCCAAACAATATGTGTAGCAGACACCTCTATGGTGTGGCTGTTCCCCCCTCCTCCATCTCACTTGCCTTGAGTCCTTGGCCAAGTGGCTTGTTTCTTTGGATCTGTTTCCTCAGATATCAAATGGGACCAATAATACCAACTGATCAGGCATGTCTAAAGTAATTGATGAGTATTAAGTGCTGGAAATAGCACTGGACACGTAGTAAGTAGCCATTCCAATAAAGCTTAATTATTTGTGCACTGGGTATAAAAGATTTATTTATAATTGGAGCAACATATATTCACAGTGATTTATTTATTTTTATTTTTATTTTTTTAAAGATGGGGTTTCGCCATGTTGGTCAGGCTGGTCTTGAACTCCTGACCTCAGGTGATCCACCCACCTTGGCCTCTAAAGTGCTTGGATTACAGGTGTGAACCACCATGCTCGGCCTATTCACAATGATTTAATAAAAACCTTTGTATTATGGAAATATTCAAATATCCATAAGAGAACAGTATGATAATTTCCCACATACCTATCATCCCTCCACTTCAGCAGTCATCCACATTCTGCCATTCTTATTTGTTGATCCCCTCCCTCTTTTAGAAATGTTTTAAATTTGTAACGGTTAACACTACCTAAATTATTTTAAAGCAAATTCTAGAAATCATATACTTTTTTGTATAGAGAGTTTATAAGAATCCGATAAATCAGTGGCCAAAGAAAAAATCCTTATAAAAAATGGTAGAAAGCAGTGTTTTGAATGCAATTTTCAGAGCTGAAGTATAGGTATTTCTGCACTAAATTAGGACATGTCTGCAAAAAGAGTGGATTTTGAAAGTTCACAATATTGTTTATTTCATTTAGGGAGTATGTCACATGCTGGTCTGCACATAAATTAGCACTTAGGTACATATGGAAAGCATTTTTTTCTAATGGGAGATTTAAAACATACCTCAATACTAGTAAAGTAGTATGATGTACCCTCCTGTAACCATCACCTAAGCTATCGCTTTTTTATTTTTGGAGATGGAGTTTCACTCTTGTCACCCATGCTGGAATGCAGTGGCATAATCTCAGCTCATTGCAACCTCCACCTTCCAGGTTCAAGCGATTCTCTGGCCTCAGCCTCCTGAGTAGCTGGGACTACAGGCGCATGCCACCATGCCCAGCTAATTTTTGTATTATCAATAGAGACGAGGTTTACCCTGTGATGTTGGCCAGGTTGGTCTCGAACTTCTGACCTCAAGTGATCCATCGACCTTGGCTTCCCAAAGTGCTAGGATTACAGGTGTGAGCCACTGTGCCTGGCCTAAGCTATCGTTCTGATGCCTCCTTTTGAAAGATGTTCATGTTGTTTATGGCCGGGCTCAGTGGCTCATGCCTGTACGAAAGATTATTCATAATTGGAGCAGTATATATTCACAATGATATTTTTAAAAACTTCGTATTATGGAAATATTCATATTGGCTATAGCCTTGGTCTCCCAAAGTGCTGGAATTATAAGCATAAACCACCATGCCTAGCTGGAAAGAAATGCTTATTCATCAATGCTATTGCCTTTGAAAAGTGCAATCATGTATTGCTTGACATAGATATGTTCTGAGAAGCACATCATTAGATGTTTTCATCATTGTGTGAACATCACAATACATACTCTACTACACATCTAGGCTATATGCATAGCCTATTGCTCCTAAGCTATAAAACTGTACAATAGGTTACCGTACTGAGTACTACAGGGAGTTATAACACAATGGTAAGTATTTGTGTATCTAAACATAGAGGAAGGTAATGTGTTGTGCCATGACATTTCCATGGCTACGATGTCTCCAGGCAATGGGAGTTATTTAGCTCCATTATGATCTTAGGGGCTCACTGTCGAATGTACCATTTGCTGTTGACCCAAAAGTCATGCTGTGCGTGACTGTGTGTCAGTAATAGCTCTCAGAAGAACTGATTTTCCCAGATGAAATATAAGTAAAATCTGACGTTTGAAAGCAGTTCAAGCAAGACCCTCAAAAGGCATTTAAGCAAGAACACATTTGGAAGCCAGTACTGAAATATTAGTCATGGGTAAGGAAGTTATGTATTTTCTCTTCTTTCTTTTTTCCATTCATCTTTCTCTCTCTCTCTCTCTCTCTCTCTCTCTCTCATTTTTGTTTATCTGCATTTTACTTTTTTTTTTTTCACCATGAGAGTGGATATTCTTTCATCATGAGCATGGATTATTTGATTGTTAAAAAAGTAACAAAAGGCCAGCTGGGCGCAGTGTCTCACACCTGTAATCCCAGCCCTTTTTTTTTCTGCACCTCCTCGCCACCCCTCACTCAATCCCAGCACTTTGAAAGGTCGAGGCAGGCAGATCCCTTGAGACCAGGAGTTCAAGACCAACCTGGGCAGCATTTCTACAAAAAATTTAAAAAATCGCTGGGTATGGTGGTATGCGCCTGTAGTTTCAACTACTTGAAAGGCTGAGGTGGGAGGATCACTTGAACTCAGGGAGGCTCGAGGGTACAGTGAGTCGCAATTGTGCCACTGTACTCCAGCCCGGGCAACAGAGTGAGACTCTGTCTCAAAAAAAAAAAAAAAAAAAAATGTAACCAAAGAATGTAAATTAGTAAATCAAAGAAGACATACAGGGAGTGGAGATTGGCTGTCTTGAGATGAATATGTCAGGGGGAGACAGATAATATTTCTGAACTACCAAGCTGTTACCCTTCATCTTGCTGCTTGTATTCAGCTCTCTCCTTTGTCCCTGGCTCTTGCCTCTGCATTCTCATTGCTGATGGTGGGGAGTGGTGTTCACCTTCATGACATCCTATCATTAGGCCAAGAGAGAGGATAATTGTCCATAGTCCGTAGGCCGGTCCCCTAAGCTATGTTAGGCTTTCATAAATGATTCTATCTGGTCCTATGCCTTCACATTTCCTGATCTGCCTTCTGAGACTGCTCAGGTTTTAAGAGGTTGGTGTTGGGAAAGGGTAGGAGATGGTGGAGGCTGGGAGACAATACACTAACAGCACGTAGTCCCTCCTCTTATGATTCTGAAAGCATAAAAATGCCTCTCTGTTCAGCCTACCCACTGGCACTTTGGAAGAAGAGCTATTGGATATTTCAGAATGGTTTTCAGACCAGCATTGGAACTGTGGTCTGTTCTAAAGTTAACAATGATGGAAATAATTTTGTTGTAGAGGACTCTAGACGGGATTGTGTAAAGCAAGCAAGTAAAGGAACACAACATTAAAAATTGTGTAGAAAGAGATGTTTTGAAGGATCAGTGGTGGAGTGTGAGTGGAAAGACATGGGGAAGGAGTTAAGAAGAGATGATGTCCATGGTTAAAGAAACCATTTATACAGACTTGGTGAGTGTGGAAACTCTGATCTCTTGTATGACAAATGCTGAGAAGAACTATTTTCCTATTTTCCATGCTAACTGTTAATTTACTCATCACACTGAATATCTTGCTGGTGGAGAAATTCAGTGTCACAGCCTCATATTCTCCTGCATAGGAAATACTCAGTGACCCAAGATATTAGAATCTCTTTTATGGCATTTGTCTGAAAAGAAAATATTATTACTTAATTGGCAGGCAACGGGGGTTTTTAAGTGGTGGTCATCTGAATACTACTTACTGTGTACTCGCAAGTACAAAGAACAGGACAATTAATTACAAATGATGCCTTTCTCTTGAGGGTCCTAGGTTTCCAGTGCAAAATAAAAATGATCCAACTGCCAAGGTATGTATTGGTAGGTGGAGTTTTGTTTTGTTTTGTTTTCCCTTCTATAATGGATTAAAATAATCCATGAGAACATTTACCCAATGCCCATTGTAACAAAATGTTGTGAATTGACCAGATTTCATTCAGTACAAAATGAATGTACCTCAAACTCGGTCTTTGATGTGGATTTTGAGCTACTATCAGGCCACAGTTCAGGTTTGGCAAGGATATATCCCAAAAAAGCATTCCTGTTTGATTATTTGGTATTGGATTATCAGAATTTCTGGTCTAGAATGCAGTCCAGGTGGTAACCTCTCCAATATGAGTGTCTTCCTAAGGTGGGTCCTGAGATGGGTTGGAGAATCCAGGGTTCTAAACCAGTCTCTTGCACCTGACTCCATATGGGACATGGGATGAGTTGCCCAGTTTTTATTATTTGTCAAGTGGGAATAGTAATGTCTGATGTGATTGAGGATTAAATGCAAGTCTAGGCAATAATGTAAATAGAATTGTTTTTGAAATTAAACTGAAATGCAAACTTTTGATTGAACATAGTAAATCAGTCAGTGAACAAACAGATTTGTGAGCTATGGAATTAGCCTTAAATGTCAAGGAAGCTAGACAAAAGGGGAATGACATTTCCAGTAAGCTAGCAAACACTCTGGAGCTGTGTCATTAACTGTTAAACCATGTAGTCTGGGTAAGCGTTTTTAGCCACTTTGCCGCAACGCCCCTTTTCATATCCTGTACCCCGTTCAAATTCAGTCCTTTCATTGTTCAGACTCATCTCGTCTTGGCCATTCTGCCCCTTACAATATGGCTTTCCCATTTCCCCCTTTTGAAACGTTGAGTAATCAAAACATAGACCAAATGTCAGCTCTTTCATGTCATCATCTCTGATTACTCCGGTTGGATTGATCCCACTCTGGCATATGTTGGGGACGGGCAAACTTTCTGAAAAAGGCCAGATCATCTTTTGGCTTTGCCAGACACATGGTCTCTGTTGCTTCTACTCAACTGTGCCATTGTAATATGAAAGCATCTATATACAATACATAGATGAGTGGGTGTGGCCATATTCCAATAAAACTTTATTCACAGAAACAAGTTGCCAGCTAGACTTGGCCTGCAAGCTGTAGTTAGCTGACCCCTGGCATATGTCATTGTCTTGCTATGTAGCTTTTTTGGTTCTGGGTACATTTTGCCTTAAACTGCATGTTAGTAGCCTTCTTTTTTAAAAAAACATTTTTAAAAACCTTTATTATTATTATTATTTTTAAAGACGAGGTCTCGCTGTCACCTGGGCTAGAGTGCAGTAGTGCAATCATAGTTTACTGCAGCCTCAAACTCCTGGGTTCAAGCTATGTCCCCACCTCAGCCTCCCCAGTAGCTGGGATCACAGGCATGCACCACCATGCCCAGCTAATTAAAAAAAAAATTTGTGCCGGGCGCGGTGGCTCAAGCCTGTAATCCCAGCACTTTGGGAGGCCAAGGCGGGTGGGTCACGAGGTCGAGAGTTCGAGACCATCCTGGTCGACATGGTGAAACCCCGTCTCTACTAAAAATACAAAAAATCAGCTGGGCATGGTGGCGTGTGCCTGTAATCCCAGCTACTCAGGAGGCTGAGGCAGGAGAATTACCTGAACCCAGGAGGCGGAGGTTGCGGTGAGCCGAGATCGCGCCATTGCACTCCAGCCTGGGTAAAGAGTGAAACTCCGTCTCAAAAAAAAAAAAAAAAAATTTTTTTTTCTCAGTACACTGCCCAAGCTGCTCTCAAACTCCTGACTTTAAGTGATCCTCCCACCTTGGCCTCCCAAAGTGTTAGGATTACAGGTGTGAGCCACTGTGCCTGGCCAGTAAGGCTTACTTATGAACAGCAGTGGTCAGGCCACTTTCTTCTTTTGAGTCCCCTGGATGTTGTATAAATAGGAGAATGTTCAGTTGATGTTTGACAAATGAGTGAACAGTGAATGAATGGTGGCTGATTTCAGGAGTTGGCAACCCTGCTGTCCTTCTGGATGGTTGAGCTCTTCCAGCCTTCTGGTGTCCTGCCTCCTTTCCCTGGCCTGCCCTGCTAGAAAAAGAGGAGAGAAGGCGTCTTTTCTCTGTCTTCCTCAGCCACCCTTCCACTACTTTGAGCAACTACTATTTACAACTCAAAGAATTCTTTATTTATACTGTGTGGGAGACTGTTTACTCGTGTTGAACTAACATTAAGTTTCTTTAAATCTGCTATTAAAACGAAGAGTGGCCGTTTGTAACTTTAAGAGCATAACAGCTGGGTTCATGATGTAAGTGAACATAGACACCCTTAAAATTATTTCCCGAGGCTCTGGGAATGGGATTTTCTTCGTTTATTTGTTACAAGGGAGTATTTTGTACACTGGTAGAGGAAAACAGTATGAAACAAAATCAAACCAAAACATCATAACATTTTAAAATCATTTTGCAACACTGAGCAGGTATGAATTTGGTACTCTTTGCTTGCAATTGAAAAACTGGAAAGTTAAAAATTAAATATGAATATTATGATTTTCAATTTTTAGAAGAGTTATATTATCTAATGGCAGTTTGCATTTGATATTAGAAAGAATAGCATCTCAAGGGAAAACAAAATTATCAGTTCCAGATAATGTTAAACATTCCTTTTTTTCTTAGGATAAACTCACTATTAGCTAGTTTTCTTCTGCCTGAGCCCTTCATTGTAAAAGTGAGCTAATGTTGCCCTCTGAATTCTGTTGGAGAAAATGACACAGACCTCCTGCGAATGAAGAGTTGCTTTTAATTTCACTGGAAGTGAGGCAGAGGAGGACTTTGGAAAAGGAAGGTTATTATTTCCTCTGTGGAAATGTTTATCTTTGTTTTCTGGGTGACTGGTAAAAACAATAGTTTGCTATGGAGTTTTAGTAATCAAAGAAGAGGAAATAGCATGTGAGTGACTGCAACTGGTTGGTGGAGACAACCCTGGCTGTTTTGAAGGTGAAACTTACCAAAATCACATTAACTATCTCTTAGTGCAAAGTTCGGCAAACATTTTCTGTAAAGGGCTGCAGGTAAATATGTTAGACTTCATGGGCCATACAGTCCCTGTTGCAACTATTCAGCTCTGCTGTTGTGGTGTGAAAGCAGCCATAGACTGTATTAGATTCAAATGGGTATAGCTGTGTTCCAATACAACTGTATTTATGGACACAAAAATTCGAATTTTCAAATGTCGCAAAATAGTATTATTTTAATTTGTTACAATTATTTAAAAATGTAAAAACCATTCTTGGATTGCCTGTTGTACAGAAACAGATAGTGGATAGGATTTGGGTGCAGGCCATAGTTTGCTGACCCTATCCTGGTGAATTGGTGCAATAATTTTTTAGGTGGGAGGGTGTAGTGGACAGCACATTGCACATTCTGTACCTTTTAGTAGGTAATCTGATTATGATTAGGTAACCCAAACTTAGGAAGAAAATCCCCTGGTGGGATTTGCATGGCTCTTAAGGAGTCCAGTGTTCTTGTCCTTGCCTTGCTAGTGTAAAGCTGAATAGCACTTTGGACCTTGGTTGCCCATCTAGTACATAATGAGGTTGTACTAGAGGACTTCTTACGCTTATTATTATTTTGGTCTTTTGTTTTTTCCTTTTTGTGGAGAATGGGATCTCACTATATTGCCCAGGCAGGTCTCGAACTCCTGGGCTCAAACTATCCTGCCTCTGCCTCCCTAAAAGCTGGGATTACAGGCGTGAGCCACCACACCCAGCAGACCAGAGGACTTCTAAGGCTTCATGTAGAACTTAACATTTTAGTCAATCAATCAGTTAATTAATTAACTAGTTTTTTTGAGACAAGTTCTCACTTTGTTACCCAGGCAGGAGGGCAGTGGTGTGATCAGGGCTCACTGCAACCTCTACCTCCAAGGCTCCAGCGATCTTCCCACCTCAGCCTCCTGAGTGGCTGGGACTATAGACGCACGCCACCACACCTCACTAATTTTTGTATTGTTACTTTTTTTTTTTTTTTTTTGTAGAGACAGGGTTTCTCCATGTTGCCCAGGCTAGTCTCAAACTCTTGGGCTCAAGCTGTCCTCCCGGCTTAGCCTCCCAAAGTGCTCAGATTCCAGCATGTGAGCCACCTGGCTGATCTTAACATTTTAGACCCTTTATCACTTGTCTTTTGGTTCTTTTTCTGAAGGAAATTGTTACAGTTTATCTTTTAAAAAATTATTTAGGCCGGGCACAGTGGCTCATGCCTGTAATCCCAGCACTTTGGGAGGCCAAGGCGGCTAGATCACTTGAGGTTAGGAGTTTGAAATCAGCCCGGCCAATATGGTGAAACCCTGTCTCTACTAAAAATGCAAAAAAAATTAGCCGGGTGTGATGACGCGTGCCAGTATGTACTCAGCTACTCGGGAGGCTGAGTCAGGAGAATGGTTTGAGCCTGGGAGGTGGAGGTTGCAGTGGGCTAAGTTCACACCACTGCACTCCAGCCTGGGCGATAAAGCAAGACTCCATCTAAACAAAATATTATTTAGATATTTGCTGAGAAACTAATATGTGCTAACTGTGCAGGCTCTGGTGATGGTGTTTGTGTATGTGTACAGTTTTGTGTGTGCATACGTGTGCATGTGTGTGAAATGGATGATAGGGAAGTTACAATACAAAAATGTATCAGTATTCCAAATAAAGTTTTTTTCTATTTTGTACAGTCTTTCTTGAAGTTATAAAACAATATCATGGGCAATTAGGCATTTACAACTTCTTTTTTTCTATTTTTTTTACACTGTCACTCTCAGGATAACACTCTTACTAAAAATAATAAAATTGTATGAATAATTATACTCAGAATTCAACAATATCAGATATTGGTTTTTGCAGTTGCTTTAGTTATTCATTTATTTATTAATTCATGTAGCAAGCATTTCTTGAGTACCTACCATGTGCCAGGCACTGGCTTAGGCCTTGAAGACTAAACTGTTTGCCCTCATGAAACTTGCATTCTAATGGAATCTCCTATTGAAGATGCTGGGTAGGTGGTTTTATTTGTACTTTTGAGAAGAGGTGTACTTATTCATTACTTATTTTTGTTTGTTTGTTTCAGTTATCTCTTGGGAAATCTCTGAGTAATGTTTTTGAATTACCAGAGGAAATTTTACAGTCAATCACACAGGTCTTTGTTGACTTTTGCAGTCTCCTAAAGTTGTTAATCATTGAAAAGAACTCTGATTCCTCACTGACAAAGAATGAATTCAATCGTTTTAATTAATAGCTAATTTGGAAAGTACTTCAATCAAGCTAAAACTTTAGGGAAGATCAATTCAATAAATTCTTTAGAAAATCATTATGTCACCGGGCTCGGTGGCTCACACCTGTAATCCCAGCACTTCCTGGGAGGCCGAGGCAGGTAGATCATGAGGTCAGCAGTTCGAGGCCAGCCTGGCCAACATGGTGAAACCCCGTGTCTACTAAAAATACAAAAATTAGTCTGGCATGGTGGCAGGTGCCTGTAATCCCAGCTACTCGGGAGGCTGAGGCAGGAGAATCGCTTGAAACTGGAAAGCGGAGGTTGCAGTGAGCCGAGATGGTGCCATTGCACTCCAGTCTGGGCAACAAGAGCAAAACTCTGTCTCAAAAAAAAAAAAAAAAAAAGGCCTGGGTGGTGGCTCACGGCTCACCCCTGTAATCCTATTACTTTGGGAGGTGGAGGCGGGTGGATCACGAGGTCAGGAGTTCGAGACCAGCCTGGGTAACACAGTGAAATCCTGTCTCTACTAAAATACAAAAAATTAGCTGGGCGTGGTGGCAGACACTTGTACTCCCAGCTACCTGGGAGGCTGAGGTAGGAGAATTGCTTGAACCCAGGAGGCGGAGGTTGTAGTGAGCCGAGACTGTGCCACTGTTCTCCAGCATGGGCAAAGGAGCAAGACTCCATCGCCAAAAAAGAAAAAAAAAATCACTATGTCAAATTCTCAAAGGACACTGACGTTAACCGGTGCTATCAGCCTTTTAAGCAACATCAGTGGATTTATATTTGTGTTATACATTTCTCTTCATAAAAAAGATTTCACATGCATTTATTCAATGAATCCTAAAAAAGATGAGTATTTCAAAAAGTAAAAGCAACTGAAAATAGTAGTATCTGTTAAAACTCTCTGATGGCTTTGCCTTGATATCATGAATTTTATGTTTTTTATGAGGGTGGCATTGTTGGGCTTTACAAATAAAAAAAGATACCGTTGTAATAATAGTATTATAATCGTAACCAGTAGTCCAACAATAGCAAAAGCATTCACTCTGTGTCACTCCCCTCTTGCCACTCCTGGCTTTGCTCTACCTCTAGTCAGAGTGTATGCCTTGCAGTTCTTTTTGAATAAAGCTAAGTCAGACCTCAGATCTTTCACACATGCATTTGCTACTCTTTGGGATCTCTTCCTTCTCTGACTTTGCCATCTAGTTAATTCCTGGTTAGTCTCACCTTAAGAGGTCCTCTCTTTATGGAAGCTTTCCCCGATTTTTCTGGGGACTGAAGTTTCCCCTATTAGCCTCCTTACTTCTTCTGAGCAACTGTAATTGTTTATGTCATTATCTGACAATAAGCTGGATGAAGGCAGTCTGTACCACCCATTCCTCTATTCTCAGCACTTGGTTTGAATGAGCCTATAAGTGGTATTTCTACCCTCTCCTCACAAAAGAAGCTTTATCAATATAAGCTATTATTCATGTCATTTAGTGACAAATACTGATGTTTCCTTACCCCATAGTTCTGTGTATCTTTTGTAGACCTCAGTGTTTCATAATCATAACAAAAATACCATAACCTAGGTGCCTTAGGAAATAACAAACATTTGCTTCTCACAGTTCTGGTGGCTAGAAAGTACAAGATCAAGGCACCAGCAGATCTGGTGTCTTGTGAGGGCCCATTCCTCATAGATCATGCCTTCTACCCGAGTCATCATATAGTAGAAGGGATAAACAAGCTCTCTGGCCTCTTTCATGAGGGCCTTAATCTATTCCATGAGGGCTCTGCCCTCACAATCTAATTACCTTCCAAAGGCCCCATGTTGGGGGTTTATATTTCAACATACTAATTTGATGAGGGCACAGATCATTACACCATGGCAGTATGCCACCAATGACAATACCTGTCTGTCTTTATACCTATGTTTTCTTGTTTCCCCAGTATCTCAGTGGTATTAGGACATTAGATTTAGGAGGGAACTACAGAATGTTAACTAGTGGTAAGAGCAGCTTCATGCGCTTGAGGGAGTCTGTAACTCAGGACCACATTTTAGTAACTAGAGAAAATGTCTCAGCAACTGTACAGTGATAAGTCCCTAGTCTAAATCTCTAGCACAAATCTTTCTTTTGAGTGCTGGATACCCTATTCTTTTGCCCATTAGACACATCTACTTGCATGTGCCACAGTTACCTCAAAGACAACATGTCCAGAGCAAATTCATTATCTCACTCTCAAGCTTGCTGCTTCTCCATTGTTATGCAACTCAGTAACCACATTGCTCAAGCTACTACCTCACTCATTATTTCTGCCTCACCTATCACAACCAGTTCTTCTCCAAGTTCTCTCAGTCCCACCTCATACATTTTCCTCCATAGCCAGCTCCCTTTTCTATGTTTTCTAGTCTAGGTCACCACTATCCTTTGTTTGTGCTCCTGCAATAGTCTTCTAACTTGTCTCCACCTAGTCGATGTTCTAACTCTCCTCTGATCCACTCCCATGCTGTGGCCAAAGTGATTTTCTAAAAAGACAGATGTCTTAATTGTGCATGTGCTTTGAAACTTCTCGTTTGGCACTTAGGATAAAATTCATATGCCTTAACTTACAAGAGAACTTGTGACCAGGCCTCCACTCTCCAACCATCTTGATGATCTGTTTTATTTTTGAGATAGAGTCTTGCTCTGTCACCCAGGCTAGAATGCAGAGGCGCAATCTCGGCTCACTGCAACCTCTGCCTCCCGGGTTCAAGCAATTCCCCTGCTTCAACCTCCTGAGTAGCTGAGACTACAGGCATGTGCCACCACACCTGGCTAATTATTTGTATTTTAGTAGAGATGGGGTTTCACCATGTTGGCCAAGATGGTCTCAATCTCCTCACCTCAAGTGATCTGCCTGCCTCAGCCTCCCAAAGTGCTGGGATTACAGGCGTGAGCCATTGCACCCAGCCCATATTGATGATCTTACAGTTTCCCCTACATATTGTGCTGTCTCCAGCCTCTGGACCTTCAGTGCTGCTCCTTCTGTCTGAACTACTTGTTTTCTCAGTTAGTGATCCTTCCCTTCTTCAGTGTGGAGTCTTGAAAGCCCATCCAGGAATCTCACTACCCTGAAATCCAAGGTATAAGGTGACTGTGAACCTCAGCACCTCAAGCCTTCCATTGACATTTCTCCCTCTTTGCTCCATGGGTGAGAATGCAGAGCTTATGGCTTCAGCTTCTGTGTGGGCTTTTCTCTGTGCATGGTTTTTCCTGGCACCTGTCCTCCCACCTGCTTTTGGCCTGCCAGTGTGTCTGATCTGAGCAGACTGGAAGGGGGTATGAGGAAGGGCCAGCACTGCTTCGGCAGGAAGGGCGGTACACGGAAGACCAGCAGCCTTGGGCTGGCCTGACATCTGCCCCTCACATACCCTACAGAGAAACACTGAGCAGCTGGTCAGCATGTGGGCTGGGAGGAATGGGGATGGGCTAGGGGACTAGGGATTAAGGCAGCCCCTGTAGCAGCAACTGTGACTCAGGGAGCACCTGGCCCTCCTGGAAGTCCCAGGGCTCTTTCTTGGACCTCCCTTCACTTCCTGCATTTTCTACATTGTAGCTAAAAGTTGAGATAGAATCCTAAGAGGAAAACCTGGCCCTGCTAGCATTGATTTCCTGAGATTAGCTTCTTTTTTTAGCTAAGGAGCTTCTCTGGATGATGAGTAGAGATGGAAGCCAAGTCACATGCCCTTAAAGTCCTGTGCAAGCCCCTTCCTGGGATGTGTGCATGCAGTGAGCTGTGAGGGGGCGGCCCTGTCATAGGGAATTAGGCCTCAGCCATTGTCTGGCAGTGTTGGCAGTGTGATTTTAGGGAAGTTATTTAACTTCCAGTTCTCAGTTCCTTAGTCTATAAAGTTGGGATAATACTTACCTTACAGGGCTGGAGCATGAAGTATTAGGAGAATCAAAAGCAAAAATGCTTTCCATATTATGAAATATGAAAATATTTTGCATATATTACTACTTATAGTATTATTACTACTATTTATGGAGTTTAAACAATTTCTGGCTGGGTGCGGTGGCTCATGCCTGTAATCCCAGCACTTTGGGAGGCCTAGATGGGTGGATCATGAGTTCAGGAGTAAGAGACCAGCCTGGCCAACATGGTGAAACCCCGTCTCTACTAAAAATACAAAAATTAGCTGGACGTGGTGGTACATACCCGTAATCCCAGCTACTCGGGAGGCTGAGGCAGGAGAATTGCTTGAACCAGGGAAGCGGAGGTTGCAGTGAGCTGAGATCACGCCACTGCACTCCAGCCTGGGTGGCAGAGCAAGACCCTGTCTCCAAAAACAAAAACGAAAACAAAAATGACGTCTTTTGAATATAATGTCATGAACTCATTCTTTCTAGTTATCTGTATGTATCATGAATACAACATAAAATCTATAACCGTGGCAAAATACTATCACTGACCTTAGATGTGGCAAACGTGTTCCTGACTAAGATCTGTACGGTTTCACATGCTTTTTTTTTTTTTTTAAATGCCACTTACATAGCACCAGTAGGGGATTATTTTTTCATTGACATTATCTTATATTCCAATCATTATTAGGAGAAAATGTCAGCTGATTTTCTGCATTACTAAGGACATGAACAAAGAAAACTGTGTAACACAAAACTTTCTGTGTGGAATAGAGAAATTTAATCACTCTCATGATTTCATCAGCAGGGCAGTTCACAGCTTAGGGCACGCCAATTTGCTGTACCACTTCAGAGTTAACCAAAGAAAGAAATGTAATGGGGGATGGAGAATGTAATTAGAGTGGAGTACAGGGGGAAAAAAAACCTTTGTAACTAAATTAGCATTATTATGAAGAAACTGTCTTTTGAATTGTTTCTACGCTAAAGAAATCATAAAGCAGTGTTTTTATGTGACTATGTAATTCCCCTTGTATTTGAGGTTAATATGCTGCAAATCTTCATAAATCTTCATTAAGATGTCAAATTCCTTGTGAAGCCTGTCTTCATTTGCATTCCCTTGTACAGTTATTAACAAAGACCCTTTATGTCTCTGCCCAGCTTGATTTCAGTCATGAACTCCATTTTCCTATTATTATTTCATAGAATCTGGTTCCTTGATTGAACTTAGTAAATCATTTCTTGAGGACTTGGTGGGAAGCCAGAGAGTGATAGTGAGGGAGACAGTTTACGAGCCCAGGGTGGGTGGAGACCCAGTTTCCTCAAAGCAAGACTTATTGTTAACTTTAGAATCTCCTCTTATCAGATCTTAAAAATTCTTGACCAAAGTTAATAGTTTTTGAAGTTTGCAAATAGATTTCTACACTCGAAACTTCAAGTAGAAAGAAGACTGGTTATTTATTTATTTATCTTTGGCTTTAAAATTAGGCTTTTCTGGCTGGGCACGGTGGCTCATGCCTGTAATCTGAGCACTTTGGGAGGCCAAGGCAGGCATATCATGAGGTCAGGAGTTGGAGATCAGCTTGGCCAACATGGTGAAATCCCGTCTCTAATAAAAATACAAAAGTTAGCCAGGCCTGGTGGTGGACACCTGTAATTCCAACTACTCAGGAGGCCGAGGCAAGAGAATTGCTTGAAAACAGAAGGCAGCCTGGGAGATAGAGCAAGACTCCGTCTCAAAAAAAAAAAAAAAAAAAAGGGTTTGGTGGCCATTTAAAAGTTGTGTCAGGGCAGCGATCAACACTGGAGTCTCAGTTCCTATTGAGATTTCATGCTCTCTACCTTTCAGTCTGCGAGACTGAGTCAGAATGTTCCCAAGCATTTAGAGCCTGTGACTGCTGGGATTTCAGGGTTGCTCAGGGCCCAGAGTGAAAAGAATGCTGCTGCTGAAAACGCCTTCCCATCTTGGGTTGCTTTTGTTCACATCACTTTGCTTATTCTTAAATCCAAATCCTCAGCTCACTCCAAAATAGTTGCTAGCAAAAATACATGTGAATACTCATTCAAGAATTTAAGGGATATTAAAATATCCTCTTACATCATGACTCTGCAGATGGAAAATTCTACCTGAACTTTGCCTTTGGTTTTCTTGACATTTCCTCTTAGTCCTACATTGATACATTTTTTTTCCTGTAGGGGAAAATTTATTGTTTCCTCATTTTCCACCAGCATTATTTGAGTATCTGCAAATGCATATTGATAGTTTTTCTAGTGGGACCTGGTTTGTGGTTGTTAATGGTAAATGTTAAAGTTAGACATAGTCCAGGCTTAAAAGGAGTTTAAAATCTGATAGAAATAAGACCTTCCACAACCACTAGTGTAGTAAAATCTCTGTGGGTAAATGTAACTTCAAACATAGTTGTACCCCGTCTCTCACATCTTGCTCATGTTGAATTCCTTCTGTTCTGTGGCAGCCACTCCCTCTGTACCATATGATGACATGGCTGCTTACTTGCTTTACTGCCTTTAGCATTGTTGGTTGGGTGTTTTAAACCTGCACATCTTATTTCTCAAGTAGTCTGGAGGATCCTTAAAAGGTAGCCAAAGAAGAGAATCATGTAATATTTAAAAAAGTAAAATGTAATTTTTTCATATTCTAGGTCAGTGTGGCTTTGTTTACAAGGACTTTATATGGTGACAAATTGGAGAATGTGTTAGTTTTGGGTTTTTAGGCTGGTTGTTAACTAGAGAAGTATTAGGAAAGTTCCCAAGGGGATTGACCTTGTAGTTTAAAGAAAAGGAGAAATGGTCATGCCTAGTCATTTTTGGGTGCTTTTTTTGAAATGCATCCACTTGGCCGGTGTGGTGGCTCACACCTGTAATCCCAGCATTTTGAGAGGCCAAGGCAGTCGGATCACTTGAGGTTAGGAGTTGCAGACCAGCCTGGCCAACACAGTGAAGCCCCGTTTCTACTAAAAATACAAAAATTAGCCAGGCATGGAGGGCGCGCACCTGTGGTCCCAGTTACTCAGGAGGCTGAAGCACTATTATTACTTGAACCCTGGAAGCGGTGGTTGCAGTGAGCTGAGATGGCACCATTGCACTCCAGTCTGGGCAACAGAGCAAGACTCTGTCTCAAAAAATATATATACAAAAAATTATGAAATATGCATCTACCTCTTAAAACTGATACATTTTTGAATTTGGAAATGTTGAATAATTAGAAACTGAGCATAGATTGTGTTTTGCTAAGATAATGTGATTGGGAGGGTGGTCAAAATAGTCATTAGTTTTGTTCACAAATTTAAACAGAGCTTGCTTGACGGGGACAGCTTCTCTCTGTTCCACGCAGTGTCATTTGAAGTGGCTTGACTGGGGGATAGGGGATTAATTTTCAAGGTGGCTCACCCAAATGACTAGCAAGTGGGTGTTGATTGTCAGCCAGGCAAGTTTCTTTCCAAGTGGGTCTCTCTACAAAATGCTTGAGCTGGCTGTGTGCGGTGGCTCACACCTGTAATCCCAGCACTTTGGGAGGCTGAGGCAGGTGGATCATGAGATCAGGAGTTTGAGGCCAGTCTGGCCAACATAGTGAAACTCCGTCTCTACCAAAAAAAAAAAAAAAAAAAAAAAATTAGCCAGGTGTGGTGGTGTGTGCTGTAATCCCAGCTACTCTGGAGGCTGAGGCATGAGAATCGCAGGAACCTGGGAGGTGGAGGTTGCAGCGAGCCAAGATTGTAACATTGCATTGCAGCCAAGGTGACAGTCCGAGATTCTGTCTCAAAAAAAAAAAAAAAAAAAAAAAAAAGAAGTGCCTGAGCACTTACGGCATGGTGGCTGGGTTCCAAGAGTGAGTACAGGATGGAAAGTAGGAGCCATGAGTTGGTCCTGGAAACTGGTACAGCATCATATTTACCATATTCTGTTGGCCAAGCAGTTGATAATGTGAATTTTAAATAGGAAATTTCACAACTCATAGAAAGATTTTATTTGAATTTCATTTAATATATCAAATGAGTACTCCAGTGTGTTACTGCCTTGAGGAAGGTGTCTTATTTCCACTAATGAATAAAGGAAGGTGCCAGGCCCATGAGGTGCAGCTAATGCTTATTATCATGTTTGTTTTACTCTTCCCCTTCAGGTGAGTGGAGTGGGTGTCTAGATCAGAGGGCTGAGGTCCAGGCTTGAGCTGCTTGGAGGGCCTGAGAAGAATTAGGGAAGGAAGTGGTCAGGCTCCTCTTTTCTGTTTTGGCACTGTGACTTTATAAACTTTAATACTTCATCGTGTTTACTATGTACCAGGCACTTTACACATATTAACTCACTTATATTCCCACTGGGGACTATATTCCTGGCAGAATCTTAATTAAAGCTACTGCTACTGATTCTTAATAAGGATGTTACTTGAAGAGATTAATATTAATATTAAAACCTTGCCTCATTGAAACACAGTTGTGTCAACTTGTGTATCCCTTGGTATTCAGAAAGGATTGGTTCCAGGACCCTGGAAGATATAAAAATTTGAGGATGCTCAAGTCCTTTATATAAAATGTCATCATATTTGCATAAAGCTTACATATATCCTCTTGATACTTTAAATCGTCTCTAGATTTACTTATTATAATACCTGATAAAATGTAAATGCTATGTAAATAGTTGTTATACTGTATCATCGTATTGTTTTTATTTGTATTCATTTTTTTTTTTTTTTTTTTTGAGCCGGAGTTTTGATCTTGTTACCTAGGCTGGAGTGCAATGGCGCGATCTCGGCTCACCGCAACCTCCACCTCCTGGGTTCAGGCAATTCTCCTGCCTCAGCCTCCTGAGTAGCTGGGATTACAGGCACGCGCCACCATGCCCAGCTAATTTTTTGTATTTTTAGTAGAGACGGGGTTTCACCATGTTGACCAGGATGGTCTCGATCTCTTGACCTTGTGATCCACCCGCCTCGGCCTCCCAAAGTGCTGGGATTACAGGCTTGAGCCACCGCGCCCGGCTTATTTGTATTCATTTTTACAAATTGTTGTACTGTTGTTATTTATTTTGAATTTTCAGGCCAATGTTGGTTGAATCCCAGGATGTGAAACAGGTTAAGATGGAGGGCCCATTGTATACCTTGTTGCCATTTAAAGATATCGCTAACCCTTGGAATTTTGATGTTTTTGAACACATACCTTAATGGCCCCTCCTTTGTATTATTGTAGTTTCTCTTAACACTAAAGTACATATTATTGTGTTGGTGTTTTTTACTTTTCAGTTTAAAAAATTTTTGATTTAATGATACTCTTGAGGACTTTAGTTTGGGATATTACCACACCGTCAGAGTTGGCAGGTTCTTCACTTGATTAAGTCTTATTTCCACCCAACACCATTTAAGTAGTTTGAGACTGGTTATAACGAGCATTGGTATAGGACTGTGCCCTTTTTTCAGCTGAGGTCAGTTGGCAACAGCCATACACTGTTTCTTTATTTTGGAAAGGTTTTGCTTGGGCAAAGACTTACTCTTTTAACCAAATCCTGCTTTTCATCTGTTTTTGATGGCAACAAACTGTATTTCCCAGCCATTTGCAAACATTGCCTGTCTGGCGGGATTTCCTGGACACAGAGCCCTTGACAACCATTACTGTCTAACTTTTGAACTTCAGTGTTTAACCTGGTTATTTGCTCTGTGTTTTCTGCCATGGGCCATGGGAACCAATAAGCTTATCCTTTTGAGACTAGCGGAAGGTCCAAGAATAATCCATTTGCTAATTGGACCCATTGTTTTCCCCAGCCTATTAACTTTGATGAACCAGATCTTCCTTCTAATATCCAACTATTAATCTGCAAGTCAGTACTATGCCGAGTGATAATTTCTAACCGAGGTTCCTGTGGTAGATGTTGGCCATTGCCATTTTGGAGTCCTTCCTTATAGACTGACATATTCCAAATATGTCAGTGGAGTAGTGTCATTAAAAATTGGCTGACCATGGCTGGATGCAGTGGTTCGCGCCTGTAATCCCAGCACTTTGGGAGGCCGAGGTGGGCAGATCACCTGAGGTCAGGAGTTTGAGACCGGCCTGGCCAACATGGTGAAACCCCATCTCTATTTTAAAAAAAAAAAAGAAAAAGAAAAAGAAAAAAAAATTGGCTGGTCAATGAAAGATAATTTGATAGTATAAATGTCATTAAAATTGTTCTTATGTACAAATAATTTAAAAGTCCATTTATATACTTGTGTACTTATGAGTAATAAGTACTATATTTATATACTTATATACTTATGAGTAATAAGGCTATAATTTTTTTTACTCTAAAAAAAATAAGCAAATGATAAAACATTCATGCTCTTTGACCCAGTAGTACAGATTTTGGGACTCTAGCCTAAAGAAATAACTCAAAACATTGAGAAAAGCTTATGCTTACAGATGTTTATTGAAGCATTATTTGTAATGAAAAAAGAAAAATACAAATATCTAACAGTAACAATTGGCTAAGTAAATTATGTTGATGAAAGTTTTTAACAGCATGTGAATATTGTTATGATGTTAAATGAAAAAAAATGGAATACAACATTTTCCACAATATGGTCACAGCCATGAAAAAACATGCATTAGAAAAAAAATGTACACCAGCCAGGCACGGTGGCTGTCGCTTGTAATCCTAGCAATTTGGGAGACCAAGGTGGGCAGATCATCTGAGGTTGGGAGTTTGAGACCAGCCTGACCAACACGGTGAAACCCCATCTCTACTAAAAATACAGAAATTGGCCAGGTGTGGTGGTGGATGTCTGTAATCCCACCTACTTAGGAGGCTTGAACCTGAGAGACTGAGGTTGCAGTGAGCAGAGATCATGTCATTGCACTCCAGCCTGAGTGACAGGCTGAAGAGCGAGACTCTGTCAATAAAAGAAAAGAAGAGAAGAGTAAAGAAGAAAGGGAGGGAGGGAGGGAGGGAGGGAGAAAGGGAAGAAGGAAGGAAGGAAGGAAAGAAGGAAAAGGCAAGACATAAAGGTACTGGAAGGAAATATAACATCTTTTTTAAAGAAACACTTGACTCTTTTATTGTTTGGGTAGTAAAACACAGAAAGTTTCTTATCCCTCAGTTTCAGAATGCAGTTCTGGTGTCGTTAAAATACTCCCATGCAAACTGATCACATTTGCCCTGTTTTCTCTTCCGTAGAGGGTCATTGACATGTTCACCAGAAGGAAGCCTCTTCATACAGTAGTTGCTTGGCACAAAGATCCTGGACTTTCTTTAGGTTGAGGGAGTCTGAGATTTTATTTAGGCAGGGAAATTATGTAATGAAAAAAAATTCCTGAACTAATGAAAGAGGGCTGAGAGAGGGGATTGTGATCTGTGCTCAAGACCTTCAGGTCATGTCATTTGGAACATCAGCTGCCACCACTGCGGCACCCAACTGGTGAACGCATTTGCTGCCACTCATTGACCATAGCCAGAATGAGGCCTCCAAAGGAGGAACAAGGCTCTTTAATAATGGACAACCAGGGAGGTCCACTGGCTAGCACACAGAAAATACAATGCTTAGGCTCAAATCACAATCTCTTTTCTTTGTGGGGTGAATGGAGGTGGTCTGTGAGATATGTGTGATCCTAATGCTTCTTGCTGTTACTTAGGAATGTGGCATAGTAAAGCAGAAATTAACAAATAAGTTACATTAGATGATCTCTAAGGTTTTCTTATTTTTCTTTTTTCCATTTCTTCTTTTTTACACATCCTAGATGTGTATAGAATGATGCATGCATTTTTGTCTCCTAGGAACAAGCTCTGTTATCATAATGCAAGTGAAGAAAAAGAAGCTTTGATTTAAAAAGGTGGATTTGATAACAGCTTTTGAGAAGCACAGCCCTTCTGATGAGTGATAAATGTTTATAGATTACTGGATACTATTAATAATAAAACCATTT
This sequence comes from Saimiri boliviensis, assembly GCF_048565385.1. NCBI lineage: Eukaryota > Metazoa > Chordata > Mammalia > Primates > Cebidae > Saimiri > Saimiri boliviensis. Next base: position 13,668,766 of record NC_133457.1, on the reverse strand, counting down.
TTTCAGTGGGGTGACCCAGCTTGAAGATAGCTGTAAATCAGGTAGGCTACCTGAGGGCTTTGTGTAATACAAGCAGCTCAAGGAACACAGGAGTTCTGTTTGGAAGAGTTACTTGCATATATGGTAGTAGAAGCTGTTAGATTTATGGTACTGAAAACAATAACTAGACTAGTACTAGAAATATCAGGGAGGTATTTTGGTTAAGCATTAAAGAATTCTGATATTTTAATTGTCAGTACTCCATTACACAAAATTTGTTGGAAATGGGGCAAGCCGATCTACATTTTGAACATTTTTGCAAGACTGGAAAGTGAGAATACTGGGTCTGCATTTGGAAATAAACTGTTAGTCCTTATGGAAATCTGTTTCAGTAAGCTTTTTCTCTCAAGGGCTCAAAAGTTAAATATAAAAATGCTAAACTGGGAAGATTTGCTATTCATAAGTGTCACTAAAATGTCAAGACATTTATCAAAATTTTATGTATTTTTGTCTACTTTATCTAAACAAGCAAGCAAACTTCTTTTATATATGAAATTACACAGACAATATAGGCAAAACTGTCATGATGGCTCACCCTTCACCTTATTACTGAGTGAAACAGTTTTCCTCTTTTTTTTTTTTTTTTTTTTTTTTTGAGACAGAGTCACCCTGTGCCCAGGTTAGAGTGCAATGGTGCAATCTCAGCTCACTGCAACCTCCGCCTCCTGAGTTCAAATGATTCTCATGCCTTAGCTTTCAGAGTAGCTGGGATTACAGGTGCCCACCAATTTTTGTATTTTTAGTAGAGACAAGGTTTCACCACATTGGCCAGGCTGGTCTTGAACTCCTGACATCGTGATCCGCCCACCTCAGCCTCCTAAAATGCTGGGATTATAGGCATGAGCCACCATGCCCAGCTGCAGTTTTCCTCTTTTAGTTGAGTTTTATCTTCTTGAAGAAGTCTGGGAAGAAAGCCTGACAATTGAGAGAGAAAAGAGAACAAAAATATGGAAAATATAAATTTATATAAATGCAGGGTTGAGAAATTCAGCTTTATGGTAAAAAGGAAGTAGCTAAAACCAGATGTTACTTTTCTTGAATGGAAGCCTGGTTTCAGATGCTATAATGGCTGTCAAACTGCTTTTCTTGCTCTTGTAGCTCAGAGTTTCAATCACATTCTTTCAGTGAGAAGGGAATGCCTCCCCCATTCTTCTCTCTCTCTCTCTCTCTCTCTCTCTCTCTCTCTCTCTCTCAATTTGCAGTCAACTTCTCCAGCTGTAACTGGATTTAAGAATGCTCATCTCCAGGTAATGAGCTGGCCCAGGTCAGCCAGTAGGAGACCAGAGCTCATGGTCAGCATTGCGGATGATCAGCTGCTAGTCAAGCAGAAGACAACCTGTGCAACAAACAGAGCACACAAGGATGCAGAACCTCATAGCCTGCATTTATGTGGAAAGTAATGTCTTACTCTGCACAGAGCTCGAGGAGGAATTCTTGAACTCAACTGAAGTTAATTCTTTTTTTTGAGACAGAGTTTCGCTCTTGTTACCCAGGCTGGAGTGCAATGGCGTGATCTCGGCTCACCGCAACCTCCGCCTCCTGGGTTCAAGCAATTCTCCTGCCTCAGCCTCCTGAGTAGCTGGGATTACAGGCACGCGCCACCATGCCCAGCTGATTTTTGTATTTTTAGTAGAGACGGGGTTTCACCATGTTGACCAGGATGGTCTCGATCTCTTGACCTTGTGATCCACCCGCCTTGGCCTCCCAAAGTGCTGGGATTACAGGCATGAGCCACCGCGCCCAGCTAATTCTTTTTTTTTAAGAACAGTCTTGCTTTGTCAACAGGGTGGAGTGCAGTGGTGCAATCTCACTGTAATTTTCGCCTCCCAGGTTCAAGCAGTTCTCCTGTCTCAGCCTCCCAAGTAGCTGGGACTGTAGATACGCACTACCACACCCAGCGAATTTTTGTATTTTTAGTAGAGATGGGATTTCACCATGTTAGCTAGGATGATCTCAATCTCTTGACCTCGTGATCCACCTGCCTCGGCCTTGAAAAGTGCTGGGTTACGGATGTGAGCCACTGCACCCAGCCAACTGGACTTAATTCTTTAAAATATTTGAGCCACTGCACCCAGCCAACTGGACTGAATTCTTTAAAATATTTATTTTCCTTTAATTTTTGATTTAGATGCTTAAGAATCTGAGTGTCCTCTTTTTTCTTTCATGGGACACTAAAAAGAAGATTAAAGAAAATTTCAAGAGTGCTGGCTTGAGTGCCAGTCAGACTTGGGTCCAAATTCTTACCCTTACTTATGAGCTATGCAGCTTCAGGCAACTCTTTTAAACTTTTGAGTCTCAGTTTTCTCATTTGTAAAATGGGGGTAATAATTTTTCCAGGATTATTGTATTAAATGAGATAATGATACAATTAAAATTCTTGATGTTCTATAGGCAACTAACAGCTGGATGGTTGCAGGTACTAATTCGTAGCCTCAGGAAGGTGCTCTCAGTTGTATTCTTGACTTTGGCATTCTTCTGTGACTTTTGCACTGATTTTTGATATGCTGCTAAGAGACAGGTAATGTGAAGGATCTACTGGGAGGGTCTGCCTTTATGGCTTTTCTGGTGCATTGTAGGTCAAACTCCAACACCTGTGTTAGACCCTGTCACATATTCAGGGACCTTCATGTTCACCTGAGATTGACCAACAACACTTACCTGAAGGCATGCACTTAACTTGGGTACAGATGCTACTTGTTGAAACAGATACAGAAAATGTGTATCTACAATCCCATTTATAAAGGGGAGGAGCTTATTTCTTAAAAAAAAAAAAAAAAAAAGTCTTTCCAAAGAGATTTGCAATAGGATTAATTTTCAAAGGTTGGCCGGGCACGGTGGCTCAAGCCTGTAATCCCAGCTCTTTGGGAGGCCAAGGTGGGCGGATCACGAGGTCAAGAGATCGAGACCATCCTGGTCAACATGGTGAAACCCCGTCTCTACTAAAAATACGAAAAATTAGCTGGGCATGGTGGTGCATGCGTGTAATCCCAGCTACTCAGGAGGCTGAGGCAGGAGAATTGCCTGAACCCAGGAGGCAGAGGTTGCGGTGAGCTGAGATCGCGCCATTGCACTCCAGCCTGGGTAACGAGCAAAACTCTGTCTAAAAAAAAAAAAAAAAAAAAAAAATTCAAAGGTTGACCTCTCTATGCATTTAAAATATGATTCAAACAAACCAAGCAAGAAAAGGATTCACACACTTTCAGTAGCACAAAGTAAAGTGTGCTTGTGTCCAAAGTTGGACTCTGCTTTTCTTCCAAGCATCTTTCCCAGTCTCGTCATTCACTAGTTTATACTTTAAACTTGGCTTCAGAATGCTTATGCTGATATTAATGAGTCTATCTTTGAATGCTGTTTTAGTTTTAGTTTTTTACTTTAGTTGATTTTTTTGAGACAGGATCTCACTCTGTCACCCAGGTTGGGATGCAGTGGCGCAGTCACAGCGCGCTGCAGCCTCACACTCCCTTGGACTCAGGTGATCCTTCCACCCCAGCCTCTTGAGACACTGGGACTACACCACCACGCCCAGCTAAGTTTTCAATGTTTCAGTTTTTTTTTTTTTAAGAGATGGGGTTTCACCATGTTACCAAGGCCGGTCTCAAACTCCTAGGCTCAAGCAGTCCACACACCTTGGCATCCCAAACTGCTGGGATTACAGGCTTCTAGCCTATTTTAGCTTTTCTCTCTTCTTTGTAGTGGATCCTTAAGGCATAGAGATTTTTAGGAAGAGGATGGAATACTAAAGTCATTGTTGTTGGCATATGACAGAAGCAAAGTCACCGAGTCTTTTTGATCCTTGGCTTCCTTATCAATAATTTGCTAATATTGGCACTGTTTACCTGACAGTTATTGTGAAGCCCAGTCATAACAGCTAACATTTATTAAACAATTCTGTGTTCTAGGCACCATGCTAAGAGCTTTACATGCCTTAATAACTTTAATTTCAGGGTAACTTTATGGGGTAGATAATTGTGTCCTAATAATAATGGTTACCAATATTTATTGAGGTTTTCTGTCAGGTTTTGTTCTAAGGTCTTTGTATGTCTTAGGTATTGGTAGAAAATGGAAGCACCAAGAGATTAAGTAATTTGCCCAATTTATATAAGTAGAAAGTGTAGGGCTGGACACTTTTGTAATCCCAGCACTTTGGGAGCCTGGGGTGGGCAGATCATGAGGTCAGGAGTTCGAGACCGGCTGGCCAACATAGTGAAACCCCATCTTCACTAAAAATACAAAAATTAGCTGGGTGTGGTGGCATGCCCCTGTAGTCCCAGCTACTTGGGAGAATAAGGTGGGAGATTCACTTGTACCCAGGAGGGCGGAGGTTGCAGTGAGCAGAGACCACCATGCCATTGCACTCTAGCCTGGGGTGACAGTGAGACTCTATCTCAAAAAAAAAAAAAAATGTGTAGGAGCTATGATTGAAACATGATCTGATTCCAGATGTCTTAACCACTGTGCAATATCTCCACTGTACAGATAAAGAAACTGAGAAATACAGAGAGGCTGAGTAGCTTAAGCAAAGTCACACAACTAGGCAGATCTTACCTTAATACAGGATTCACCACTACCCACATCATTGTCTGTTATGCATAATGGCTTCAGTCCGAGATGATGACATTCAGATACTGCTCTGAGTGCTCTTCATCCTCTGTTCTCACAGTCAAGAAAATGCATACTAGCAGCGGATTCATTAGAAGATCTGCTGCACTATGGCTGTTGCCTTGTGTATTCAGATCTACAGTTTCTCATGTCCTGAGGTCAGCAAGCCACAGAGAAGTGGGCTCACCTTTTCTGAGCACTGGTGGAGGAGCAGGTTACAGAGAGATCACTCCAGGAAAGCTGTCGTGTCAGAGCTTGCTTGTGCCCAGCAAGGGAGTTAGAAATGCCAGGGCTAATTCCCTAGTGGAGAATGATTCAGAAGAAAAATGAATTCCTGAAGGCTATTGTGTTGTCAGTGCCAGTTCTGAGCGAGCAGGGCAGTAATATGATGGCTTGTCTTTGGAAAACATCTGAACAACTTTCAGTTTCAGAACAGACTTCACTCTTGCTCTTAGAACACTATTGTCCTTTACTGTAATTTTTGTTATAACTGGAGGATAGAGCAAAATATGCCATTTGATTTTATGTGCAAAGAATTTTGGGTCCACTGAGCTAATAATGTCTCCCAAGACAATACCAGTTTATGGAGAACTTTGTTTTTGTTTGTTTGTTTGTTTTTGTTTTTGTTTTTGAGAGACGGAGTTTTGCTGTGTTGGAGTGTGTGATCATACCACTGCTGGAGTGCAGTGGTATGATCTCAGCTCACTGCAACCTCTGCCTCCTGGATTCAAGTGATTCTCCTGCCTCAGCTTCCCAAGTAGCTGGGATTACAGGTGCATGCCACCATGCCTGGCTAATTTTTGTATTTTTAGTAGAGAGTCGGTTTTGCCATGTTAGACAGGCTGGTCTTGAACTCCTGACTTCAGGTGATCTGCCTGCCTCGGCCTCCCAAAGTGCTGGGATTACGGGCATGAGCCACTGCGCCTGGCCCAATTTATGAACTTTGAACCATAATGTGAATGTTAATTGGGAAGGAATTCCACTGCAGTTGATTTTGGAAACTTGCACCAAGAAGATGTAGGAAGGATTTTATTGTTTAAAAAATCTGATCACATTTTATGTAATAAAATGTCAAATATGCTAGGAGAGAGTAATAGTATAATGGCTCACCATATGCCCCTTACCTAACTTTAAGAATTATTAACATTTGCTTTATTTGTTTTGTATGTTCTTTAGTATTTTTCCAAGCAAATTAAATATATGATATTTTACTCCTAAATACTAAATGTCTCTAAAAAAGGACTTTCCTACATGACAAAATTACCATTTTCATGTGTGACAAAATAAGCAATAATTTTTTTCTTTTTTTGAACATTTTCAAACCTGAAAAAATGTTGAAAGTTACTCTTCATCTAGGTTCAGTAATTGTTAACATTTTTCCAAAGGAAGTTACAGGCAATATGAGGTTTTCCCTAAGTACTTTAGAATGCATTTCCTAAGAATAAGACATTCTTTTTTTTTTTTTTTTTTTTTGAGACAGAGTTTCACTCTTGTTACCCAGGCTGGAGTGCAATGGCGAGATCTTGGCTCACCACAACCTCCGCCTCCTGGGTTCAGGCAATTCTCCTGCCTCAGCCTCCTGAGTAGCTGGGATTACAGGCACGTGCCACCATGCCCAGCTAATTTTTTGTATTTTTAGTAGAGACGGCGTTTCACCATGTTGACCAGGATGGTCTCGATCTCTTGACCTCGTGATCCACCCGCCTCGGCCTCCCAAAGTGCTGGGATTACAGGCTTAAGCCACTGCGCCCGGCCCGACATTCTTTTATACAATAACAAATACTCTGATTACACCCAAGAAAATTAACCTTAGTACAATGATATAACCTAATATTTTAGCCCTTATTCAAATTCCCCCAATTGTTCCAAAAATATATTTTGTAGCCGTGTGTGTGTGTGTGTGTGTGTGTGTGTGTGTGTGTGTGTGTGTGTGTTTTCCCCAGTGCAGGATCCAATCAGATTCACATGTTGCATTTAGTAATAATTATGTTTCTCCTGATTCAAAAAGTGTCCCCCCACTTCCATTATGTTTGTTTTTCATCTTTACCTTTTCTGAAAAAAAAAAAATCTTTAGATCTCTATCACACATGATGGGTTCTTTATGATTAAATTAGGTTAAAATTTTTCATAAAACTGTAGTGTAAATGATTTTGTGAATTCCTCATTGTATTTTATCAGGATAGAAGCAATAATTTTTTAAAATATTATCTAATATCTAATAGTTATTCAGATATTCCTCATGGTCTCAGATGTGATTTTTTTACCTTGGCTTGCTCAAACCAAATATTGTATGCCATTTAAAAAAAGCGAAACAGAAATCAACTACGGTCTTTTTTTGAGGAAGGGGTAACCCCTAAACCAGAATAAGTTCAGAGAGGCCCCACGACCACAGTCTTAATTTCTATTCCTTGTAAATGCCTCAGGGTAATTCTTAGCTTCTGCTATATGGAAACTGCATCCCTTTGTCTTTTATACAAATTCCTTTAAAAAAGAAATGGAAGTAATTTCTCTTGATTCTTTAAAAAATGAAGTAGAATTTTTGTAGAACAGTATACAAACCATAAATGGCTTGATGAATCTTCCTAAATTGAGCACACCCACCTAAGCAGGTCTCTGACCCAAGAGATGGGATTTTCCCAGCTCCAAAAAGCGCCCCTTCCAGATTCCCCAAGGGTACTCACTCTCCTGACATTCAATGTCATGGGTTCATTTGCCTTTTGAAAATTTCTTCTTTCCCTGAAAGCGGAAGCCCAAAGTAGAGAAGCCACAAGAAATATGTATATTTTAATTACTTATTTTGAAAGCCCACCTTCAAAGACATTTTAAATGATATACTGTATATATTTTCACACAAAATAATTCCCACAACAATGTTTTACATAATGGTTTCATTCAGTGGCTCCCTCTACTTCCCTAGAATTGGGATTTCATCCAAAACACTAAAGGTTAAGTTATCAATGGAACTCAAAGAGTATTTTGTTTCCATTTGTATAAGTCGTTTAATGTTTTTTAAGTCCACGCATATGTTAACAATGGAGGCAGTCAATTACAGGGGAGCTTAGCAAGGCATTCTTAGAGTTCTCTTCAGTGGTGAGCAGTGTCAAAGCGGAATCAGGAAAAGAGCAACCCTTTTCACTGAAGGAAATTATTTTAATTAGTAATTCTCAAAAGGGTAATAAACAGTCAAATATTTCTGAAATCTCCTGGCTTTGGAGCAAGTAATTACAATGAGCATGCAATTAAAAAAAAGAAAGAAAGAAAGAAAACTAAGATGAGGGCATGTACAATCAATTAAATACAAGTAATTACATTATGAGGGCTTCATGACCAGTGTACAGTGCATTAACACTGTGGAAAAGAAAGCCAACAGACAGCACAGTGTATGTGCAAGTCTTTCGAATATGAGGTTGGTTTTCAAGGTCTTCTAGACTCTAGGTTGTGAGGCTCTGCCACTGGTAGCAGGTAACTTTCTAATGTGCTGAACTGGCAGGAGTGATGGTAGCATGCCTATTTGTGGTATCTAGTGAAGCTTTCTTAAATCACTGGTATGCTCTGCCTAAATCAGATCACATGGATCCTGCAGTTGGCATCTGGGTGATATTGTGATTGGTACGTAAGTGTAACTTGGCTCTGTGTGCCTGGAGTTTTTTTGTGTGTGTTTTTTTTTGTTTTTGTTTTTTTGGTTTTTTTTTTTTTAGGGGGAATAGGAATCTACCATCTCTGGTGTGTTTTTCAATGTGGCATGCCCTAGTGACATTAGTGGAGAAGTGATTTGCTAAAGTTAGAAAGTAAGATTGAACAGCTGGGTTGAAGGCCTGTACTAGGTTCCCACCAGCTGTTTCAAAGGGATGGAGAGGAGCCACCCAGAGTGCTTTGCAGCAGCTGTGACCCCGAACCAAAGGAAGCTTTATTTCGAAAGCACACTAAGAATAGATACAGGCTCCTGATTTTAAAATATTGCAGAAGATTAAAAGCTTTCTGGGTATAAACAGTTCAGGTCACTTTTTAAAAACACAAGTTAGTTTCAAGATATATGGAAATTTACATGTGTATTTTACATATATATATTAATACACATACACATATGCTTTTATATATATTCTGATATATGCCAGTTGATCTCACTCTAATCTATATTAGCTTTACTTTGGATGAACTTTGTCATCGGGGTGCTTTAGAATCAGGGCTTCATAGCGTTGTCCTTATATTTGCTCAGAGACTTTGCATAGGAACTGCCTTTTGGTTTTTTTAGTTCTGATCGGTTGGCTATAAAAATATTGCTATAGTGTCAGAAGCACAATGTGCGTTCAGACAATGCTGTTGAATTGAATCTGAAGTCATGCTTGTAATAAATATTATAAATAGTATATTTTGCAACTTCTTAAAATGTATTCTATATGATATTAATAATTAAGTGAAAAAAATTACACTTAAAATGAATTAGAGAAATGTGGGAGTAAGCTAATTTAAATTTAGAACCTTTTATATGCCTACGTATTATATAAATTTTAGGAGAGAAATACAACATTCAGTGTTTTCCATATTTATTTGATAACAGAACCCTTTTCAGTGCAGGGGCGAGAGGGAATATCTTCCAGGAGTTATGTCTTAGAGAACAGACTTGAGGTTACCATGCCCCATGACTATGTCTCCTCACAGTCTGGTTGAGCCTGAAAGGTTTTGTTACCTGAGAGGTAGATTTTAGGTTGAAATACTAGATGCAATTGGCAGAATCCGAAGTGTTTTTTCCTCTGGTGAACTCACAATGACTTTGTATTCATTAGTCCTTTCCCTACCCCGCAATGTTTCTCAGTTTAGGTAACATATGATAATATTTGTACATTTTACTACACTCTTATATTAATATCATATATATTATGTATCTGAGTATGCAAACATGAACTTTTTTTCTCAAGTCATTTAAAATGACTGCAATTCCTAACCCAAAATGAAGTGTTTCTTCTAATATAACTATTTTTCAGAATACATAGCAAAAATGTTTTTTGTAGCTGGGCTCAGTGGCTTATGCCTGTAATCCCAGCACTTTGGGAGGCTGAGATGGGCAGATTTCAGTGAATTTTTTAAAGTGAAAAAAATTATACTTAAAATGAGTTAGAGAAATGTGAGATTAAGCTAATTTAGACTTAGAACCTTTTATATGCATATGTATTGTATAAATTTTAGGAGAGAAATACAGCATTCAGTGTTTTCCATACTTATTTGATAACAGAACACCTAAGGTCAGGAATTCAAGACCAACCTGACCAACATGGAGAAACCCCATCTCTACTAAAAATACAAAATTAGCTGGGCGTTGTGGTGCATCCCTATAATTCCAGCTACTCAGGAGGTTGAGGCAGGAGAATTGCTTGAACCTGGGAGGCAGAGGTTGCGGTGAGCTGAGTTCATGCCATTGCATTCCAGCCTGGGAAACGAGAGCGAAACTTCATCTCATAAAATAAGTTTCTGTGTAAATGTTAAAAACATAAGATATTATCATGAAAAGGTAGTTTCTTAGAAATTGGAATTCATCTCTACTCTTTTTTTGTTTAGAAAAAATTTAGGAAAGTTTAATTTACATCTTGAATTTTAATTAAGTAATTACAACTAGAGTCAATTATAAAAACTGGTTACATAGCTTATTGTAGAATGAACACATTTTATAAAACATTAACCCTATTTGAATATTTTCCCTAATTATTAAAATAATAAAAACTACAGGCAATATAATATCAAAAGTGTTAATAAAAACTGAAGGCAAGTTAGCTAAAGTTACTATCAGAGACTGGTTTCTGAAGGAACAAGTTTTGGCTTTTCAAAGCGGCAGGGCCTTTAGAATCACATCCCCAGCTCTGGCTCAGTGTTCCAGCATTGCTCATGGCAAATTCAGATGCTGCTTTTGTATCTCCAAATCTGTCTTCAGAGTCTTTTTACCTCTTTCTTTTAAGTTATAGTGGAGAGTTGGGGTTCTGCTTTGTATTTACTTTTTTAAAAGAATTATTGTATTTCTTTCCTTCCTTTCTCCTTAACAACTACAGGATCATGTGGACCTAATTTGTTTTATTGTCACCAGAGTCCCTTTTCTTGACAGGATATGCCTAATTAAAACCAGGCAGTTAAAAAAAAAAAAAAAAAAAAGCTAAGTTTTGCAGGCAAATTGACATACTGAATGACTCAAGGGTTTCAGGAGGAACAAGGAGGGTTGATGGTGTGTTATTGAAGCAAGAGGAGGACCAAGCCTGCAGGAGATGTTGTTCCAGGACAAAGTCAGGCTATCAGCAGTGCTGACGGTCCGTGACCCCTTTTCCTTCCTTCCTAATGGCCCAAGTTATACACGTCAGCCTCATTGGGTTCATAAGGCAGTATTATGTCATGGAAAAAGCCCTAGACCTTACAAGATTTGACTCTGCTCTACCACATGGAAACTAAGAAACTTACTAAGTTGGTTAACTTCTCCCAAATCCGTTTCTTTTTTTTTCTCTTTTTTTCCAAATCCGTTTCTATATCTTTTTTTTTTTTTTTTTTTTTTTTTTTTGAGATGGAGTCTCACTCTTGTCACCCAGGCAAGAGTGCAATAGCATGATCTTGGCTCACTGCAACCTTTGCCTCCTGGTTTCAAGCGATTCTCCTGCATCGGTCTCTTGAGTAGCTGGGATTTCAAGTGCCTGCCACCATGCCTGGCGAATTTTTGTATTTTTAGTAGAGAGGGGGTTTAACCATGTTGACCAGGCTGATCTCGAACTCCTGACCTCAGGTAACCTGCCTGCCTCGGCCTCCCAGACTGCTGGGATTACAGGCATGAGCCACTGTGCCCGGCCTGTTTCTACATCTTCAAAATGGACATTAGTAAACCTGTTAGGTAATGATCAAGTAAAGAACAAATCTTCCTATATTCGTTTTATAAGTACTTACAGATAAAGACATATATGATGTGAATAAGATTCAATTGTTACATTTGATACTTAGAACAAAGTGTTTATTGAAGTAAACCCATTAAATATGTTTATTCATTCATTCCTTTAATGCAGTCACTTATTCTCTGAGTAGTTTTTTAATGTCTGCTGTGTGTCAGGCCTTCTGCACTTAGTCCATAGTTGGAACTACTGAGAAGTTGAAAGCTTATTTAAAGCCTCCTTTCATTTTAACACCATTGAAAAAAAAGTCTCATGGAAAGGAAAAATCTAAATGTATCCTGTGAAGAAAATACCATTTCCTCTGGTAATTATGATGGTCTATATCCTGTTTAATTCCTTGCACGGGATTTCTCTCCAAGTCAATGAGAATTGCGTAAAAAGTCTGAAGGCAGGATGTGCCTCATATGAGAAGGAGCCTTGTGGCTGATCGTCAGACTAAATTGAAACCATTATTTGTTGTGAATATATAATTAACGTGGGGGTCAAAAATGAAAAATACAGCTGTAAGAGTAGGTTTCTTCCTTTGATAAAAACAAAAAGTCAGGAGGGACAAGAAGAAAACAGTTACATGGGGCATGCATTCTCTTTCATAAGAACAATCAAAGATATTTTAGGCTAATCTTTCTTTCTAGATACAATAAATGCCTCTCCCTTCTGGATTAGGCAGATGACAGCAATAACAGTATTGCAGCTGGGAGTCTCGCAGGCTGACAGGTGCTGGATATAGGATGCCCCAGATTGTCCTGTGAAGTACAGGCAGTGTGCAGAATGATAGGCCCTGCTGGATCTGCCCAAGGAGAAGGCAGCCCCTGTGTCTGTTGACACCTCGTTTAGATTCTCCCGCTCACTCAAACAGCTGCCAGAGGCAGCCATAAAATATTGCTTAATTATAGAATTTCCCTTGATCCTCTTTATCCCTTCCTTCTATTGCATTTTTTCCCTTTTGTGCCTTTCTCTAGTTCAGAGCACCTTTAGGCTAAGCACTCATGGGAGTATTATGGTGGCGCCTTTTCCAACTCACAGTTAAGGGACAGACAAAATTTTAGCCCTGCACTATAGCTGTGGAATTATTTTCAGAGGCTGTAATTAGTAGGTATAGGCTCAAATGTGGAATGCAACATCATTTTTTAAGCAGGAAGTGGGTTCATTTTGGGAGGAGGATAGCTGTCTCATTTTTTTCTGATTAGAAAAATAATGCTTACTGTGTACAGAAAGAACAAAGAAATGTAAAGATATGAATAAGGCCTACTTCCCTCTCATTCATATGTATTCTGTTTACCAAAACAGGATTATGTTCACTCCCACACTGTATTTTAGCAAATACAGATCTATGTCGTGTTCAGTCTTCCATTGTCTGACTGTACCATAATTTGTTTAACCATTCTATCACCATACAGTAAAGACAGAAACTGCAGTGGACATCCATGTGCATACATTCTGCATACTTGTATTGGTTTGAAATCATCTCTGTGACTTACAGGGATGTGAAATGAGATCATTTATTTCTCTAACGTTAAGGAAATCTGAATTAAGGCACTCAAGGGCTGGTTCGGTGGCTCTGCCTGCACCTGTCTTTCTGCTAGTTTTTCTTACTGAGTGGTTTCCATTCCTCATGATTCCAGCTGGCCGCAGCTCCAGCCATCATGTTTATATGTCAGGCTGGAGAAAAGATGGAAGGGTGGGAAGCAGAAAAGTATGTCTATCCTTCCGTTTAAAAACCTTTTCCAGAATCCCACACAGCACTTATGTTCATTGTCTAGAACTTAGTCTTTTGGCCGTACTTGGCACCGAAAAAGGGAGAGCAGATATTTCAAAGCAATCAACCATCTCAATCATTCCCATGTAATTGTTTTCTGGGAATAAAAGCTTTGTGGAAATGGACTTGCTGGATCAAAGCTTTTCCCAGGTTTTTGTTACACATTGATACACTGCTCTCCAGAAAGATGGTACCAAGTTAAGTCTAGTAATATGGGAGAATAACCCTCAGTAAGTTTTTAAGTTCTTTTGTGTGCATTTTATGGGCATTTTAAAGCTATTTTCCTGGAGCTCTATTTTTTCTTTTGTTTATTAAATCATACATTCTATAAAGAGGGAGGTGGAGGTTTTACTATTTACATTTTTTTTTCCTTCAAAATCTATGTCTGTACAAGTAGAACATTCATTCCTAGCACTGGAAGGATATTTAAATGTTATTCACACAAATTTCCTCTACTTCTAAGGAAACTTCTTTGGGGGCTAACCAAAGTAAGGCAGCTGTCTCCTGTTTTGAAAAACTCCTTGTCAATTAAATAAAAAGCATAGTGTAAAAGTGACTCTGCCCAACTTAGTGTTTAGACAGAAATGTTTGGTTTACACCATGGTGTAACCATCAGCAGTTCCATAAATAGAGGAATCATCTGCCTGCGCTTCCCTCTTTTGGGTGGGGTCTGTTTTCTACTTCAGTGGAAGGACATTGGGGTCATCATTATTGCTGAAATTTTATTACTTTAGATTTTATCAAAAAACTTCATGTCACCAGGTCTGAAGAAAAAAAAAAATCAAACTTTTTTTTTCTACTCTCACGCATCACCCAACACAGCATTTTTGATTCCCTAGTAGACACCAACTGGGTGTTCTGTAATTTCATTCAATTCCAACACTAGCTCCCCGGAGATAGTGTCAGATCTCACAGGCTAAGGGCTCAGTCCCACAAGACTGTCCCCTTCCCCCACCCCTTTAGATGCCAGTTGCAAGCTACAGGTCATGACCTGTGCTTCTGACTAACTCCATCCTTGGATTTGATCCATTTGCTAGAATGACTCACATAACTCGGGGAGACACTTTACTTACATTTACCCATTTCTTAGAAAGAATATTACAAAGGATTCAGATGAACAGCCAGGCGGAAGAGACACACAGGACAAGGTACTTGGAGCTTCCTTGCCCTCTCTGGATGTGCCACCCTCCAGGGTGTTCAGCTATCCAGAAGCTCTCCAAACCCTGTCCTTTCGGATTTTTATGGAGGCTTTATTACATAGGCATGATTGATTACATCATTGGTGATCAACTCATCCTTCAGCCCCTCTTCCCTTCCCTGAAGGTTGGGATGGGGGTGGACCTGAAAGTTCGAACCCTTCTGCCACGTGGTTGGTTCCCCCCTGGCAAGCAGCCTCTTCCTAAGGACATCTAGGAGCCCACCAAGAGTCACCTCATTAGAACAAAAGATGTTCCTATCACCCAGGAAATTCTGGGGATTAGGAGCTCTGTGTCAGGAGTCGAGGTCAAAGACCAAATAGTAAAAGATTCTCCTAGCACCTCTATCTACAAGGAATATAGGAGCTCTAGATTGGCAATGGCGACAGAGATTTCTTTCTTAATACATCACAGTATCACACATGATTTCCTGATTTAGTTATTCAGATTGATTTATTAAGATAAGCTTTTTTTCATCTTTCTTTATCTTGCAAATGTTACAGAATATTCACAGCTCTTCAAAGTTAGAAAAGTGACCGAAGGATTATTATCACTGAGGGATCATTTAGAAACAAGTGATTATTCTAGTGCTACTAACTTAAAAAAAAAAAAAAATGCTGGTGAATCAGTAGATGGCTGTGCTGTATATATTCTTGCAACTTTGCTATAAATTTAAAGGTATATTGAAACAAAAAGTTATGTATGCACAAATAGATGTTGATTTTATATGATAATTTTTATCTGCTACTTTTATGAAGAAGGATAGGGTTTGAATGGGGAAATGAGTTATAATTGAAACAAATACATATTTCTGTACTTTGTTAAATAAAAAAATCAAATCAATTGTATATTTTTCATTAACATCCACTTGTGGGTACGAAGGTAACTTACTGTTTGGAGTTTACATAAACACACTTGTTTAAAACTACAGCATTTTTTAGGCTAAATTTGTTTTCCCGTTAGCTTAGGTCATAGAATCTTCAAAGCTTGCATTTCTGTAGCTGGTATGTCCTCTCATATTTTTGAACTATTATCTCCTTGAAAGTGATTAAGAAGTTAAATTAGGTAAAAACTTCTTGGACATTTCTTTGTTAGGAAAAATGGAAAGCCATTACATATTCTTATGCTAGCATTCAGTCTTACTGGCTTTTTACTTCAAGCTGAAGTCCCCGTTCTACTTTAAATGTGAGAGACAGTCTTGTGCTGACAGGAGATGCTCATTACCACCAAGGCAGTCATTACCAGCAAGGGCACTAAAGGAATTGCCGCTTTGGCTGCCTCTCACACTGAATCTGAGAGTTGCTATTATTAGAATGCAAAAAAAAGGGGGTCTTTGGGTGGGGAAACCATGTGAGACTTGTGGTTAGCTAGCCCTTTTGTGTTTTAAGAATATTTTTATCTCTGGGTAATTATTACTTAACTACTAAACTACATGAAATCAAGTTTATCGGCCAGGTATAGTGGCTCATGCCTATAATCCCAGCACTTTGGGAGGCCAAGATGGGGGTATTGCCTGCTGTCAGGAGTTCAAGACTTACCTGGCCAACATAGTGAAACTCCATCTCTACTAAAAATACAAAAAAAATAGCTAGGTGTGGTGGTGCATGCACATGTATCTGTAGTTTTTGCGGTAAATTGATGTCTACCACTATTTCTCTTCATTCGCTTGTGTTCATTACACTACAATGTGTTCATTGATATTTTTTCCTTTTTTTTTTTTTTTTTTGGCATTTGAATTACTCAGATCCCTTTAAACAGTTTGGATAGATTTTCACAAGGGAAAGGAAGGGAACTAATATTTATAGAGTGTCATGTGTATCTGGCACTGTGCTAGGTACATTACTTTTGTTACTTGATGAACTTCTCAAAACATCCTCATGTAATGGATGTTCTTATGCCCCTTTTACATTGGAGAAGACCAAGGCTTGGAGATGTTACTTATAGTAATCTCTTAACCAGTTAATGGCGGAAGCAGATCTCAAATCCACTATACCACTCTGCCTCATTTGAGTGATACTTTCGACTGAAGATGCCAAGAAATACATGTAAAGAACCACTGTAGACTGGGTTTGAAATGTGAACCATAAGCTATGTTTCCTGATGATAATTTTCGAGGTCCCCAGTAGTACTCTCTGCTTCCTCTGAAGCCTAACTTGGTCCCTTTTGATGCCCCAAATTTTATCTTCAATCGTCCGAATAATTTGTTGCAAAATGGGACCCTCACTCTGAAAAGCACCTCAAGTCCCTCTTGAGACACTGGGCTTCATGCCAGCCCCTTTCCCAGTTCAAGTTGTGTCATGCCTTTCAAACATGTGCAAAAAAAAAAAGTGTCAAAAGTGTCTCTAATGGCCAGAGCCAGGGTGGCTCATCCTCTTCCCAGAACAGAAAAAAACAAAACCAACAAAAAGGAATTAAATCTCTTCACATGAATAGAGGAGAAGCCAGCCTAACCCGAAAGAATTTTTGGTTTTAAAGAGGATTTGCCTTCTTTTTTGGGGCTAGTGACATTTAATTCATTTACCCCATTAGAATGGAGGGAAGTGCAGTTTTAGCTTCGAGATATTTTACATTTGGAGTGACTTCGGACCAGCCAAGCACTGGCTTAATGTCCCATTTAAGAACAACTGGAAAAACAACATGTTAAAAACATGTGTTAGGCACAGCGAGCCTGGAAAAACAATTTTCAAAGTATTTTAGCACTTAGAGTAGCTTAGTGGGTGCTCTAAAAAACAAACTTATTTTTAAGACTTATTGTGAGATTGAAGCTGATTCCCAGATGCTAGATGCAGCTGATATGGGAAACATTTCTAACACGCAGCTATTGAGATAGAGTATCAGGCTCTGGACCGAATTTATAATAACAAAAACAATAGAGTCTGTGCTGTTTACCACCATACTGCTGGTTCTTTTCTTTTCTTTCCTCCCCTCCCCTCCCCTCCCCTCCCCTCCCCTCCCCTCCCCTCCCCTCCCCTTTCTTCTTTTTTTTTTGAGACAGAGCCCTGCTCTGTTGCCTAGCCTGGAGTATAAAACAATGACGTGATCTTGACTCACTGCAACCCCCAATTCCCCAGTTCAAGCCATTCTCTTGCCTCAGCCTCTCAAGTAGCTGGGATTACAGGCAACCACCACCACATCTGGCTAATTTTTTTGTATTTTTAGAAAATGGGATTTTGGCCAGGTGTAGTGGCTCACGCCTGTGATCCAAGCACTTTGGAGGCCAAGGCAGGTGGATCACCTGAGGTTGGGAGATCAAGACCAGCCTGACCAATATGGTAAAACCCTGTCTTAAAAAAAAAAAAAAAAGAGGATGGGATTTTGCCATGTTGTCCAGGCTGGTCTCGAACTCCTGACCTCAGGTGATCCTCCCACCTTGGCCACCTAAAGTGCTGGGATTACAGGTGTGAGCCATGGTACCTGGCCTATTGCTTATTGTTTTACTGCCATCTTCTCCCCACTCATTTGACTGCCAGCTCCTTGAGGGCCTAAATATTGCAGGCAGTAATCACCATATGCGTGTTTAAGTGTCGTGAATTCAACACTGAATGCCTAGCAAATCCCAACATACATATTTGGGTGCAGCATATTCAACATACACAGAATACAGTGCTATTTCTGCACTTAAGATCCATATCACTTCATCTGGATCTTTTTTTTTTTTTTTTTTTTTTTTTTTTTTTTTTTTTTTTTTTGAGACGGAGTTTCGCTCTTGGCTCTTGTTACCCAGGCTGGAGTGCAATGGCGCGATCTCGGCTCACCGCAACCTCCGCCTCCTGGGTTCAGGCAATTCTCCTGCCTCAGCCTCCTGAATAGCTGGGATTACAGGCACGCGCCACCATGCCCAGCTAATTCATCTGGATCTTGAGTGTAGAAATAGCACCATATTCTAACTCTGGAAGAAATTGGCCACATTGGACTTACTGAAAGATAACATAATATACACAAAACCTAGTAGACTGTATTATTCAAAAGCTTTTCAGTGGTAATTTTCACCACACTCCACATTCGCCAAAACACATTTTGAGGAGCAGAGCAAGATGGCATGAGCATGTAGTCCCAGCCTTGGGAGGCTGAGGCAAGAGGATCACTTAAACCCAGGTGTTGGAGTACAGCCTGGGCAACATCTCTTCAAAACGAAAGAAAACTGAGTTTGGAACTGAATCCCTAAAGAAAATGTACCCTGCTATAAATACCTGTCTAATGAAAAAATGGATGAATACATTCCACTTCCTATTGATAATTCTAGAATTCACCATTCATAAAGCACATCTTTTCATCTTTTCTCTACTTCTAATTCTTATCCTATGTTTTTGCTTGTGAGAAAAGAGAAAAGTGGAATACAGACTACCAAGTACATATTTTATACTTGACATCTGGAAATAATATCACGAAATAGACTCTTGCATTGTTGTGCAGTTCCAACACCAGAAACTTAAGGTGATTTATATATCTTTTATTTATTTTATTTTTTAATTATGTTTTTGAGACAGGGTTTTGCTCTGTCGCCCACGCTGGAGTACAGGGGTGTGATCACAGCTTACTGCAGCTTCGACCTCCCAGGCTGAAGTAATCTTCCACTTCAGCCTCCCAAGAAGCTGGGACCACAGGCATATACCACCACACTTGACTAATATTTTGATTTTTTGTACAGATGAGGACTTGTTATGTAGCCCAAGCTGGCCTTGAACTCCTAAGCGCAAGCAATCCTCCTACCTCAGCCTCCCAAAGTGCTAGGATTAGCTCACAGGCGTGAGCCACTGTGCTCAGACTATCTATTTTTTTTTAATAGTGTTATTGATCCTGACATGAGAAGAGAAAAAAAATGCTGGTATTAATAATAAAATTTTTTGCAATGCAGCCAAAGTTCTTTAATATGGCTCTTGGCCCAAGTCAAACAAGCAACAAAAACTCCCAGCCCCCCCCTTTTTTTTCCCCTTCTTGTGTTTTCAGAGAATAGGAAAAATGAGGTTAAGCAAGAATTTTGCTTAGTTTGAAGAGGCAAAGTGAGGCTTGCCAGTGCCGGGTGCTGTTGGGGTGCGTGGAGCAGATGACGGGGTGTCTCTAACACAGTGGCTGAACTGTTCACCCTCTGAAGTGAGGCTCCTGAGTGACACCCTGGAGCTGTCCTGATGAGTCACCAGCCTTCCAAAGTGGTTTTCTCTGGAAAGTGGCACATTCACAGTGCCACTTTTTTCCCACCCCAGGACAAAACTCCAGTAAACGAATCCCTGCAGGAACCACGGATATTATAGCCCTAATTTGGTTCATCTGCTCTTTGGGACTGACAGCAGCTTTGCTTGACTCAGCTTCTGCCTGACTGAGTAGGTTCAGATAAAATGAGTTTGCAGAAAAGTCGGTGGTGCTCAGTGGGAAGGATGGGAGGGAGATGGATCACCACAGCTGGCCGGGGCAGAAGCACTAGGAGACCTTTCATGCGGCTGCTGTGCCTACTGCTGCTAACTTAAACAAGTGGAGGCTTCTTGGCAAGTCTGTGAGGGAAGTTGAGGATTAGAGCCTGGTAGTTAAAAATACAATCCTTGCCATTCATTCGGAATTCCAGAGAACTCTGAAATTTTTTGAATTGGCAAGTGAATTGTAGAGACCGGAAGCATGCACTGAAATAACTTTTCTGGTCTTGGATCATCTTTTATTAGAGGATCCTAAAAAAATCCCCTATTTATATATCAGTTATTATTCCTGTGTCATAGACTGCAGCTATGCTTGATGAGCTGCCTAAGTGAAAATCTGACCGGAAACTTTTAACTATAAATTCTTTGTAGTTTCAAAGAAGGATGAGCTTTCTTACCCAACACATTTCTGTTGTGTGAACAGTCACCTTTATTATATGGCATGAGTCCTTTTTTTAAATAGCTTTGGGATTTAAATTCTGAATGCTTTGCTAATAGATGTGTCAGCTGTGCACATTTGCAGCTTGACTTTTACCTCTTTGTATCTTTTATTCTAATGCATTAAAATAGCAGGAGATGGTGCCGTTTAGGATTTAGGCAGAATGAAAGAAGAATTATAAGCAATAGTAGTGTTTTAAAAGCTGCTTTGGGACAAATAATTATCAATTTGTATGGTAGAGAGAATGACAACCTGGGAGGGAGATTGATTACTTTAGGGTATCCAGAAACACAGAAACACAATAAAACCTAAGCTATGTATCCTTCAGCCAGTTGAAGAGCCATTACTTTATTTTTGATTGTCAACATATTGAAGCTCAAAAGCCAACTCCACATTATGCAAGTGGACCAATCCGAGTTAAGCAGGGGGATCAATGTACTGGATGGCTACTAATCTTAATATTATGGCCAGGAGAGGTGGCCCTTGCCTGTAATCCCAGTACTTTGGGAGCTGGTGGATCACCTGAGGTCAGGAGTTTGAGACCAACCTGTTCAGCACGGTGAAACCCTATCTCTAGTAAAAATAGAACAATTAGCTGGGCTTGGTGGCATGGGCCTATAATCCCAGCTATTCGGGAATCTCAGTTAGGAGAATCGCTTGAACCCTGGAGGCAGAGGCTGCAGTGAGCTGAGATCACGCCATTGTACTCTAGCCTGGGCAACAAGAGTGAAACTCTGTCTAAAAACAAAAAAACACCCTCATCTTAATATTATAAACAGGATCAAATTGGATTGCTAGTTTAGGTGTGGGTGGTGAGCTGAGCATGCATTGTGATGGGGCTTCACTTGTCATGGGCTCCGTCCATGATGTGGTCTTCCTTCTGTGATGAGCTCCCTGGACTTTCCACTGCAGTGGGCTCCCTCTGTGATATGGCTCCTACTGCAATGGACTTCCACTGTGATCAGCTCCCATTGTGTTCTGGTTTTAGGTGACAACAGAGACCTAGAGAAAGGATGTATTTGGGCCTGGGAGAATTAGTAAGCGTGCATACTACCTGTCTTTGTTCTTGTGGTTCAGACTCTCCTCTGGTGTTGCTTGGCAGAGCTAAGTACCATTGGCAAAACAAAACAAAACAAAAGGTACTAAATACTCAAAGAAATGTAAGCTATGTTAAGACATGATATGTCATTTCCTAGGTCTTGAAATCTAAATAAGAACACACTGATGGAATGTTTAATTTGATTTAAATACAAGTAGCATTTATCTCTGACATACAAGGAGAAAGTAAACCAGCTTTTGCATGTGGTATTCTAACTCTAATTGGGGAAAATTTCAAAAGTTTAATATAAGTCTTGGGCAAGTCTTCTTGCCAACTGGTACAGGATTAAAAATTGGCATGGCATTTGTTGTCTGCTGACAGCGGGTCAGATCTACTTGGCAGACCCTATCTGGGAATTTATCAACCTCATCCAAATCTGTTTTGGTTTCCACTTTTAACACTGGTGGGTCTAACTGGACTGAGTCACAAAGAGCATGTTGCCAAACTTTCATTTAGCAAATTTTAAGCTAATTGTTTTTAGTATGTACATTTGTTTTAACATTAAGAGGATGGTGAATTGACCTAGTAAATAAAAAAAGTTTTAAGAATCTAATTTTCTGTAATAAGACAGTTTGCTTATACTTAAATGGGGCTTGTAAATATCATATCATAGGCATGGCAACTTTAAAAAAAAAAAAAAAGAGATGCGGTCTTGTTATATTGCTCAAGCTGGTCTCGAACTCCAGGACTCAAGCAATCCTCCTGTTGCAGTCTCTGTAAGTGCTAGGATTACAGGCGTGAGCCACTGCACCTGGCTGGCATTATTTTTTATATGCCTACGATGTGCAGAACACTGCTGTGTCCCACAGGGCCATTTCTTTGGAACATTTCTTCTAGAAGAGCTTGTATTCTACTGGAAGAGAAAAGAGGTAGTAAGGGAAGTGGCTACAGAGGAATTTCACTGAGGGGAGAAGACAAAGAGGATTAAGTATAATTGACTTTCAAACCAGTCCGCCTTGGTTTTATGACCCCAGGCTGTCTTTAAATTCTCATCTCATTGGTATGGTTCTCTTTAACTGCTCAGGTAGGTTGTGGCAAAAGAAGAGGCAGGTTGGAGGTTGCTTCCAAGTCCTGTCCTAACTGCTCTGTTGATGGAAGGGAGCCCTGATATCTGACACTGTGTATGAAGCTCTAAAATGTTAAATAAGTGGGGGGCAGAAAAAAGACAAAACACTTATGTTTGAAGACAAAATCTTTCACCGTAGAAATAAGCAGCATGCTGCTAATAATTTTAAATTCTCTCACAATGAAGCACTTGTAATTGTTCCTATTTTTATATCTTTGTATGTTTCCAGCAATACAATATATATTACATGGGCCTTCTCTATTTCAGAAAGTCTTTGTTGTGTGGCTTCCCTCCATAAAGTTAGTGTGGGTAAATTCATCCAAAAACACTAGGACTTTTCCTGGATGGTAAGAAGCTGGATGATTCTATTTTTTTGAAACTGAGTTTTGCTCTTGTTGCCCAGGCTGGAGTGCAATGGCACAATCTTGGCTCACTGCAACTTCTGCCTCCCGGGTTCAAGCAATTCTCCTGACTCAGCCCCCTGAGTAGCTGGGATTACAGGCACGTGCCACCATGCCTGGCTAATTATGTATTTTTAGTAGAGACAAGGTTTATCCATGTTGGTCAGGCTGGTCTTGAACTCCCAACCTCAGGTGATCTGCCTGCCTAGGCCTCTCCATGTTGGTCAGGCTGATCTTGAACTTTTGACCTCGGGTGATCCGCCCTCCCAAAGTGCTGAGATTATAGGCATGAGCCACTGTGCCCAGCCTGAGGATTCTGTTTTTACAGATAAGATTTTTATCTTTGCCTTTACTATGTTTGCAAAATGTTTTTGATTTTTACAACTAGCCAGTACATCCCCATCATGCATAATGGATATACTATCCGTGGTTGTTGAATAAACTTGAACCGAGTGTTGCCAACCTTGGACTTGAGGCTGGAGCTACCTTCTGTGCACTCACTGCTGAGTAAGTGAGTTTGGGAAGTCAGGAGAACTGCCCATGAAATCTGTGACTCTGGCAGTCATAGTATTCCCAGAACAGACCTGTTTTATCCTCACAATGAGGAACTAGTGTACTGTTAGCTTTTTCACACCATCACGTGGTTATGGGTAGTGTGACTAGGATATCTAATTAGGTCACACAGGGTCAGAGCTAGTATGAAACCCAGCTACCCAGGTATATGTGACTCCAAGACTGCGGGTGGTTTTGCAGAACCCACAGAACCTAGCAGTAGCCTGCTCTGTCTGAAAGATGCCTATGTGAGTTGTGCTGTCAATTCATGGGCCATGCTGACCCAGTGGGACTTGGATACCAGGTGTCCTTGGGATATGTGCCTAGAGGTGAGATAGTGAATGGATGGTCAGACAGAGAAGATGGGGGAAGGGAAGGAGGAAGGGAGGAAAACCGGAAAGACTGGCAGAAGGGAAACCCAGAGGCCATTGCACTCATCGGAGTGAAAGGTCATGAAGGAGGTAGCCCTAGCTAGAGAGGAGGAAACTGGAGCAAAGTTAACACCCCCTCCCCAGGTTCATGGGAGAGGCCAGTCTGAGGGGAGTGTGACTTGGAGGGTGAGCATGCTGCCCCACCAATTTCAAAACATTTCAAGCCCAAACATGCAATTTACCTGATTAATAAAATGGCTTTTTACATTTATGTCTTTCTTGCAGAAAATATCGATCCATGAGGGAAAACTGATTTCACACGACACAGTTTTTCACAACCTA
The DNA here is from genome assembly GCF_048565385.1 of Saimiri boliviensis. Classification (NCBI taxonomy): domain Eukaryota; kingdom Metazoa; phylum Chordata; class Mammalia; order Primates; family Cebidae; genus Saimiri; species Saimiri boliviensis. The sequence goes on along the minus strand of NC_133457.1, from coordinate 13,644,587 downwards.
CCATTTCCAGCCAAATATCTTCTCAGAGAAGTGCTGACCTTTTTTGCCCTTTGGCAAACTTCATGTTTTTTGTCCAGCTTGGGTTGTTCTCTAAGCAGAGACTCGTAATGTGATTGGAGGGCAGGAATCGGTTGGTCTTTCTGGGACTGAAAGAATGAGGCTGTCTGGGAATCAGTGGTCCAAGGGGCCCCTGAAGGAAGGGGAAAAGCCCACTCCCACTTATATTTGTTACAGGTACCATCATTAACCCAACATGCTACCGGGGCTCTCCGTGGGAAATACTTGTGGAGGATTTTTTTTTTTTTTTTTTTTTCAGTCCAGGAAAATAAAATTCTTTTACTGGCAAGAAAAGTTTTTCTTCCTCTTAGGAACAGCTATTCTTTTTCTTTTTCTTTATAAACAGCATGGGATCAGGTGATTTATTCCATTTGTCTTCTGATTTGAGCCACACAAAGATAGGAGCCAAATGTGTAGTTTATCTTCAGGAACTTTGTGTGTGTGTGTGTTTTTTTTTTTTTTAACTTTTTTTTTGAGATGAAGTTTCACTCTTTTTTTTTTTTTTTTTTTTTTTTGTTCTTCGAAAGGACGAGAAGTTTCACTCTTGTTGCCTAGGCGGGACTGCAGTGGTGTGATCTCAGCTCACTGCAACTTCTGTCTCCCAGGTTCAAGCGATTTTCCTGCCTCAGCCTCCTGAGTAGTTGGGATTACAGGCATGCACCACCACGCCCTGCTAATTTTGTATTTTTAATAGAGATGGGGTTTCTCCATGTTAGTCAGACTGGTCTCAAACTCCCGACCTCAGGTGATCCGCCTGCCTCAGGCTCCCAAAGTGCTGGGATTACAGGCGTGAGCTACTGCACCCAGCATCTTCAGGAACTTTTTATGACTTAACGACCTGTGTATTCATGCCTCAGTTTTCTTTTTTGTCTTTTTGTACCTTCATTCGTATTTTTGTTTTTACTAGTTATGAAAACAATACATAATCACTGCTAAAAACCTGGAAATACAAAGCAGTTTAGATAAGAAAAAAGAAATTACCAGTGAGCTTTTTATTTGCATGTATTACCATACATAGTTTGGTATTCTTTTTTCCCCTTTTTTCCATTTTCAAATATGAAAACTGTACAGTGTATGTATTTATAGAATACATGTATGTAGGCAGGTTAGATATGCTTGTGTATGTGTGTGTATTTCCAAGGGAAGTTATACTTTTAAAACAGCAGAGAGACTTTTTCTTGCTGTAGACTAAGCAAGGGAGTAAAGCCAGGAAGGAGGTGGGAGTAGCAGGGAAATGGGGATTAATCTAGCTAAATTGTGGGTCCTGGCAAACGCTAAGATTACACTGAGAAATACGAGAAAGGAAATGACTCAGTAACATTGAGAGAGGAGCAGAGATGAGGCAGCAGAGTCAAAGAGTGAATGGTTTATCCTGGGTTTGGAAAGCGGTGGGAAGTAGACGGAGCTGGAGCCTGAGGCACTAAATGATTAGAACAATAGGGGAATTTAGTTTTCAAATGAAATCATCAGGGCTGTATTAAGTGCCTCTTGTGAGCAATAGCTCACTCTTACTTGTTGCATTCAGCCTGGAAGCCACTCTTGACATCATGTTAGTGCAGCCTTAGAGCTGATGTCAGTCAGGTCGACTGGTCTGCAGAGCCGGGAATTTGAGTGGCTTTCTTCTCAGAGTTGTTTTGGAGCAATGAGAACTGCTCACTTAAGAAAGGCTCCCTCTTGTACTCCAGCCTTTGGGGAATACAGTGAGTGACACTTTTAATTAACAAATCCACTGGGAACAAAACTCCTTTAAATGTGTTGGCTGGGTGTGGAGTTTGAAGGGTGGGCGGTGGAGGCTCCCACTGCACTGTGGGAGTGCTGGGACTTCAAGCCATGGGTAAGCTATACATCTTTGGGGTCAGAACTATCAGGATGAGGACAGGAATGTCCACCCAGAAGGTCCCACACTCTGTTCCAGGGGACTTAGGCTGGCAAGCTGTGCTGGCACTCCTTAGGCAAGATGAGCTCATCTGCCACTTCAGATGCTGGGCTTCTATGCTAGATGTTCCTGCTCTCACCACATTCAGGAGCCACAGCCCACTTGTTCAGAATGGGAGGGGAGACTGGGGGACCAGCATTTGTGAATGCATCATTCCAGCTCTTATATTATTTCTACAGCTACAGCTGGTAGCTGAAATTCTGAGCACACAAGTGTCCTTGTACATCTTGCAGCAAATGATGTATATTGCCACATCTCACCCGGGCCTGTGCTGATGTTGGTTCTAGCACAGCATCAATATCCATGGTGTCAGAGGTTTATGAAAGAGGGAAGGATTCTTTTCCTTCTGGTATTAGGGTGGAAAGTATTTATGTAGGACATGTCTGCCTTGGAAAACATGCTGCTTTAATAGAATGAGTTTTGAAGGTATAATCAAAGCATTTCTTAGCTGTAATTATTTTGCTAAAGGGAGTTACTTAACTTTGATATCCTCATCAATTAGTTTCTCACTTGGAAGGCCTGAAACAAGCCTGAGGTTGGCTGTGAGTTTCCACCTGCCCTGAAGTTGATGGATTTTGTGAAACTTTAAACAGAACTACATTTGTTAAACTGAAAGTGTAACTAAAATTATTGTTTTTATTATTATTTATTTTATTATTTAGGGAAATGATTTTCATCTCTTTTTACTTCAGTCTTTCCCTACTTATTTGTTTATTTGGAGATGGAGTCTTATTCTGCTGCCCAGGCTGGAGAGCAGTGGCATCATCTCAGCTCACTGCCACCTCTGTCTCTCGGGTTCAAGCTATTTTCCTGCCTCAGCCTCCTGAGTAGCTGGGATTACAGGTGCGCACCACCATGCCCACTAATTTTTGTATTTTTAGTAGAGACGGGGGTTTCACCATGTTGGCCACGCTGGTCTCGAACTCCTGACCTGAGGCGATCCGCCCACCTCTGCCTCCCAACATGCTGGGATTATAGGCATTAGCCACTGCGCCCGGCCTTTTTTTTTTTTTTTTTTTTTAAATCACATTCATTCTAAAACCTTAGAACTTTAGACCCAAGTTTTCACTCAAGGCAATGGATGAGTTCCCTGTGGCAATACCCTCAAGTCTTGGATTAAGAAATCTGAATAAGAATGTTAGCTGTGGCAGTATTTAAAGGTGAGGAAACAGACTGAAAAGGAAACCAGACAGATACAACTTAAGTGCTAGGAAGTTTCTAGGCGAATTAAACCCAATGAAAGTAAAAGTGATTTCCTATCTTAAAGATTCAAAGGAAGCCGGGTGCGGTGGCTCAAGCCTGTAATCCCAGCACTTTGGGAGGCTGAGGCGGGTGGATCATGAGGTCGAGAGATCGAGACCATCCTGGTCAACATGGTGAAACCCCGTCTCTACTAAAAATACAAAAAACTAGCTGGGCATGGTGGTGCGTGCCTGTAATCCCAGCTACTCAGGAGGCTGAGGCAGGAGAATTGCCTGAACCCAGGAGGCGGAGGTTGCGGTGAGCCGAGATCGTGCCATTGCACTCCATCCTGGGTAAGAAGACCGAAACTCCGTCTCAAAAAAAAAAAAAAAAAAAAAAAGATTCAAAGGAGGCCATTGTTATTCAAAATCGAGGTGTGTTTAATAGAAACAGCAATCATGCTCCTTTTGCTGTGTATCTAAGAAAGGTCAGCAGTGTGGGCCTGCCTGGAAGAGATCCGCATAGTTGTGAGGCCCAAAACAAAGGGCTAACGTTTAGTTTCTTCTATCAAAGTTTGTTGTCTTTGATGGATTTGGAAAGATCTCTGATACTGGGCTGGGCGTGGTGACTTGTGCCTGTAATCCCAGCACTTTGGGAGACTGAGGTGGGAGGATCACTTGAGCCCAGGAGTTCAAGACCAGCCTGGGCAACATGAGGAGATGCCCACCTCTCCAAAAAAAATATGTATTTTTTGAGACGAAGGCTTGCTATGTCATCAGGCTGGAGTGCAGTGGCACGATCTCCACTCACTGCAACCTCTGCTTCCCGGGTTCAAGCAATTCCCCTGCCTCAGCCTCCTGAGTAGCTGGGACTAAAGGTGCATGCCACCATGCCCGGCTAATTTTTTGTATTTTAGTAGAGATGGGGTTTTACCGTTTTAGTCAAGATGGTCTTAATCTCCTGACCTTGTGATCCACCTGCCTTGGCCTCCCAAAGTGCTGGGATTACAGGCGTGAGCCATCATACTTGGCCCCAAAATTTTTTAAAAAAATGAACCAGGTGTGGTCGCAGGTGCCTGTGGTCCCAGGTACTCAGGAGGCTGAGACAGGAGCATTGCTTGAGCTCAGGATGTCAGGGCTGCAGCGGGCTGTGATTATGCTACTGTACTCCAGCCTGGGCGATGGAGTGAGACTCAAAAAAAAAAAGCAGCAGCAGAAAGATTTCTGATACTCTTTCTAAAACAAAGTAGAAGCGCGGGATGAATCTACTCATCTTTAATATACATATATGTATCATAAATTCTCACTAAAGGAAGAGCTTGATAGAGTGGGATGGGGTCTGTAAAGTACCAGGAGTGATCTGCAATGTGGTTTGGAAGGTGGTAGGCAAAGCTGGAGGCCACATCTACCTTTCTTAGAATGTACTGGAAACTCTGAGCAGAAGCTCATGTTTCATGTTGGGCTAGTTTCTCTGTGATTAAGTCATAGTAACAAACTAGAAGTCGTATGTAATCAAAAGTGTAATCATGTCAATCATGTCTTCTCTGTTAGAAACCTTCATGCCTTGGTATCTAAGTTTCCCCATAAGCTGGCACTAGTCAACTTTCCTACTATTATTTCCTGCAGCTCTGCTCTCCAGCTACACTGTTGTCTCCTTGCTTGGTGACAAGTGAGCTTCTTGAGGGTTTTATGTGTCACCTTTGTGGATCTCGAAGTCCTTTACACTCCTATTGTGAGAGCTCACTAATGTGGTGTTCAGAAGCTGGTTTCATAGGCTCATATTTTGCTTAATGACAGCCAAAGGGATCCCATTATGTCAATCATACGAGTCAGGAGAGTATGGGGGATTGGCTGGGCAGGAGATCATGGCTCCTCTTCCATTAAGGAGCTCACACTATGGCACCCCAGTGATTGGATGGCTGGGAAGCAATTAAGTGCTGGGGAATGCAAGCTCCATGGGCCAAGGGAAGGTTTGCTGGGCTCACTGACTGCATGCAAGGGCCATCTGGACAGCGAAGTCTTGGGCTTGTGTTTAGAGAGCCCTTGCAGAATCCCCAGTGTGGCCTTACCAGGGTGCAGGGAAAAATAGGCAAGTATGTCTTTGGATGAAACCGAGTATAGCCTGTCAACCACTTATAAGCAGATCCTAAGGGAAGAACCAGTGTTATTAACTGTCATGCTGTTGTTGGTGATGATGATGATAATGAAGCTGACAATTAAAAAGGTAACTAATTGTTTTCCTTCTTTTAGTCACATAGAAAAAATCACCACATGGCAAGACCCTAGGAAGGCGATGAATCAGCCCCTGAATCATATGAACCTCCACCCTGCTGTCGGTTCCACACCAGTGCCTCAGAGGTCCATGGCAGTATCTCAGCCAAATCTTGGTAAGCCCCAAGCTTTTCTTAAAAAAAAAAAAAAAAAAAAAAAAAAAAAAAAAAAAAAAATTTGTTTTGTTTTGTTTTGTTTTTTGAGTTGGGGTCTCCCTTTGTTGCCCAGGCTGGTGTTGAACTCCTGGGCTCAAACAGTCTTACCCACTCAGTCTCCCAAAGTGCTGTGATTACAGGTGTGAGTCACTGCACCTGGCAGAGCCCCAAGCGTTGACTCCAAGCTGAAGAAACAAGTGTTCAATCAAGGGGTGGTGGGACCCATAAGTGGCTCTGTCTCTCTCCATGTCTCTTCATGCACCCAGACAGTGTTTGCTCCTTCTGGCTGCAATACTATGTTGCCCTTCTGCCACCTTTGCCTTCTTTTCTTGATCTCTTTACCACCAGTTCATGATACTGCTGCCTCAGGTTTAAACTACAGTTCTGACTTGCCCTCCAATGGCCTTAATTGGAGTGGAAAAATCAGTTAGGCTTCCTGTCTTCATCTCAATTCAAAATTGAGGTGTGTTTAACAGAAACATCAATCATGTTTCATCTAAACTAAGGCAAGTAGGGCACATACTCTCTTTGGGTGACTTTGACCCTTGGCAACTGCCTACAGGTACAATTCTAGTCTCAAATCCCTATCCTTATTTCCCTTTTTTTCTTTTTTTTTTTTTTCATAATTGCTGCATAATACGTGTCAGATAGCAGGCCAGGTGCTTCCATGCCTTACCTTATGAAAGCCTTCCAAAACTCCTACAAAAAGTAACCGATTCCCCTGTTTATAGATGAAGAAACTTTCCCAAAGTCACGAAGCTTGTGGAAAGCAGACCTGGAGAGCAGGCTGGTCTGATTTTAGAAGGGAGTTCAGCATTACATAACCTGCAGGTGGCTTTTCCCCATACCTGCTGGGGGATAATATGGCTAATTTTTTACTTCACTTACAGTATTTAATAAGTGTGATGTTTAGACTTGAGAATATTTTCTGCTAAAATTCCACCCAGTAGAGATGATCACCAGTGAATTAATATACTGCAGCAACACAACCAGCCAGCTATTTTGGTAGTCATTCCCTTCCTTCTCCCCAAGGCTAAAAATAAAAAAAAAAAAGGGACCAATTTTAAAGTTTTACAAAAGATGGTTGCATTTTCAGATAACATTTCCATTTAAGATCAGATATCCAGATACACTTTATACACACCACAGTTAATTTTAGGGAGTGAAAAGAATCTCCTGTTGGATTTTCAGGAATGAACAAGATAAAAATGGAAGCGTTATTCCTGGACACCCTTCCCTCATACTGTGGCTTAGCCAAAGTGAATATGAACTCAAGTAGACCCTAGTCTGCTTCAAGTGTCGGTTCTTCCAGGAAGTCTGAACCTACTGCTTTAAAGCTTTCAGATGTACAGTTTTCAAAAAGCAAATGACATGGAATAACCTCTGTTGTGTTCCTTATCTGAAGGGCAGATCAAGGAAAATGCAACCAGCTGTGGTGCCAACAGTGGTAAACCAAAGCCTCCCATGAGTCATTTTATCCCAAATATACAGGAGCTCATGTAGAAAGCAGATGCCACTGTAGTAGAGACCACAAATTAGGTGGCATTAGACTGGTTTTACAATTTCTTTAACCACTTATTTTTCATAAGAAATTCTAAAAACTGATTATTAAAGTTTTATCTTTAACTTTGTATCAATTATAATTGGAAAAAAATCTTTTATGAACCCAGTTCACAAAAAAATAAAGATAAAAAATCAAACACTTCAAAGAGGCATTTACAAAATCAGTCTTCCTCCAATCTCCCTTTCCTCAGTCCTCAACGTTGTTTCCTGGAGCCAACCAGTGCTTCTAGTTGTGTGTGTGTGTGTCTGTATTTATTCATACTAAGGTTAACATATCATAACCACTGTTCTGTGTCTTGCTTTTTCCACCTGCCTGTCCGTACATACAGAGTTGCTTCTTTCTTTTTAAAAATTGCCTATTAGTCACATATATTAATATGCTATAATTTATTTAACTAATTCCCATCTGGTAGATATTTAGGTTGTTATTAGTGTGTTGCTAGCATACAAATACTGGCGTGAATATCCTTTGTCATGTTCTTTTATGCACTCTCCTTAATTTTTAAAAATTGTGCAACACACAGGAAGTGGACTAATTAAAGAAGCTTGAATGCTTGGAACTTGATATTGAAGGCACATGTGAGTCTGCCTGCATATGCATACATGCGTGCACACGCACACACACACACACACACACACACACAAAGTCCAATTGCATTAGTAAAGTACATCTAAAGAAGTTTAATCTGAACATTTGGAAACAAATTTATCTATAGCTCCGTAAAATACCTTAATTTTCAGATTTCTATTTTTATTTAATTTTATTATTATTTTTTAAGACGGGGTTTCACCATATTGGTCAGGCTGGTTTCGAACTTCTGACCTCAGGTGATCCGTCCGCCTTAGCCTCCCAAAGTGCTGGGATTACAGGCGTGAGCCACTGTGCCCGGCATAATTTTTGTTATTATTATATGAGAAAGAGTCTTACTCTGTTGTCAAAGTTGGAGTGCAGTGACACGATCTCAGCTCACTGCAACGACTGCCCCCGGGTTCAAGCAATTCTTATGCCTCAGCTTCCCGAATAGCTGGGACTACAGTTATGCACCACGATGTCCAGCTAATTTTTGTATTTTGTATTTATTTATTTGTTTAGAGACAGAGTTTGTTCTTGTTGCCCAGGCTGGAGTGAAATAGTGTGATCTTGGCTTACTGCAACCTCTACTTCCCGGGTTCAAGTGATTCTCCTGTCTCAGCCTCCTGAGTAGCTGGGATTACAGGCATGAGCCACACTGCCTGGCTAATTATGTATTTTTAGTAGAGACGGGGTTTCTCCATGTTGGTCAGGCTGGTCTCAAACTCTGGATCTTAGGTGATCTGCCTGCGTTGGCCTCCCAAAGTGCTGGGATTACAGGCATGAACCACCTCGCCCAGCCCTAATATTTGTATTTTTTGTAGAGACAGGGTTTCACCATGTTGGCCAGGTTGGTCTTGAACTCCTGACCTCTGGTGATCCGCCTGCCTTGGCCTCCCACAGTGGTGGGATCAGGCACCCGGCAGTTTCCAAATTTCTAATAAGTAAAGGCAGTGAATTTCTCAAGATACACATTCTGAGTTTTTTCCAACAATATTTGTGTATTTACCCATTGCAAAGTGCATATCTAGCTTATGGAGAATCACAGATGTGTCTGAAGGATGGAAATACAACCATGAATGCCAAGTAAGTTCCAAAGACCAGGAGTTAATTTAGAGTCTCTATACAGTCCTAATAATAAATGATTTACTCAGACTATTTTATTTCAAACCATAACTCTGCCTGTGTTTAACAGTCTTTATTATAAATCTTTAAGCATATAAAAATAAAAACAGTAGAGCTGGATGTGGAGTTGCATCCCTGTAGTGCCAGCTTCTTGCAAGGCTCTGAGGTGGAAGGATCGCTTGAGCATAGGAGTTTGAGACCAGCCTGGGCAACAAACCTAGTGAGACCCCCATCTCTTAAAAACTAGAAAAAGAAATGAGCAGATTCTTCTCCTCTTACTCTTCCTTCTTCTTAAATCTAGAGTGACTTTGTAAAAATAGGATGTTTTTTGATGGAATGCAGCTGACAAATAAGTGAGCTAAAATGATAGGTCTTCTTTAATGGGAGGCATTTATGTACATGTGAAAAAGATGTCAAAATAAAGTTAATAACATTACTATCAGATGACAGAATAGTACCTTTTATAACTAATTTTATGTATTTCTAGAGCTGTGATGTAATCAGTAGCATAGTTAAATACATTCATCAACAAATATCCTTGTATTGGTGCCCTATGTTTTTATAGGTTAGGCACATGGACTTGGGTGTCTTGACTGCCAGAATTTGAATCCTGGCTCTATAGTTGTTAGTTTGGTGACCCTTTAAGTTACTTACCTGTGCTTTGATTTCCTCATATGTACAATAGAGATTATAATATATGAGGAACTTATGAGTTTATATATGTAAAGTGCTTAGAATTATGATTGCCACATAGTAAACTAAAATATGTTTATTCTTATTATCATTACTTTTATGGCAAAAAACTATTTTATATTTTATTTAACTATAGCATGTTATAGTTTAAGACAACTTACTGTTCTTTATAAAGGCTTTCAAGAATAAAAATGAGTTTTGGGGGCTGGTTATATTGCAAATTGTTTTAAATTAGGAACAATATATTCATTATCTTCAGTGAGGTTAGTGCCCTCTGGTGGAAGTGTTTCAGTTACCTCTCCCAGAAGAAACTTCTTGTCACTAGACACCTTATTTTTTATAAGAGCTTTAGATGTATTCCTGTGTGTTGTAAATCAAACAATATTTTTATTGTGAGAGGAAAGACCCATTACTTAGTCATCTTGGTGTAAATGACTTTGTAAAAACAGGATTCTTTCTGCAGGTTGGCAGATTTGTTGAACAGTGAGTCTAAGTAAAATGAAATAAGCTCTGAAAGGGAAAATTGCAAAAATATATGTATATATTTTTGCTCTTCTCTCTCTCTCTCTCTCTCTCTCTCTATATATATATATATATATATATATATATTTGCACTTTAATTCAAATAACCATCAAATATATATATATATATATATATATATATATATATATATATATATATATTTGCACTTTAATTCAAATAACCATCTCCAGTTTGGTCTAGCTTAAAACTAAAATTTTAGTTTTTGTATTTGCCAAATCTGGTTTTACCAATTTGGATTCTTTCTGAGCAGATTAATGGCCTTTAAGCCTGAATTCCCAGACATCTCCAATGAACGGAAGAAGAAAAGACAACCTTGAGGGACTTTAGATAATAAAGAAGAAACGTTACCATTTGGTGGAAGCCGTATCAGTATTGTCACTTGCGGGGTTAACAACTTGTTCAGAATCCTCACTTTTTTTTTTTTTTTTTTTTTTTTTTGAGACAAAGTCTCACTCTGTCGCCCAGGCTGGAGTGCACTGGCATGATCTCAGCTCACTGCAAGTTCTGCCTCCTGGGTTCAAGCGATTCTCCTGCCTCAGCCTCCTGCGTAACTGGGATTATAGGCATGCACTACCATGCCTGGCTAATTTTTGTATTTTCAGTAGAGATGGGGTTTCACCATGTTGGCCAGGCTGGTCTCAAACTCCTGGTCTTAAGTGATCCATCTGCCTCAGCCTCCCAAAGTGCTGGGATTACAGGTGTCAGCCACTGTGCCCTGCCCAGAATCCTCACTTTTAAGTAACACAGAGGAAATTACTATACATATGAAGATTGTTTTTTTTTTTTCTTTACACAAACCAGATAGAAGTTTGTATGTTTTTTTGTGACAGAATCTTGCTCAACCAGGCTGAAGTGCAATGGCACGATCTTGGCTTACTGCGACCTCTGTCTCCCAGGTTCAAGCAATTATTCTGCCTTAGCTTCTCGAGTAGCTGGGATTTCAGTTGCCCATCATGATACCTGGGTAATTTTTGTATTTTTAGTAGAGACACGGTTTCACTATGTTGACCAGGTTGGGCTTAAACTCCTGATCTCAGGTGATCCACCCACCTCAGCCTTCCAAAGTACTGGGATTACAGGCATGAGCCCCTGTGCCCAGCCAGAAATTTGTATGTTTTAAGAAGGTTGTGTGTTTTTTTAAGTATTTAAAAAAATTTAATATTCAAAAATTTTTAAAGAGGATAAGAGGGAAACAAACCGGGAAAAAAGATAGACTGCCTACACAGGCTCTGTTATAACATATAGAACAATCGGCTTGAGAAAATGAAGCCTGCTGCAGATTTTAGTCCTTGGTTAGAGTGGTGGCGAAGCTGGCATGGGAGTGGGGTGGAGGATGGGGTCTGTTTTGGAAGAACTTGAAGTCAGAACTGAGTTTCTCTTAATTTAGACACATATTTGTTGGCTTAGTAATTTAACCTCTGAGTCTCATTTACCTTATCTGTAAAATGGTGATAATGATAGTACCTATCTGATAACTTTGTTCTGAGTATTTAGGTAGTCCATGCCTTGGTACCTGATGTATTGTAAGCTTCCAGCAGTTGTATTGTTATAGGTATTATTGTTAGCCAGTAGCCTTGCTTTCTTCCCTTTTCTGGTCCCTGTGAAATCAGAGGAAGAGCCTTTGATATGCTCTATTAGAAAGCCATTCCATTCCTCCTCAGGAAAACCCAACCATGGTTACTGCAACTTATATTTGTTTGGGTGCTTTTGCTTACAGATTGTGAAACTAGCTAGTGTGGTACCAAAAAATAATCTTTAACCTCAGAGAGCAGTTGTGGTAGGATGAAGAGGAGCAAGTTTGTGACCATCAGGTCATTCACAGAGGGAGTTTGTGAAGAGTAGCCACCCTTTTGAGTTTTAAGTGAAGAGCATTTTCCCCTCTGCAAGTAGTGAAATGTTAGGTTTTCCCATTTCTTAGCAAACAAATACTGAAATCATGCAACAACTTAAAATAGCTCCATATTTTTAAATGTTTTTAGGAAGAGAAAGTGACATGCTTTTCCCCTCCCCACTTTTTGGTGATAATCCTGGTGACCATAAACCATGGTGTGCTGAGCTGCTGTCACACACCAATGGAGCTAGCTCTCTGATGGAATGAGACCCTGAACTGGGCTGCCAGTATCCTTCCAGACAGTACGGGAAAAATAAAGACTATAACAACTTCATTAGACTGCCAGCCCTAGCCAATTCGGAAACTTTTGGTAAAGTGCAGCCAGAGTGTATTTTCAATACTATAAGAACGTTTTTAAAATTACACATACACACACACACACACACACACACACACTCACTCACACACACACACACACCTACTTACCCCTTTGAAGATGTGCCATCCACTAGGCCAGAGTCTAAGTCCTCCAGGTCTGTGTCTCGAGCTGCACTTCAAATTATAAACACACGTGTGAGTTTTTTGGTTTTCTTTTTCAGGGCATACTTTTTTTATTTTTTTTAATTTAATTTAATTTTATTTATTTTATTTTATTTTATTGAATGCTCACTGCATGCCAGGCACACTGTTGTAAGCATTTCTTTTTCTTTTTCTTTTTTTTTTTTTTTTTTTTTTTGAGAGGGAGTTTTGCTCTTGTTACCCAGGCTGGAGTGCAATGGCACGATCTCGGCTCACCGCAACCTCCGCCTCCTGGGTTCAGGCAATTCTCATGCCTCAGCCTCCTGAGTAGCTGGGATTACAGGCACACGCCACCATGCCCAGCTAATTTTTTGTATTTTTTAGTAGAGGCGGGATTTTACCATGTTGACCAGGATGGTCTCGATCTTTTGACCTCGTGATCCACCCGCCTCGGCCTCCCAAAGTGTAATCCCAAAGCCAGGATTACAGGCTTGAGCCACCACGCCCGGCCTTCAGGGCATACTTTTCAAGACAAGATGGAAAATCTCGTCTGTGCTTGGTTTGCTAAGTTGGCTAGTTCTTCCCTCTAGGAAGTATACAAAGAAACTTAATATTTTACCAAGAACAAATAAAAGAGCTAAGGGGTATGGAAGCCCTGTGTTGCTTAAAGCACTTAGAAAAGTGTCCTGAAAGTTCTCAAGAAGTTAGATTTCTACTTAGTCATCTTATGTTTCCTTTTTTCCATTGTTTTTTCTTAATCGAATTTACATGGTGAGTTCAGGGCAGACACATCTGGCTACTGTGATTTTTCCAGCTCTGATGTTGTCATTGTGTTTGGAACTTTGTGGTTTATGCAGCATAAATTAGCCTAAAGTGCACAGACACATAAACGCACAAACCCAGAGACAAACAAAAAAAATTGCCCATATACTTTGTGAGGGAGGATGGAGGTGTTGGGGTGTTGTAAGATTGTTGTGGTGGAAAGTTTGTGTTTATGGAAGAAAAGGAACACTGGTGGAAAAGGGGAAAGGTTTCTGTTTAAAAATGTTTTTCTTGATAAGTAAAAAGAAGGAAAAATTTTCTAAGCATTGTAGAAAATCAATTTTTATTTTGTAGAGATGAGGGGGTCTCACTATGTTGCTTAGGTTGTCGTTGAACTCGTAATCTCAAGTGATTCTCCCACCTTGGCCTCCTAAAATGCTGGGATTACAGGCCTGAGCCACTGTGCCGTCATTTTCTTAGATTTTGAGGAAACTGTCTATTGTCAAAATATATTCTAGTTAATCAGCATTATTGAAGGCTGCTCTTCTTTGGGGTTTCAAAAAGGAGATTCTTTATAGTACCTTTTTTTTTTTTTTTTTTTTTTTTTTGAGACACAGTTTTGCTCTTGTTACTCAGGCTGGAGTACAATGGCACGGTCTTGGGTCACCGCAACCTCCGCCTCCTGGGTTCAGGCAATTCTCCTGCCTCAGCCTCCTGAGTAGCTGGGATTACAGGCACGCGAGGTCAAGGGATTGAGACCATCCTGGTCAACATGGTGAAACCCTGTCTCTACTAAAGGTGCAAAAAATTGGCTGGGTATAGTACCTTTCTTTTAGAGCTTTTAAGGAATATGTGAAATGGAGCTGAAAAACAATTCCCAAATCAATGGATTCAGTTCTTTTTGTGTAATGAAGCAGGACATAATAGTATACAAAGAAATAAACCTTACGTTTTTGTGGCTATATTCCATTTATCTTAGTGTGGATGAATCTTTATCTAGACCAGTGTTTATTTATCTTCATGTATTAAAATTAGGTGATGGAGACTTACAGGTTTTATTTATATGAAATTTATAAATTTAGGTAGGAAATGTCTTCTTTGATAAGAAATAACAAGAGCCTTGAAAACATCTGATGCCACAATTTTCCTAAAAAATATTATTCAGGATAAATTTCAAAGTAGTATGCTAGGTGAATATTTTGGAAACCATACACAAAGATGTGTTAGTTATTAGAGTAGATAAACATACTTGAAATATGAAAATAAATATATTTATTTATTTAGCTTTGGAGATGCAATCTTGGTCTGTCCCCATGGCTGGAGTGCAGTGGTGCGATCTTGGCTCACTGCAACCTCTGCCTCCCAGGTTTGAGATCCTCCTACCTCCTGAGTATTTGGGATTACAGGTGCCTACCACCACACCCAGCTAATTTTTGTACTTTTTAGTAGAGACAAGGTTTTACCACATTGGCCAGACTGTTCTCAAATGCCTAACCTCAAGTGACCCACCTGCCTTGACTTCCCAAAGTAAGTGCTGGGATTATAGGATGGAGTCACCACTCCTGGCCAATATATTTATAACCAGTGAAATAATGGATATAGACCATGTAAACACATGGAAAACTGTTTGTTATAACATTCTAATTTTATATAGCGTGACAAATTGTTTATGCTAGAGTTATACTTCTGTTTTTTTTTTTTTTTTTTTTTTTTTTTTTTTTTTTTTTTTGAGGCGGAGTTTTGCTCTTGTTACCCAGGCTGGAGTGCCATGGCGCCATCTCGGCTCACTGCAACCTCCGCCTCCTGGGTTCAGGCAATTCTCCTGCCTCAGCCTCCTGAGTAGCTGGGATTACAGGCACGCGCCACCATGCCCAGCTAATTTTTTGTATTTTTAGTAGAGACGGGGTTTCACCATGTTGACCAGGATGGTCTCGATCTCTCGACCTCGTGATCCACCCGCCTCGGCCTCCCAAAGTGCTGGGATTACAGGCTTGAGCCACCGCGCCCGGCTTTATACTTCTGTTTTTTAAAAAACTCATTGCTTTGATTCTTTCCATTTTTTTCACTAAGCTTCTTGAGGACAGGGACTGGATCTTCATTTTTGTATTTCTAGCCCCAGGGAAAGCTCATTATGCACTGTAGGTATACTCTTCTGTAGAGTAAATGTATTGAGTGAGTCAGTTATGTATTTTTAAATGTTAATAGTGATTACAGTTAGGCCTTTGAATTAAGGATGATTCCCTCTATTTTCTCTTTAAGGTGGTTATATTACTTTTACAATATCCAAAATGAAACCAAAAAAAAAAAAAAAAAAAAAAGAGAGAGCGAGAGAGGGAGAACAATAGGGGAGAACTTTGAACTTTTTAGGATGGAAGAGGAGAATGGTGTGTTGAAAAAGGCTCCAGGCTCCGTGTGTGTTATAGAAAAAACCAAGAATTCTCAGGCCTCTGCAGTTGACCAATCTGCCTGTGGCAAATAGATTATTCACTAGTCTCTAAGACCAGTGTTTATCCAAGCATGGTCCAGATCTACCACAGCTGGATCATGTGGGGCGTTTGTTAAACATAATATGTTTTTGAATACAGTTGTTTGTTTGCTCCGAATAGAACTATCCTGGGCTCCTGCTAGGAGGAATACCCCTGGAAATTTCTGTGTCAGTAAATGTAGGGTGGACTCTGGAAAGTTGTGCTGTTTTCAAATGCTCAGATGACTCTGATCATCAGCTACGTGTGGGAGCCACAACAGAATTGTGTATGTTTAGGGCTGGGTGCAGTGGTTCACACCTGTAATCCCAGTTCTTTGAGAGGCCAAGGTGGCTACTACTACTACTGAGGTCAGTAGTTTGAGACCAGCCTGGCCAGCATGGCAAAACCCCGTCTCTACTAAAAATACAAAAAATTAGCCAGGTATAGTGGCACACACCTATAGCCTCAGCTACTCAGGAAGCTGAGGCAGGAGAATCTCTTGAACCTGGGAGGTGGAGGTTGCAGTGAGCCGAGATGGCGCCACTGCATTTCAGCCTGGGCAACAGAGCCAGACTTCGCCTCAAAACAAAACAAAACAAAACAAAAAAAGAATTGTGTATGTTAGCACAGTGATAGAAAAATGCCAGTATAATAAAAATACAAGAACCTACTCAAATGTTCAGTCTTTAATTTATCTGAAAAGGACTTGCAGTATGCTCACCAACTTTGTAACCGGTTCTTTGTCTGAAATAGACATTTACTGTGGCAGTGGCTTTGTCGTTTTGGTGTTTGATGTTAGTGCACATGTGAGCATTGGGTAAGTGAATACTAAAGCTGCTTCCCAGAGCATTCTGACCACAAGTATACCAAGTAAACTTCAAAAATGAAGGGGAAAAGTTATCACTCAGGATCCATATTCTTGAAATGTATTGTTTGATTCACTGGGTAAATGTAAAAGCCTGCTTCAGTTTTGCTTTCAGAGAGTGGGTCTGAGAATCAGTCAGCCCTTCGTAGGTCTAAATCATGGCAAATTCCAGAGAAGCACCCCACACCATGGTGAAGAGGGAGGCCTTTTAGGAAGGTGAAGGCTAGGTCAAACTTTGTTTTAGCCCTTTCTTTAACCACAATAATCAATTTTTAATGGAGTCTAATCCCTTCACCAAGCTGTAGACCTCTGCTGAGAGTTTTAAAAATAATTTTGACAATTTTAGTAATGTTTGCTGGCTCACTTCCAATAGTTTACCCTCAGGAGCTTCCTTGCTGTGGAGAATTCCACCCAGTTAAGGGTGAAAGGCAGGCAGTGGGATTGGGGGTGGTTTGTCATTCAGCCATTTGTTCCAAATTGATAAGTGCTGAGTGATATTTTGACACTTCTCTTTGACCTCCTCTTTGGCGTCTCTGGTAATATTGCTTCTGCCTGTGTGTGGTCATCACCTCCCCCTCTCAGGTACCAACTGATTGATTTCTTCTTCCTTTCTGGAAGTCTAAATTTATTCCCTGGGTGTTTTGCAGTTGCTTGTGGTCAGAACAGCTGTTCTTCCATGCTTTACTCTGAATAGTTCTCCAGGATGAAGTCAGCAAAATAATATCATTTAAGCGAAGCCTCAGAAAAACAAAAGCCTTGATTGTCTTTTTCTCCTTAAGTGCTAAAAAGAAGATCACCCCCCAACCGTGTGTGTGTGTGTGTGTGTGTGTATTTTAAGGCAAGAAAAATAATGTCCTAAGCATTTTTGAGGCACTAAGATTCATCAATATTTTTCCCCTCCATATTATATAATTGCTATTTGGTCACTGTAGAAAATGATGATTGGCAAAACATGAGAAATGAAAAGCCATCATAATCTCACCATTCAAATTGACACTAGTTTATTTTCATATATTTGTCTTGACTTTTTTCAATACAAACACAAAAATAGTTGGAAATGGCTCTATATTCATTTTTTTTTAAATTTTTATTTATTTATTTATTTTAAGACAGAGTTTTACCATGTTGGTCAGGCTGTTCTTGAACTCCTAACCTCAGGTGATCCACCTGCCTTGGCCTCCAAAGTGCTTGGATTACAGGCGTGAGCCACCGCGCCCGGCCTCTATATTCATTTTTGTAGCTTGTTTTTAATATACCGTGAGCATCTTTCCATTTTAATGAAATTTTTTTTGAGATGGAGTCTCGCTCTGTTGCCTAGGCTGGAGTGCAGTGGCACAACCTTGGCTCACTGAAACCTCTGCCTCCTGGGGTCAAGTAATTCCCCTGCCTCAGCCTCCTGAGTAACTGGGACTATAGGCATGCACCGATACTCCCAGCTAATTTTTGTATTTTTAGTAGAGACGAGGTTTTACCACGTTGGTGAGGGCTGGTCTTGAACTCCTGACCCCAGGTGATCTGCCTACCTTGGCCTCCCAAAGTAATGGGATTACAGGCATGAGCCACAGCACCTGGCCAGTAAATATTTTTCTATAATATCTTTTGCTGAGTTGTTTTAATTCGAAAACTAACACAAGCATATGGTAAAAAATACAGATAGTACCAAAGGGTATTTATGAAAAATTAAGTCTCCTTCCTGCCATGACCTTCAGCCCTTCTCTCCTCTCTAGGGAAACACTACTGTCAACTTCCTGAGTGTTCTTCTAGGCCTGCTGTACATGCACGTGCATGCTTGGGCATATACAATATGTCTTTTTAAAACTTAACGTATCTTAGACAACCTTCCAAATTAGTACTTCCAGATTTATTCATTCTTTGTCAGCAATATGTAATGTTCTGCTCCACTTAGGTACCATACTTTGTTGTGTGCTGGATATTTAGTTTATTTTCTGGTTGGTCATTATTAAACAATGCCACAGTGTGTATCCTCGGACATAAATTCTTGTGCCATGTGCTGTTTATGTATAGGATAATTTTGCAGAATTGAAATTCCTGGATCAAAGGGTATGTATATTTAAAGTTTTTAAAAATGCTATTTTATTTCTTTCCAAAAAGGATACCAATTTACACTACTACCAATAATGTGTTTTCTTCCCTGTACCCTGGCTAATAAGATCTATTTTCAAACTTATATCCTTTACTATTCTGATAGGTGTAAACTAGATTCTCATTCTCTTCATTTTTTTTTAACTTATGAATGGACTTGGACATACTTCTTTTGTTCATAAACCATCATATGCTACTGGCTGCATGGTAGTCCTTGTGTGAATTTATTTAACCAATAATGCCATAATTTATTTAACCAATTCTTCTACTGAGATACATATAGGTAGATTCTATTTCTTATCATTACAAATGATGTTGCAGTACATTTTCTTGCACATACATTTTTGTGCCCAAATATGTGTGCAAGACATAATTTCTTCACTTTTCTAGTTTCTTTGGAATGTTTCTGAATAAAGTACAAAAATTCCTTAAAAAATGCAATTTTGAAAAAAATACAATTTTGACATGGTTTGCTTTTATCAAACTAAGGAATTGTCTAAAGATCCTGGAGCAAGAGATTTTTGGGGGTTGTTACTTTCTTTTAAAAAATAATCTAATATTATCACAAAAAGCGTATTTTTAACCAGCCACCTAGCTTTCCCACTAACTTTGTTTTTTAGTATGTATATCCATATGTTTTTGACTAAGCCATAAATGGAAGTTTCGTTAGAAGTTATTTTGCTTCCCAGTACATGTCATGCATTTCATTCCGTATTATTTTCGTCCTTTTCCTTTTCAGTATTATATTTCTCAGACACTAGTGAAGAGTGAGTTGAGCTTTGAATTTTGCCAAGACTTAAATATTTGCAGAGTTGGAAAGAAATAAAGTTAAAAAAAATGTGGCTGATTTAGTGTTGGCTCACAAGGACTTCATTTAGCTGCTTCAAGGCTCACACTTCAAAAGTCAAGAAAAATATTCTCTTAATTCCTCCTGTATCAACTGCTGTAATGCCTGAATTAATTAGAATGGAATTATAATTTATCTCCAAATGGAATTGGATCATCCCATTCTAACAAAATAAATGCTTGTGGCGGCTCTAAGCTGAAGGTTTCTGGACACCTTCCCCACATCCTTTCTGCCTGGAGCACTGTAGCCTAGGGCTGTTCCTCAGGAGACTTCTCATCTCGGATCCTCAGCATGTCTTGTTTGCTTGTGCTTCCTCCTCTCCTCTGTGTCTCCTCTAGTTTTAAGTGCACATTGTATTTTTTCTGCAATTTAAGGAAATCTCAGGGTTGAAACTATGATATATTAAAATCAGATGGCTTTGGCCTGAGGCATTCCTTATTCCATATGTTTGCATTCACTGGTGCCTTCTCCGTCTTCCACTCTTAGCTTGCTCATTTTTCCTCCTATCAAGAAGACCAAAATGGAGCAATGTCTTCAGCTCTGACCCTGGGATGTGAGGACCTTTCCCAACAGATCTTGAACTTGACAGTCAACTCTCTTGGTGTCCTGGGTCCTCAAGAAAACATGCAGTTTCCATTCTGGGTGTCTCGTCATCAGGGACAGCTATCCAGTGGTGTTTCTTCTGAAAGACCTTTCCAACCAGTCTGGTGGGGTAGCTCTTTGTCCTGTCTTCCTGGGATCTCTCTTTTTTAAAATGAGAATTATTTAAAATAATTCTCACTGCAACTTCTGCCTCCCGCGTTCAAGCGATTCTCCTGCCTCAGTCTCCTGAGTAGCTGGGGCTACAGGTGCCTGCCACCGCACTCCACTAATTTTAAATAACAACAGTTGGGGTTGGGCATAGAGGTGGGAGGCTGGAAGGAACTATGAGTATGAGGTGTCAGAATTATGTGGCACAAATTACAACTGGTATTCACTTGCATCCAAATTCCATAGGAGTTTCCTCAAAGATCAACAGTGCCACAGAACAATGGCTCATACATAACACAGTTTCTCTGATCTCTGCCAGAGAATTCTCAGTCTCCAGGAGGTTTGGGGTATGTGTAGAGAGGTTTTTTTTTTTTCTTTTTCTTTTTTTTAATGTCACTATTTTATTTGAAAGAATTGTAAACCTACTAGAAGAGTTTCAAGTTTAAGGAATTCGCATATTCCTTTCCCCAGATCTGCCTTTGTTAATTGTTTGTAATTTGCTTATAAACATAGCCACATTTGCATCTATCTATATATTTTTTTTCTGAACCATTTGAGACAGAGTTGGAGATATCATGCTTCTTTACCCAGAAATACTTAAGATTATATTTCTCAAAGGATATTTTATTTCCTTCCTTCCTTCCTACTTTCCTTCCTTCCTTCCTTCCTTCCCTCCCTCCCTCTCTCCCTTCTCTCTCTCTCTCTCTCTCTCTCTTCCCCCCTCCCTCCTTGCCTTGCTCTGTTGCCCAGGCTGCAATGCAGTGGTATGATCTCGTCTCACTGCAACCTGTGCCTTCCAGGTTCCGGTGATTCTCCTGCCTCGGCCTCTCAAGTAGCTGTGATTACAGGTGCATGCCACCACACTCTGCTAATCTTTATATTTTTAGTAAAGACAGGGTTTCCCCATGTTGGCCAGGCTGGTCTCAAACTCCTGATCTCAGGTGACCTACCCACCTCAGCCTCCCAGTGTGCTGAGATTACAGGCATGAGCCACTACACCCACCTGGACCTTTTTTTGTTTTTTTGAGACAAAATCTCGAATTATTGCCCAGGCTGGAGTGCAATGGCATGATCTTGGCGCACTGCAACCTCTGCCGCCTGGGTCCACGTGATTCTCCTGTCTCAGCCTCATGAGTAGCTGGAATTACAGGTGCACACCACCATACCTGGCTAATTTTTTTGTATTTTTACTAGACACAGGGTTTCACTATGTTGGCCAGACTGGTTTTGAACTCCTGACCTCATGATCCACCTGCCTCAGCCTCCCAAAGTGCTGGGATTACAGGCGTGAGCCACCACTCCCAGCCTGGACATTTTCTTATATAAGCACAGCATGGGTATCAAAATCAGGAAATTTAACACTGATATAATACTGTTATCTAACAGCCCAGATCTGAAATGTCTTCAGTTGTCCCAGTGATGTCCTTTGTGGCTATTTTTGTTTCTGGCCCAGGATGTGATTGAGGATCTCACGTTGCATTTAATTGTCCTGTCTCCATAATCTCTTTTAATTTGGAACAATTCCTCAGTCCTTGTGTTCTGGACCTTGACATTTTTGAGGAATATATAGACCAGTTATTTTGTGAATCATTTTTAAATTTAGATATGTCTGGTGTTTCCTCATGATCTTGATTCAGGTTATACATTTTTGTCAGGAATACCATGGAAGTGATGTTGTGCTCTTCTCATTAAAGCCTATTAAGGGGCACATGATTTGTCCACTGTAGGTGACATTAGCTTTGATCACTTGGTGAAGGTAGTGTCTGTGGAAGGTGGGGTGGGGGCAGCACAGTGTGTTTGTGCCAAATGGCTCCTCTAATGAATATGATCAGTAAAGCTAATGAAATACGTGGAAAGGCTCTTTGGTCTACCAGGTCTCCATAAGGTACTGCCTTAAAATCATGTAAATCCTTCCTCTTGGGATGACTAACAAGTGAAACTTCCAACTTGCTCAATTAAGCTTCACAGAATGTTATTTATTTGACACATACTGTATCTGTGCAGCTATATACACATAGGTAGGTTTTTTAAAAAAAATTTTATTTACAAAAGGTAGGCTATGTTTATCAGAGTCACAAGCAGTTGACTGTCTCAGTGTGACTCAAGACCACACACACACACACACAAAAACCACCTGATTTCTCTTTCACTTCATTCTGAGTCCTGGGGTGAGACCTAGACCAGCAGGTGTACTGCTTGGGGCACATTCAAAGGTTTACAAGTTTCTCATGGAGGGCAGTCTGTGACTGACACACAGTTAGTTTTAAAATGAAACTATGATGCTTCCATTCATTTATTTCGTGCTCTCGCGTCTTATAAAACATGTAATTTTTTTTTTTTTTTTTGAGATGGAGTCTTGCTCTGTCGCCCAGGTTGGAGTGCAGTGGTGCGATCTCAGCTCACCTCAACATCCACTTCCCTGGTTCAAGCGATTCTCCTGCCTCAGCCTTCCCAGTAGCTGAGACTACAGGCTCTAGCCATCACGCTTGGCTAGTTTTTGTATTTCACCATGTTGGCCAGGCTGGTCTTGAACTCCTGACCTCAGGTGATCCTCCCACTTCAGCCTCCCAAAGTGTTGAGATTATAGGTATGAGCCACCTCGCCCAGCCAAAACATGTAATTCAAAAGGATAAAAATAAATAATTGAGTTAAGTTGGGGTAAAGAAGGACTGTGGCTGAGAAAAAAGTAAAGCCAGGGAAAAAAATGTATACCATGGGGCCCTGTGTGGTTGCTAGAGGTACCTACAGATTTGGCTTTGAGATTCCTGGGGGCTCTTGTAAAGAAGATAATATGCTCTGTTGTAGGAATCAGACCATTCACGAGATAAAGGCTTTTATGGTGTTGAGAAATGTAGTTTTTTTTAGATATGAAGATGTAAGACTGTAATTCCCCATGAGTCATCTAGACTCTGTGATCTAGGTGACAATCCCCTTAAAAAAAAAAAACTGCGGCTGGGCGCGGTGGCTCAAGCCTGTAATCCCAGCACTTTGGGAGGCCGAGGCGGGTGGATCACGAGGTCGAGAGATCGAGACCATCGTGGTGAACATGGTGAAACCCCGTCTCTACTAAAAATACAAAACATTAGCTGGGCATGGTGGCACGTGCCTGTAATCCCAGCTACTCAGGAGGCTGAGGCAGAAGAATTGCTTGAACCCAGGAGGCGGAGGTTGCGGTGAGTCGAGATCGTGCCATTGCACTCCAGCCTGGGTAACAAGAGCGAAACTCCGTCTCAAAAAAAAAAAAAAAAAAAAAACTGCAATAGTGGCCAGGAGCGGCGGCTAACACCTGTAATCCCAGCACTTTGGGAGGCCGAGGCGAGCAGATCACCTGAGGTCAAAAGTTCGAGACCAGCTTTGCCAACATGGTGAAACTCCATCTCTATTAAAAATACAAAAATTTGCCAGGTGTGGTGGTGGGTGCCTGCAATCCCAGCTACTCAGGAGGCTGAGGCAGGAGAATTGCTTGAACCTGGGAGGCAGAAGTTGCAGTGAGCTGAGACCATATCATCCATTGCACTCCAGCCTGGGTGGCAGAAAGAAACTCTGCCAAAAAAAAAAAAAAAAATCCAGTAGTGAACACTAGGAATTTCAGGGGGAGGTTCCTATAGTCTTTAAAAACACTGGGTGGTGGCATGATCTCAGAGCACCAGCCTGTGTTTACAGAAGACCAAAACGAGTGTATACTACATATGCAGTTTGATTCAAGGATAACATTTAGAAAATCCAGAGTTGTAATGTTTTTGTTGCATGTTTTGTTTTGTTTTCATTTTTAAGAAGGAAGCTTCCTTTGGCACACCTTCTCAAATAAAATGTAGAGCTACAGGCTTTTGTCTTGTTTTGCTTGGGACCGGAATCTCCTCTTTCTAAGTGTTTAAAAGCAGAGCTACTTTGGTTTCTGTCTGTTCCCCGATCCCTGCCCCAAACCTTATTCTTTTCCTTCCCAAAGACCCTGAACCACATCACAGGGCTGAGAGACAACAGCCCAGAGGCGTTGATCCCAAGGAGTGTCCTCTTTCCTTCACGCTTTTTTTTTTAGACGGAGTCTCACTCTGTCACCCAGGCTGGAGTGACACCGTGCCCAGCCTCCTTCATGCTTTTTAACTCACTTCACTGTGTGCTCCCAGAGCTTCTCTATTTCTGGATTTCTTCAGAATTTTAAATTTTGCCATAGAGTATGAAATAATCTTGCAGTTTCTCATGCAGGCCAAGCAGTCAGCTGGAAGGAGATTTCTATCAGTCTGGAATAGAGGCCAATCACAGTGCTCACCATGGGCAAGAGGCCCTAAGGGATCTGGTCCCGGCCCCTCATCCTCTGCTCCTCAGGCACATGGGCTGCTCTGATTTTGCACAAGTACTCCAAGCTCAGTTTCCTCCTTAGGATCTTTGGACTTATTTTCCCCCACCCTGATTTCCATACTTCATTCAGATTTTTTTTTAGATCACACATCACCTTTCTTAGATCACACAGAGGCCTTTCTTAACTTCCCTACCTAAAATAGCTCCACATTTGTTTGTTCAAATCCCTTATCACTAAAATTATTCTACGCATTGCTATAGCCTGTTTTCACTAGACTATGATCTCCTGTACGGCAGGGACCTTGCTATCTTGTTCATCATTGTATCTCTAGCTCCTAGAAAGAGGGCAAATGAATAGTTAGGTGAACCATAGATCGCTAGAAAGAAAAAAAATCATCTATAGTTCTATAAGCCAAACATGACCACTATTAATATTCTAATACTTTTTCATTTCAAAGGTAATTAACTTTTGGGGGGTCACTAGAAGTCCTATAAGATATATGGGTACAGTCCTCAATGAAATGCATATATGTACAAGTTTCCAAAATTTGGCATATGCTTTTACCAGATTTCCTAATCCTGTTACCCCTGTTTCAATTCTTGTTTTGTTTTTTGTGTTTTTTTTTTTACTGAGTGGTCTTGGCCCAATGCAAATTACCTGAACCACACTACTATCTTTGCTAATTTGATTGCTGAAAAACGGCTGTTTCTTTAATGTGATTCTTTATGAAGCTGATAATTTGCCATATTTGATTACTAATTGCATGTTCTTTTATGAATTGTTAAAGTCTTTGACTACCTTTTGGAATCTTAGTGTTGGTGTTATGATCTACATAATAAAGATGTTTACCGTAAGGGTATGCTATTAAAAACACACACACACACACACACACACACACACACATTAAAAACTAGCAACTCACACTGGCAACTTTTCCTCTATTCCTTGTGGAACACAGCTGTAGATTCATTTTCTCTTAGCTTGGGCTGTCATACTTTGCACCTGGAGTAGTTTTAAAATGATTCAGAAAAGCTAACCAATAAAAATCTACAATAAACTCTCTACTGACTAATGAAAATAAATGCATGAATCACAGTTTCCATTTCCTGCTGGATAAAAGTATACCTATTGTCTGAAGATAATAAAACAGTTTTAGTTGTACTGTTATGGCCCAACCATGAAATTATATTCAAAATCACAAGGACAACTTTGTGAAGCAGCAAAGTGAAGCATCAAATTTCCTTTTTCACAGGCTAGATAATTGTTTTTCTAAATTCACCAGCTCCATAGATGTGCTTCCTGCCACAGGCCACTTTTGATAAATCTTGAGACATCCCTGCAATCAAATGTAGTCAGAGTAGCACATTCTGACGCTGCTTTAGGTGGAAGAAAGATGATTTCTTTACAGCAAAAAGAATCCAGAAGAAATCAGCCTGCCAGAAAGATGTGACTTTTTTTCCCCTAGACTCCCCTGGATATATTATCATGATGACAACTAATATCTAAATCCTTTTAAATGTCAATAAAATACACATTTGGGGTAATGTATTTATTATGAAAATATAAAAGCCAGTGCTACAGGCATTTTGATTTTTACACCTGGGAGAGCAGAGTTGCCTAGATTCTTGCACACTGATTTGTGGACTACATTACTGATTGGATGGGCAGACAGAATTGCAAGTGGGAAAATCATTTCCTGGTGCTAAAAATTCAGGGTTTCCTGTGAAGTGAACGAAACTTGAGTTACAAATCTAAAACTAGACAGCCTTGGGGCATTTGGAGAACCGAAGGCCCATCTGGCAAGCTTTGGGGCACCTGGAAGTGGTTTTAAGGCTTGAAAC
Organism: Saimiri boliviensis; assembly: GCF_048565385.1. Classification (NCBI taxonomy): domain Eukaryota; kingdom Metazoa; phylum Chordata; class Mammalia; order Primates; family Cebidae; genus Saimiri; species Saimiri boliviensis. The sequence continues at coordinate 13,618,211 of NC_133457.1, read as the reverse complement.
AGTGAAGCTGGGAAAGTGTGGCTGAATGAATATATATTCCAGAGCTCTGTGCCTTATCAGCTGAGCCGGCTGAGAAATTTCCTTGCGGTTATTCTCACCCAGAATTGGAATTGGAATAAAGGGCTCAGTGTGAAGTTGGGATAGTACAACTTCTCGGTTTAATACTTTACAGATTTTTGGAACCAAATGCACCCTGAAGTGAAAAGCTGCCTTTTTTTTTTTTTTTTTTTTTTTTTTTTTTTTTTTTTTTTGCTGACCTTGTTGGATGGCTAATACTGTTTCTGGGAAATAAGAGAAACAAGCGGTTCATTGTTGGCAGGAGCTGAGAGAGACACAAGGAGGGCGAGAGACGCGTCTGCAGCCCTTTTTTCCCCTTCATTGTATCGTGACTGAGTCAAGGCTGGACTGTGGCTGGGTTTCTCTTCCCACCTCTGTAGACATATGTTTTCCATCAGACAGGGCTGCGTGACACCTGATGTTGGCCAGTTCACATCAGTTAAGCCATGGACGGCCCATAAACAGAGGAAAAGACCCGCAGCTGCACCCAGACACTCTTGATGCTGAAATATTTTTTAAAGCTTGGCTTGGTGTGGCTGGGTCTGCACATAAGTCAGAAACGATTTACACCTGTATGTTTTGGCTTGCTTCTCTCAGTTGCATATCATTATTCCCTGAAAGCCGCTACGGCCAGAAGGTCTAGCATTGCCTAATGGCAGCACCTCTCCTTCCCATATATAAGCCTTTCTAAATTATGAAATGAGAGTGTTCAAAGTTTATTTGATTTTGTCTTTTTTTTTTTTTTTTTTTTTTTTTTTTTGAAGATTGAAGAACAAAGATCTCACAAAGTGAGATCACACAAATGGTGTCATCAAAATATGTGATTCATATTGATCCCATCATTTTAAAGTAAATAAGTTAATTAAATTAGTCTGCATTAGACTTTTTCATGAAATAGGAAAAAGGAAACACTACTTGGCCCTGTCACCAAATTTAACTTGTCATATATATTTTGATGACTATGAAAAAGGATTGGGCAGTGATTAGTGATCCATTGGTGATCATTGGGCAGTAATTGGTGATCCGTGTAGCTGATGCCAGCTGTAGCATCCTAGCAGGTGCTCCAGGCTTCCTAGGTTTGTCACAGCTTGTGCCAGAGATCTGCGCTGAGGCGTTTAAACTTCCAACATTCTTCATCTCTAAAATAAGTGAATTAGTCTAAATCATCGGTTTTAAAATGTGTCCCAAAGTCCCATGCTAGAATCTCAGGGGGATGTGAGCAGAAGCTAAGCTTAGTGTTCAGTTTTCAGTTTCCAAAAACTGGGCCCTGTTTGATGTGTTTTAAAAATCTGTTTAAAGTTTCAACCTGACAGTTAAGAAATGCCTGAAGGGAAAGCAGAGTGAAAGCAAGACCAAGAGAATTTAGAGAAGACAGTCAAAGGTGCTGACCTTTAAGTGCTCACTTCTGCAGCTGATGAAAGAACCCTGGCACATAGGACAGTCTCTGCTTCAGGCCGTATATTAGGCTCTGGAGAAGGATCCTACTATTAAAGGAAAGTTTGAGAACCATTGCTCTAAATGGACTAAGACCCTTCCGTCCCGAACTTCTATGGTGATGGCACAAAGTCGGGTAAATATGTGGCCCTCACCTGTAATCAGTGCTGTGGGGAAAGTGATGGGTTTGTAAGTCATGAGTGAAACTCAAAATGAAATGAGACTAAGCAGGGAAATGTGCTCTGGAAGTAAGAGGAAGCGGCAACTAGAATGTGGTACTCTTTAAATAGTCCCCTATGAAACTCTAGGGATAAGGGCTAAAATATATCCTCAAAGCCGGGTTGGTGGCTCACGCCTGTAATCCCAGCACTTTGGGAGGCTAAAAATACAAAAATTAGCTGGGTGTGGTGGTGCACGTCTGTAATCCCAGCTACTCAGCAAGCGGAGACTGCAGTGAGCTGAGATCACACCAGTGCGCTCCAGCCTGGCCACAGAGCAAGACTCCAACTCAAAAAAAAAAAAAAAAAAAGCAACTTCTAGAAAAGAAGAGCTATGGGTGGGAGATTTCCAGTTTTTTTCTGAAGTGTCATCTTTATTATGTTTCTATCTGAAATTTAAAACGCCTATGTTGATCGCCTTCCCATAAATGAAACTGATATTTTGTTACCAATTTTTAACCACCCTTAAATTTACTTTAGGGAGAATGTATTTAGTGCCTACTCTATGCATTAATCAGATTTGAAATGCACTAAAATTATTTTTGTTCTAGTCTTATAAGAAAAGAAGTTCCATATTATTGTGATTGGTCCAGAGGGAAGGGGGAATCTTGGCTCCTTCCCAGGTATTGTTTATAAAAACTTAAGTCCAGGAACATGAGATTTAGTTCA